>NW_028123490.1:0-415000 GCF_965194805.1 Balaenoptera borealis | reverse complement strand
AACCCTGTGCCCTGGAAACATGACTGTGGGCTGGTACTGGAAACCCATGGCCTAGGAATTTGACATTGGTTTGATTCTGGAACCCTGTGGCCTGGGAACATGACTGAGGCGTGATTCTGGAAAACTGTGGCCTGGGAATATGACTGAGGTTTGATTCTGGAAATCTGTGGCCTGGGAACTTGACTGAGGTTTGATGGTAGAAATCTGTGGACTGGCAACATGACTGAGGTTTGATTGTAGAACCCTGTGCCCTGGAAACATGAATGCGACCTGATACTTGAAACCCATGGCCTGGGAACTTGACATTGGTTTGATTCCGGAACCCTGTGGCCAGGAACAAGACTGAGGCGTGATTCTGGAATCCTGTGGCCTGGGAACATGACATCTGTTTAGATTGTGGAATACTGGGCCCTGGGAACCTGACTGAGGCTTGGTTCTGGAACCCTGTGGACTGGGAACGTGACTGAGGTTTTATTCTGGAATCCTGTGGCCTGGGAACATGACATCAGTGGATTCTGGAACCCTGTGGCCTGGGAACATGAGAACGGTTGGATTCTGGAACCCTGTGGCCTGGGAACATGTCTGAGGTTTGATGGTGGAAACCTGTGGCTTGGCAACATGACTGAGGTTTGTTACTGGAACCCTGCTCCCTGGGAACATGACTGAGGTTTGATTCTGGACACCTTTGTCCTGGGAACATGACTGTGGTTTGATTGTGGAACCATGGGTCCTGCAAACATGACTGAGGTTTGATTCTGGAACCATGTGTCCTGGGAATATGACTGAGGTTTGATTCTGGAAATCTGTGGCCTGGGAACATGACTGAGGTTTGATTCTGGAACCCTGTAGCCTGCGAACATAACTGAGGATTGTTTCTGGAATCCTGTGGCCTGGGAACATGACATCAGTGGATTCTGGAACCCTGTGGCCTGGGAACATGAGAACGGTTTAATTCTGGAACCCTCTGACCTGGGAACATGTCTGAGGTTTGATGGTGGAAACCTGTGGCTTGGCAACATGACTGAGGTTTGTTTCTGGACACCTTTGTGCTGGGAACAAGACTGTGTTTTGATTGTGGAATCATGGGTCCTGCAAACATGACAGAGGTTTGATTCTGGAACCAGGTGTCCTGGGAATATGACTGAGGTTTGATTCTGGAAATCTGTGGCCTGGGAACATGTCTGAGGTTTGATGGTGGAAACCTGTGGCTTGGCAACATGACTGAGGTTTGTTACTGGAACCCTGTTCCCTGGGAACATGACTGAGGTTTGATTCTGGACACCTTTGTCCTGGGAACATGACTGTGGTTTGATTGTGGAACCATGGGTCCTGCAAACATGACTGAGGTTTGATTCTGGAACCATGTGTCCAGGGAATATGACTGAGGTTTGATTCTGGAAATCTGTGGCCTGGGAACATGACTGAGGTTTGATTCTGGAACCCTGTAGCCTGCGAACATAACTGAGGATTGTTTCTGGAATCCTGTGGCCTGGGAACATGACATCAGTGGATTCTGGAACCCTGTGGCCTGGGAACATGAGAACGGTTTAATTCTGGAACCCTCTGACCTGGGAACATGTCTAGGTATGATGGTGGAAACCTGTGGCTTGGCAACATGACTGAGGTTTGTTTCTGGACACCTTTGTGCTGGGAACATGACTGTGTTTTGATTGTGGAATCATGGGTCCTGCAAACATGACAGAGGTTTGATTCTGGAACCAGGTGTCCTGGGAATATGACTGAGGTTTGATTCTGGAAATCTGTGGCCTGGGAACTTGACTGAGGTTTGATGGCAGAAACCTGTGGACTGGCAACATGACTGAGGTTTGATTGTAGAACCCTGTGCCCTGGAAACATGACTGTGGGCTGGTACTGGAAACCCATGGCCTAGGAATTTGACATTGGTTTGATTCTGGAACCCTGTGGCCTGGGAACATGACTGAGGCGTGATTCTGGAAAACTGTGGCCTGGGAATATGACTGAGGTTTGATTCTGGAAATATGTGGCCTGGGAACTTGACTGAGGTTTGATGGTAGAAATCTGTGGACTGGCAACATGACTGAGGTTTGATTGTAGAACCCTGTGCCCTGGAAACATGAATGCGACCTGATACTTGAAACCCATGGCCTGGGAACTTGACATTGGTTTGATTCCGGAACCCTGTGGCCAGGAACAAGACTGAGGCGTGATTCTGGAATCCTGTGGCCTGGGAACATGACATCTGTTTAGATTGTGGAATACTGGGCCCTGGGAACCTGACTGAGGCTTGGTTCTGGAACCCTGTGGACTGGGAACATGACTGAGGTTTTATTCTGGAATCCTGTGGCCTGGGAACATGACATCAGTGGATTCTGGAACCCTGTGGCCTGGGAACATGAGAACGGTTGGATTCTGGAACCCTGTGGCCTGGGAACATGTCTGAGGTTTGATGGTGGAAACCTGTGGCTTGGCAACATGACTGAGGTTTGTTACTGGAACCCTGCTCCCTGGGAACATGACTGAGGTTTGATTCTGGACACCTTTGTCCTGGGAACATGACTGTGGTTTGATTGTGGAACCATGGGTCCTGCAAACATGACTGAGGTTTGATTCTGGAACCATGTGTCCTGGGAATATGACTGAGGTTTGATTCTGGAAATCTGTGGCCTGGGAACATGACTGAGGTTTGATTCTGGAACCCTGTAGCCTGCGAACATAACTGAGGATTGTTTCTGGAATCCTGTGGCCTGGGAACATGACATCAGTGGATTCTGGAACCCTGTGGCCTGGGAACATGAGAACGGTTTAATTCTGGAACCCTCTGACCTGGGAACATGTCTGAGGTTTGATGGTGGAAACCTGTGGCTTGGCAACATGACTGAGGTTTGTTTCTGGACACCTTTGTGCTGGGAACATGACTGTGTTTTGATTGTGGAATCATGGGTCCTGCAAACATGACAGAGGTTTGATTCTGGAACCAGGTGTCCTGGGAATATGACTGAGGTTTGATTCTGGAAATCTGTGGCCTGGGAACTTGACTGAGGTTTGATGGCAGAAACCTGTGGACTGGCAACATGACTGAGGTTTGATTGTAGAACCCTGTGCCCTGGAAACATGACTGTGGGCTGGTACTGGAAACCCATGGCCTAGGAATTTGACATTGGTTTGATTCTGGAACCCTGTGGCCTGGGAACATGACTGAGGCGTGATTCTGGAAAACTGTGGCCTGGGAATATGACTGAGGTTTGATTCTGGAAATCTGTGGCCTGGGAACTTGACTGAGGTTTGATGGTAGAAATCTGTGGACTGGCAACATGACTGAGGTTTGATTGTAGAACCCTGTGCCCTGGAAACATGAATGCGACCTGATACTTGAAACCCATGGCCTGGGAACTTGACATTGGTTTGATTCCGGAACCCTGTGGCCAGGAACAAGACTGAGGCGTGATTCTGGAATCCTGTGGCCTGGGAACATGACATCTGTTTAGATTGTGGAATACTGGGCCCTGGGAACCTGACTGAGGCTTGGTTCTGGAACCCTGTGGACTGGGAACATGACTGAGGTTTTATTCTGGAATCCTGTGGCCTGGGAACATGACATCAGTGGATTCTGGAACCCTGTGGCCTGGGAACATGAGAACGGTTGGATTCTGGAACCCTGTGGCCTGGGAACATGTCTGAGGTTTGATGGTGGAAACCTGTGGCTTGGCAACATGACTGAGGTTTGTTACTGGAACCCTCTTCCCTGGGAACATGACTGAGGTTTGATTCTGGACACCTTTGTCCTGGGAACATGACTGTGGTTTGATTGTGGAACCATGGGTCCTGCAAACATGACTGAGGTTTGATTCTGGAACCAGGTGTCCTGGGAATGTGACTGAGGTTTGATTCTGGAAATCTGTGGCCTGGGAAATTGACTGAGGTTTGATGGCAGAAACCTGTGGACTGGCAACATGACAGAGGTTTGATTGTAGAAACCTGTGCCCTGGAAACATGACTGTGGCCTGGTACTGGAAACCCATGGCCTAGGAATTTGACATTGGCTTGATTCTGGAACCCTGTGGCCTGGGAACATGATTGAGGCGTGATTCTGGAAACCTGTGGCCTGGGAACATGACATCTGTTTAGATTGTGGCATACTGTGCCCTGGGAACCGGACTGAAGGCTTGGTTCTGGAATCCTGTGGACTGCGAACAAGACTGAGGTTTGATTCTGGAACCATGTGGCCTGGGAATATGACTGATGTTAGATCGTGGAATCCTGTGGCCTGGGAACATGACATCGGTTTGGATTCTGGTACCCTGTTGCCTGGGAACATGAAATCGGTTTGATTGTGGAAACCTGTGGTCTGGGAATATGACTGAGGTTTGATGGTGGTACCCTCTGGCCTGGCAACATGACTGAGGTTTGATTCTGGATCCCTGTGGCCTGGGAACATGACTGAGGCGTGATTCTGGAATCCTGTGGCCTGGGAACATGACGTCTGTTTAGATTGTGGAATACTGTGCCCTGGGAATCTGACTGAGGCTTGGTTCTGGAACCCTGTGGACTGGGAACATGACTGAGGTTTGAATCTGGAATCCTGTAGCCTGCGAACATAACTGAGGATTGTTTCTGGAACCCTGTGGCCTGGGAACATGACATCAGTGGATTCTGGAACCCTGTGGCCTGGGAACATGAGAACGGTATAATTCTGGAACCCTGTGACCTGGGAACATGTCTGAGGTTTGATGGTGGAAACCTGTGGCTTGGCAACATGACTGAGGTTTGTTTCTGTAACCCTGTTCTCTGCGAACATGACTGAGGTTTGATTCTGGACACCTTTGTGCTGGGAACATGACTGTGTTTTGATTGTGGAATCATGGGTCCTGCAAACATGACTGAGGTTTGATTCTGGAACCATGTGTCCTGGGAATATGACTGAGGTTTGATTCTGGAAATCTGTGGCCTGGGAACTTGACTGAGGTTTGATGGCAGAAACCTGTGGACTGGCAACATGACTGAGGTTTGATTGTAGAACCCTGTGCCCTGGAAACATGACTGTGGCCTGGTACTGGAAACCCATGGCCTAGGAATTTGACATTGGTTTGATTCTGGAACCCTGTGACCTGGGAACATGACTGAGGTATGATTCTGGAAAACTGTGGCCGGGGACTTGACTGAGGTTTGAGGGCAGAAATCTGTGGACTGGAAACATTACTGAGGTTTGATTGTAGAACCCTGTGCCCTGGAAACATGAGTGCGACGTGATACTTGAAACCCATGGCCTGGGAACTTGACATTGGTTTGATTCTGGAACCCTGTGGCCAGGAACAAAACTGAGGCGTGATTCTGGAATCCTGTGGCCTGGGAACATGACATCTGTTTAGATTGTGGAATACTGTGCCCTGGGAACCTGACTGAGGCTTGGTTCTGGAACCCTGTGGACTGGGAACATGACTGAGGTTTTATTCTGGAATCCTGTGGCCTGGGAACATGACATCAGTGGATTCTGGAACCCTGTGGCCTGGGAACATGAGAACGGTTGGATTCTGGAAACCTGTGGCCTGGGAACATGTCTGAGGTTTGATGGTGGAAACCTGTGGCTTGGCAACATGAATGAGGTTTGTTACTGGAACCCTGTTCCCTGGGAACATGACTGAGGTTTGATTCTGGACACCTTTGTCCTGGGAACATGACTGTGGTTTGATTGTGGAACCATGGGTCCTGCAAACATGACTGAGGTTTGATTCTGGAACCATGTGTCCTGGGAATATGACTGAGGTTTGATTCTGGAAATCTGTGGCCTGGGAACATGACTGAGGTTTGATTCTGGAACCCTATAGCCTGCGAATATAACTGAGGATTGTTTCTGGAATCCTGTGGCCTGGGAACATGATCAGTGGATTCTGGAACCCTGTGGCCTGGGAACATGAGAACGGTTTAATTCTGGAACCCTCTGACCTGGGAACATGTCTGAGGTTTGATGGTGGAAACCTGTGGCTTGGCAACATGACTGAGGTTTGTTTCTGGACACCTTTGTGCTGGGAACATGACTGTGTTTTGATTGTGGAATCATGGGTCCTGCAAACATGACAGAGGTTTGATTCTGGAAACAGGTGTCCTGGGAATATGACTGAGGTCTGATTCTGGAAATCTGTGGCCTGGGAACTTGACTGAGGTTTGATGGCAGAAACCTGTGGACTGGCAACATGACTGAGGTTTGATTGTAGAACCCTGTGCCCTGGAAACATGACTGTGGCCTGGTACTGGAAACCCATGGCCTAGGAATTTGACATTGGTTTGATTCTGGAACCCTGTGGCCTGGGAACATGACGGAGGCGTGATTCTGGAAAACTGTGGCCTGGGAATATGACTGAGGTTTGATTCTGGAAATATGTGGCCTGGGAACTTGACTGAGGTTTGATGGTAGAAATCTGTGGACTGGCAACATGACTGAGGTTTGATTGTAGAACCCTGTGCCCTGGAAACATGAATGCGACCTGATACTTGAAACCCACGGCCTGGGAATTTGACATTGGTTTGATTCCGGAACCCTGTGGCCAGGAACAAGACTGAGGCGTGATTCTGGAATCCTGTGGCCTGGGAACATGACATCTGTTTAGATTGTGGAATACTGGGCCCTGGGAACCTGACTGAGGCTTGGTTCTGGAACCCTGTGGACTGGGAACATGACTGAGGTTTTATTCTGGAATCCTGTGGCCTGGGAACATGACATCAGTGGATTCTGGAACCCTGTGGCCTGGGAACATGAGAACGGTTGGATTCTGGAACCCTGTGGCCTGGGAACATGTCTGAGGTTTGATGGTGGAAACCTGTGGCTTGGCAACATGAATGAGGTTTGTTACTGGAACCCTCTTCCCTGGGAACATGACTGAGGTTTGATTCTGGACACCTTTGTCCTGGGAACATGACTGTGGTTTGATTGTGGAACCATGGGTCCTGCAAACATGACTGAGGTTTTATTCTGGAACCAGGTGTCCTGGGAATATGACTGAGGTTTGATTCTGGAAATCTGTGGCCTGGGAACTTGACTGAGGTTTGATGGCAGAAACCTGTGGACTGGCAACATGACTGAGGTTTGATTGTAGAACCCTGTGCTCTGGAAACATGACTCTTGCCTGGTACTGGAAACCCATGGCCTGGGAATTTGACATTGGTTTGATTCTGGAACCCTGTGGCCTGGGAACATGATTGAGGCGTGATTCTGGAAACCTGTGGCCTGGGAACATGACATCAGTTTAGATTGTGGCATACTGTGCCCTGGGAACCGGATTGAAGGCTTGGTTCTGGAATCCTGTGGACTGGGAACAAGACTGAGGTTTGATTCTGGAACCATGTGGCCTGGGAATATGACTGATGTTAGATCGTGGAATCCTGTGGCCTGGGAACATGACATCGGTTTGGATTCTGGTACCCTGTTGCCTGGGAACATGAAATCGGTTTGATTGTGGAAACCTGTGGTCTGGGAATATGACTGAGGTTTGATGGTGGTACCCTCTGGCCTGGCAACATGACTGAGGTTTGATTCTGGATCCCTGTGGCCTGGGAACATGACTGAGGCGTGATTCTGGAATCCTGTGGCCTGGGAACATGACGTCTGTTTAGATTGTGGAATACTGTGCCCTGGGAATCTGACTGAGGCTTGGTTCTGGAACCCTGTGGACTGGGAACATGACTGAGGTTTGAATCTGGAATCCTGTAGCCTGCGAACATAACTGAGGATTGTTTCTGGAACCCTGTGGCCTGGGAACATGACATCAGTGGATTCTGGAACCCTGTGGCCTGGGAACATGAGAACGGTTGGATTCTGGAACCCTGTGACCTGGGAACATGTCTGAGGTTTGATGGTGGAAACCTGTGGCTTGGCAACATGACTGAGGTTTGTTTCTGTAACCCTGTTCTCTGCGAACATGACTGAGGTTTGATTCTGGACACCTTTGTCCTGGGAACATGACTGTGGTTTGATTGTGGAACCATGGGTCCTGCAAACATGACTGAGGTTTTATTCTGGAACCAGGTGTCCTGGGAATATGACTGAGGTTTGATTCTGGAAATCTGTGGCCTGGGAAATTGACTGAGGTTTGATGGCAGAAACCTGTGGACTGGCAACATGACAGAGGTTTGATTGTAGAAACCTGTGCCCTGGAAACATGACTGTGGCCTGGTACTGGAAACCCATGGCCTAGGAATTTGACATTGTCTTGATTCTGGAACCCTGTGGCCTGGGAACAGGATTGAGGCGTGATTCTGGAAACCTGTGGCCTGGGAACATGACATCTGTTTAGATTGTGGCATACTGTGCCCTGGGAACCGGACTGAAGGCTTGGTTCTGGAATCCTGTGGACTGGGAACAAGACTGAGGTTTGATTCTGGAACCATGTGGCCTGGGAATATGACTGATGTTAGATCGTGGAATCCTGTGGCCTGGGAACATGACATCGGTTTGGATTCTGGTACCCTGTTGCCTGGGAACATGAAATCGGTTTGATTGTGGAAACCTGTGGTCTGGGAATATGACTGAGGTTTGATGGTGGTACCGTCTGGCCTGGCAACATGACTGAGGTTTGATTCTGGATCCCTGTGGCCTGGGAACATGACTGAGGCGTGATTCTGGAATCCTGTGGCCTGGGAACATGACGTCTGTTTAGATTGTGGAATACTGTGCCCTGGGAATCTGACTGAGGCTTGGTTCTGGAACCCTGTGGACTGGGAAAATGACTGAGATTTTATTCTGGAATCCTGTGGCCTGGAAACATGACATCAGTGGATTCTTGAACCCTGTGGCCTGGGAACATGAGAACAGTTGGATTCTGGAACCCTGTGGCCTGGGAACATGTCTGAGGTTTGATGGTGGAAACCTGTGGCTTGGCAACATGAATGAGGTTTGTTACTGGAACCCTGTTCCCTGGGAATATGACTGAGGTTTGATTCTGGACACCTTTGTCCTGGGAACATGACTGTGGTTTGATTGTGGAACCATGGGTCCTGCAAACATGACTGAGGTTTGATTCTGGAAATCTGTGGCCTGGGAACTTGACTGAGGTTTGATGGCAGAAACCTGTGGACTGGCAACATGACTGAGGTTTGATTGTAGAACCCTGTGCCCTGGAAACATGACTGTGGCCTGGTACTGGAAACCCATGGCCTAAGAATTTGACATTGGTTTGATTCTGGAACCCTGTGGCCTTGGAACATGACTGAGGCGTGATTCTGGAAAACTGTGGCCTGGGAATATGACTGAGGTTTCTTTCTGGAAATCTGTGGCCTGGGAACTTGACTGAGGTTTGATGGCAGAAACCTGTGGACTGGCAACATGACTGAGGTTTGATTGTAGAACCCTGTGCCCTGGAAACATGACTGTGGCCTGTTACTGGAAACCCATGGCCTAGGAATTTGACATTGGTTTGATTCTGGAACCCTGTGGCCTGGGAACATGACTGAGGCGTGATTCTGGAAAACTGTGGCCTGGGAATATGACTGAGGTTTGATTCTGGAAATCTGTGGCCTGGGAACTTGACTGAGGTTTGATGGCAGAAACCTGTGGACTGGCAACATGACTGAGGTTTGATTGTAGAACCCTGTGCCCTGGAATCATGACTGCGACCTGATACTTGAAACCCATGGCCTGGGAACTTGACATTGGTTTGATTCCGGAACCCTGTGGCCAGGAACAAGACTGAGGCGTGATTCTGGAATCCTGTGGCCTGGGAACATGACATCTGTTTAGATTGTGGCATACTGGGCCCTGGGAACCTGACTGAGGATTGGTTCTGGAATCCTGTGGACTGGGAACAAGACTGAGGTTTGATTCTGGAACCATGTGGCCTGGGAATATGACTGAGGTTTGATTCTGGAAATCTGTGGCCTGGGAACTTGACTGAGGTTTGATGGCCGAAACCTGTGGACTGGCAACATGACTGAGGTTTGATTGTAGAACCCTGTGCCCTGGAAACATGACTGTGGCCTGGTACTGGAAACCCATGGCCTAGGAATTTGACATTGGTTTGATTCTGGAACCCTGTGTCCTGGGAACATGACTGAGGTTTGATTCTGGTAAACTGTGGCCGGGGACTTGACTGAGGTTTGATGGCAGAAATCTGTGGACTGGAAACATTACTGAAGTTTGATTGTAGAACCCTGTGCCCTGGAAACATGACTGCGACCTGATACTTGAAACCCATGGCCTGGGAACTTGACATTGGTTTGATTCTGGAAGCCTTTGGTCTGGAAGAAGAGTGAGGCGTGATTCTGGAATCCTGTGGCCTGGGAATATGACATCTGTTTAGATTGTGGAATACTGTGCCCTGGGAACCTGACTGAGGCTTAGTTCTGAAACCCTGTGGACTGGGAACATGACTGAGGTTTTATTCTGGAATCCTGTGGCCTGGGAACATGACATCAGTGGATTCTTGAAACCTGTGGCCTAGGAACATGAGAACGGTTGGATTCTGGAAACCTGTGGCCTGGGAACATGTCTGAGGTTTGATGGTGGAAACCTGTGGCTTGGCAACATGACTGAGGTTTGTTACTGGAACCCTGTTGCCTGGGAACATGACTGAGGTTTGATTCTGGACACCTTTGTCCTGGGAACATGACTGTGGTTTGATTGTGGAACCATGGGTCCTGCAAACATGACTGAGGTTTGATTCTGGAACCATGTGTCCTGGGAATATGACTGAGGTTTGATTCTGGAAATCTGTGGCCTGGGAACTTGACTGAGGTTTGATGGCAGAAACCTGTGGACTGGCAACATGACTGAGGTTTGATTGTAGAACCCTGTGCTCTGGAAACATGACTCTTGCCTGGTACTGGAAACCCATGGCCTGGGAATTTGACATTGGTTTGATTCTGGAACCCTGTGGCCTGGGAACATGATTGAGGCGTGATTCTGGAAACCTGTGGCCTGGGAACATGACATCAGTTTAGATTGTGGCATACTGTGCCCTGGGAACCGGATTGAAGGCTTGGTTCTGGAATCCTGTGGACTGGGAACAAGACTGAGGTTTGATTCTGGAACCATGTGGCCTGGGAATATGACTGATGTTAGATCGTGGAATCCTGTGGCCTGGGAACATGACATCGGTTTGGATTCTGGTACCCTGTTGCCTGGGAACATGAAATCGGTTTGATTGTGGAAACCTGTGGTCTGGGAATATGACTGAGGTTTGATGGTGGTACCCTCTGGCCTGGCAACATGACTGAGGTTTGATTCTGGATCCCTGTGGCCTGGGAACATGACTGAGACGTGATTCTGGAATCCTGTGGCCTGGGAACATGACGTCTGTTTAGATTGTGGAATACTGTGCCCTGGGAATCTGACTGAGGCTTGGTTCTGGAACCCTGTGGACTGGGAACATGACTGAGGTTTGAATCTGGAATCCTGTAGCCTGCGAACATAACTGAGGATTGTTTCTGGAACCCTGTGGCCTGGGAACATGACATCAGTGGATTCTGGAACCCTGTGGCCTGGGAACATGAGAACGGTATAATTCTGGAACCCTGTGACCTGGGAACATGTCTGAGGTTTGATGGTGGAAACCTGTGGCTTGGCAACATGACTGAGGTTTGTTTCTGTAACCCTGTTCTCTGCGAACATGACTGAGGTTTGATTCTGGACACCTTTGTGCTGGGAACATGACTGTGTTTTGATTGTGGAATCATGGGTCCTGCAAACATGACTGAGGTTTGATTCTGGAACCATGTGTCCTGGGAATATGACTGAGGTTTGATTCTGGAAATCTGTGGCCTGGGAACTTGACTGAGGTTTGATGGCAGAAACCTGTGGACTGGCAACATGACTGAGGTTTGATTGTAGAACCCTGTGCCCTGGAAACATGACTGTGGCCTGTTACTGGAAACCCATGGCCTAGGAATTTGACATTGGTTTGATTCTGGAACCCTGTGGCCTGGGAACATGACTGAGGCGTGATTCTGGAAAACTGTGGCCTGGGAATATGACTGAGGTTTGATTCTGGAAATCTGTGGCCTGGGAACTTGACTGAGGTTTGATGGCAGAAACCTGTGGACTGGCAACATGACTGAGGTTTGATTGTAGAACCCTGTGCCCTGGAATCATGACTGCGACCTGATACTTGAAACCCATGGCCTGGGAACTTGACATTGGTTTGATTCCGGAACCCTGTGGCCAGGAACAAGACTGAGGCGTGATTCTGGAATCCTGTGGCCTGGGAACATGACATCTGTTTAGATTGTGGCATACTGGGCCCTGGGAACCTGACTGAGGATTGGTTCTGGAATCCTGTGGACTGGGAACAAGACTGAGGTTTGATTCTGGAACCATGTGGCCTGGGAATATGACTGAGGTTTGATTCTGGAAATCTGTGGCCTGGGAACTTGACTGAGGTTTGATGGCCGAAACCTGTGGACTGGCAACATGACTGAGGTTTGATTGTAGAACCCTGTGCCCTGGAAACATGACTGTGGCCTGGTACTGGAAACCCATGGCCTAGGAATTTGACATTGGTTTGATTCTGGAACCCTGTGTCCTGGGAACATGACTGAGGTTTGATTCTGGTAAACTGTGGCCGGGGACTTGACTGAGGTTTGATGGCAGAAATCTGTGGACTGGAAACATTACTGAAGTTTGATTGTAGAACCCTGTGCCCTGGAAACATGACTGCGACCTGATACTTGAAACCCATGGCCTGGGAACTTGACATTGGTTTGATTCTGGAAGCCTTTGGTCTGGAAGAAGAGTGAGGCGTGATTCTGGAATCCTGTGGCCTGGGAATATGACATCTGTTTAGATTGTGGAATACTGTGCCCTGGGAACCTGACTGAGGCTTAGTTCTGAAACCCTGTGGACTGGGAACATGACTGAGGTTTTATTCTGGAATCCTGTGGCCTGGGAACATGACATCAGTGGATTCTTGAAACCTGTGGCCTAGGAACATGAGAACGGTTGGATTCTGGAAACCTGTGGCCTGGGAACATGTCTGAGGTTTGATGGTGGAAACCTGTGGCTTGGCAACATGACTGAGGTTTGTTACTGGAACCCTGTTGCCTGGGAACATGACTGAGGTTTGATTCTGGACACCTTTGTCCTGGGAACATGACTGTGGTTTGATTGTGGAACCATGGGTCCTGCAAACATGACTGAGGTTTGATTCTGGAACCATGTGTCCTGGGAATATGACTGAGGTTTGATTCTGGAAATCTGTGGCCTGGGAACTTGACTGAGGTTTGATGGCAGAAACCTGTGGACTGGCAACATGACTGAGGTTTGATTGTAGAACCCTGTGCTCTGGAAACATGACTCTTGCCTGGTACTGGAAACCCATGGCCTGGGAATTTGACATTGGTTTGATTCTGGAACCCTGTGGCCTGGGAACATGATTGAGGCGTGATTCTGGAAACCTGTGGCCTGGGAACATGACATCAGTTTAGATTGTGGCATACTGTGCCCTGGGAACCGGATTGAAGGCTTGGTTCTGGAATCCTGTGGACTGGGAACAAGACTGAGGTTTGATTCTGGAACCATGTGGCCTGGGAATATGACTGATGTTAGATCGTGGAATCCTGTGGCCTGGGAACATGACATCGGTTTGGATTCTGGTACCCTGTTGCCTGGGAACATGAAATCGGTTTGATTGTGGAAACCTGTGGTCTGGGAATATGACTGAGGTTTGATGGTGGTACCCTCTGGCCTGGCAACATGACTGAGGTTTGATTCTGGATCCCTGTGGCCTGGGAACATGACTGAGACGTGATTCTGGAATCCTGTGGCCTGGGAACATGACGTCTGTTTAGATTGTGGAATACTGTGCCCTGGGAATCTGACTGAGGCTTGGTTCTGGAACCCTGTGGACTGGGAACATGACTGAGGTTTGAATCTGGAATCCTGTAGCCTGCGAACATAACTGAGGATTGTTTCTGGAACCCTGTGGCCTGGGAACATGACATCAGTGGATTCTGGAACCCTGTGGCCTGGGAACATGAGAACGGTATAATTCTGGAACCCTGTGACCTGGGAACATGTCTGAGGTTTGATGGTGGAAACCTGTGGCTTGGCAACATGACTGAGGTTTGTTTCTGTAACCCTGTTCTCTGCGAACATGACTGAGGTTTGATTCTGGACACCTTTGTGCTGGGAACATGACTGTGTTTTGATTGTGGAATCATGGGTCCTGCAAACATGACTGAGGTTTGATTCTGGAACCATGTGTCCTGGGAATATGACTGAGGTTTGATTCTGGAAATCTGTGGCCTGGGAACTTGACTGAGGTTTGATGGCAGAAACCTGTGGACTGGCAACATGACTGAGGTTTGATTGTAGAACCCTGTGCCCTGGAAACATGACTGTGGCCTGTTACTGGAAACCCATGGCCTAGGAATTTGACATTGGTTTGATTCTGGAACCCTGTGGCCTGGGAACATGACTGAGGCGTGATTCTGGAAAACTGTGGCCTGGGAATATGACTGAGGTTTGATTCTGGAAATCTGTGGCCTGGGAACTTGACTGAGGTTTGATGGCAGAAACCTGTGGACTGGCAACATGACTGAGGTTTGATTGTAGAACCCTGTGCCCTGGAATCATGACTGCGACCTGATACTTGAAACCCATGGCCTGGGAACTTGACATTGGTTTGATTCCGGAACCCTGTGGCCAGGAACAAGACTGAGGCGTGATTCTGGAATCCTGTGGCCTGGGAACATGACATCTGTTTAGATTGTGGCATACTGGGCCCTGGGAACCTGACTGAGGATTGGTTCTGGAATCCTGTGGACTGGGAACAAGACTGAGGTTTGATTCTGGAACCATGTGGCCTGGGAATATGACTGAGGTTTGATTCTGGAAATCTGTGGCCTGGGAACTTGACTGAGGTTTGATGGCCGAAACCTGTGGACTGGCAACATGACTGAGGTTTGATTGTAGAACCCTGTGCCCTGGAAACATGACTGTGGCCTGGTACTGGAAACCCATGGCCTAGGAATTTGACATTGGTTTGATTCTGGAACCCTGTGTCCTGGGAACATGACTGAGGTTTGATTCTGGTAAACTGTGGCCGGGGACTTGACTGAGGTTTGATGGCAGAAATCTGTGGACTGGAAACATTACTGAAGTTTGATTGTAGAACCCTGTGCCCTGGAAACATGACTGCGACCTGATACTTGAAACCCATGGCCTGGGAACTTGACATTGGTTTGATTCTGGAAGCCTTTGGTCTGGAAGAAGAGTGAGGCGTGATTCTGGAATCCTGTGGCCTGGGAATATGACATCTGTTTAGATTGTGGAATACTGTGCCCTGGGAACCTGACTGAGGCTTAGTTCTGAAACCCTGTGGACTGGGAACATGACTGAGGTTTTATTCTGGAATCCTGTGGCCTGGGAACATGACATCAGTGGATTCTTGAAACCTGTGGCCTAGGAACATGAGAACGGTTGGATTCTGGAAACCTGTGGCCTGGGAACATGTCTGAGGTTTGATGGTGGAAACCTGTGGCTTGGCAACATGACTGAGGTTTGTTACTGGAACCCTGTTGCCTGGGAACATGACTGAGGTTTGATTCTGGACACCTTTGTCCTGGGAACATGACTGTGGTTTGATTGTGGAACCATGGGTCCTGCAAACATGACTGAGGTTTGATTCTGGAACCATGTGTCCTGGGAATATGACTGAGGTTTGATTCTGGAAATCTGTGGCCTGGGAACTTGACTGAGGTTTGATGGCAGAAACCTGTGGACTGGCAACATGACTGAGGTTTGATTGTAGAACCCTGTGCTCTGGAAACATGACTCTTGCCTGGTACTGGAAACCCATGGCCTGGGAATTTGACATTGGTTTGATTCTGGAACCCTGTGGCCTGGGAACATGATTGAGGCGTGATTCTGGAAACCTGTGGCCTGGGAACATGACATCAGTTTAGATTGTGGCATACTGTGCCCTGGGAACCGGATTGAAGGCTTGGTTCTGGAATCCTGTGGACTGGGAACAAGACTGAGGTTTGATTCTGGAACCATGTGGCCTGGGAATATGACTGATGTTAGATCGTGGAATCCTGTGGCCTGGGAACATGACATCGGTTTGGATTCTGGTACCCTGTTGCCTGGGAACATGAAATCGGTTTGATTGTGGAAACCTGTGGTCTGGGAATATGACTGAGGTTTGATGGTGGTACCCTCTGGCCTGGCAACATGACTGAGGTTTGATTCTGGATCCCTGTGGCCTGGGAACATGACTGAGACGTGATTCTGGAATCCTGTGGCCTGGGAACATGACGTCTGTTTAGATTGTGGAATACTGTGCCCTGGGAATCTGACTGAGGCTTGGTTCTGGAACCCTGTGGACTGGGAACATGACTGAGGTTTGAATCTGGAATCCTGTAGCCTGCGAACATAACTGAGGATTGTTTCTGGAACCCTGTGGCCTGGGAACATGACATCAGTGGATTCTGGAACCCTGTGGCCTGGGAACATGAGAACGGTATAATTCTGGAACCCTGTGACCTGGGAACATGTCTGAGGTTTGATGGTGGAAACCTGTGGCTTGGCAACATGACTGAGGTTTGTTTCTGTAACCCTGTTCTCTGCGAACATGACTGAGGTTTGATTCTGGACACCTTTGTGCTGGGAACATGACTGTGTTTTGATTGTGGAATCATGGGTCCTGCAAACATGACTGAGGTTTGATTCTGGAACCATGTGTCCTGGGAATATGACTGAGGTTTGATTCTGGAAATCTGTGGCCTGGGAACTTGACTGAGGTTTGATGGCAGAAACCTGTGGACTGGCAACATGACTGAGGTTTGATTGTAGAACCCTGTGCCCTGGAAACATGACTGTGGCCTGGTACTGGAAACCCATGGCCTAGGAATTTGACATTGGTTTGATTCTGGAACCCTGTGACCTGGGAACATGACTGAGGTATGATTCTGGAAAACTGTGGCCGGGGACTTGACTGAGGTTTGATGGCAGAAATCTGTGGACTGGAAACATTACTGAGGTTTGATTGTAGAACCCTGTGCCCTGGAAACATGACTGCGACGTGATACTTGAAACCCATGGCCTGGGAACTTGACATTGGTTTGATTCTGGAACCCTGTGGCCAGGAACAAGACTGAGGCGTGATTCTGGAATCCTGTGGCCTGGGAACATGACATCTGTTTAGATTGTGGAATACTGTGCCCTGGGAACCTGACTGAGGCTTGGTTCTGGAACCCTGTGGACTGGGAACATGACTGAGGTTTTATTCTGGAATCCTGTGGCCTGGGAACATGACATCAGTGGATTCTGGAACCCTGTGGCCTGGGAACATGAGAACGGTTGGATTCTGGAAACCTGTGGCCTGGGAACATGTCTGAGGTTTGATGGTGGAAACCTGTGGCTTGGCAACATGACTGAGTTTTGTTACTGGAACCCTGTTCCCTGGGAACATGACTGAGGTTTGATTCTGGACACCTTTGTCCTGGGAACATGACTGTGGTTTGATTGTGGAACCATGGGTCCTGCAAACATGACTGAGGTTTGATTCTGGAACCATGTGTCCTGGGAATATGACTGAGGTTTGATTCTGGAAATCTGTGGCCTGGGAACATGACTGAGGTTTGATTCTGGAACCCTGTAGCCTGCGAACATAACTGAGGATTGTTTCTGGAATCCTGTGGCCTGGGAACATGTCTGAGGTTTGATGGTGGAAACCTGTGGCTTGGCAACATGACTGAGGTTTGTTTCTGGACACCTTTGTGCTGGGAACATGACTGTGTTTTGAATGTGGAATCATGGGTCATGCAAACATGACAGAGGTTTGATTCTGGAACCAGGTGTCCTGGGAATATGACTGAGGTTTGATTCTGGAAATCTGTGGCCTGGGAACTTGACTGAGGTTTGATGGCAGAAACCTGTGGACTGGCAACATGACTGAGGTTTGATTGTAGAACCCTGTGCCCGGGAAACATGACTGTGGGCTGGTATTGGAAACCCATGGCCTAGGAATTTGACATTGGTTTGATTCTGGAACCCTGTGGCCTGGGAACATGACTGAGGCGTGATTCTGGAAAACTGTGGCCTGGGAATATGACTGAGGTTTGATTCTGGAAATCTGTGGCCTGGGAACTTGACTGAGGTTTGATGGTAGAAATCTGTGGACTGGCAACATGACTGAGGTTTGATTGTAGAACCCTGTGCCCTGGAAACATGAATGCGACCTGATACTTGAAACCCATGGCCTGGGAACTTGACATTGGTTTGATTCCGGAACCCTGTGGCCAGGAACAAGACTGAGGCGTGATTCTGGAATCCTGTGGCCTGGGAACATGACATCTGTTTAGATTGTGGAATACTGGGCCCTGGGAAACTGACTGAGGCTTGGTTCTGGAACCCTGTGGACTGGGAACATGACTGAGGTTTTATTCTGGAATCCTGGGGCCTGGGAACATGACATCAGTGGATTCTGGAACCCTGTGGCCTGGGAACATGAGAACGGTTGGATTCTGGAACCCTGTGTCCTGGGAACATGTCTGAGGTTTGATGGTGGAAACCTGTGGCTTGGCAACATGAATGAGGTTTGTTACTGGAACCCTCTTCCCTGGGAACATGACTGAGGTTTGATTCTGAACACCTTTGTCCTGGGAACATGACTGTGGTTTGATTGTGGAACCATGGGTCCTGCAAACATGACTGAGGTTTTATTCTGGAACCAGGTGTCCTGGGAATATGACTGAGGTTTGATTGTTGAAACCTGTGCCCTGGAAACATGACTGTGGCCTGGTACTGGAAACCCATGGCCTAGGAATTTGACATTGGCTTGATTCTGGAATCCTGTGGCCTGGGAACATGATTGAGGCGTGATTCTGGAAACCTGTGGCCTGGGAACATGACATCTGTTTAGATTGTGGCATACTGTGCCCTGGGAACCGGACTGAAGGCTTGGTTCTGGAATCCTGTGGACTGCGAACAAGACTGAGGTTTGATTCTGGAACCATGTGGCCTGGGAATATGACTGATGTTAGATCGTGGAATCCTGTGGCCTGGGAACATGACATCGGTTTGGATTCTGGTACCCTGTTGCCTGGGAACATGAAATCGGTTTGATTGTGGAAACCTGTGGTCTGGGAATATGACTGAGGTTTGATGGTGGTACCCTCTGGCCTGGCAACATGACTGAGGTTTGATTCTGGATCCCTGTGGCCTGGGAACATGACTGAGGCGTGATTCTGGAATCCTGTGGCCTGGGAACATGACGTCTGTTTAGATTGTGGAATACTGTGCCCTGGGAATCTGACTGAGGCTTGGTTCTGGAACCCTGTGGCCTGGGAACATGACATCAGTGGATACTGGAACCCTGTGGCCTGGGAACATGAGAACGGTATAATTCTGGAACCCTGTGACCTGGGAACATGTCTGAGGTTTGATGGTGGAAACCTGTGGCTTGGCAACATGACTGAGGTTTGTTTCTGTAACCCTGTTCTCTGCGAACATGACTGAGGTTTGATTCTGGACACCTTTGTGCTGGGAACATGACTGTGTTTTGATTGTGGAATCATGGGTCCTGCAAACATGACTGAGGTTTGATTCTGGAACCATGTGTCCTGGGAATATGACTGAGGTTTGATTCTGGAAATCTGTGGCCTGGGAACTTGACTGAGGTTTGATGGCAGAAACCTGTGGACTGGCAACATGACTGAGGTTTGATTGTAGAACCCTGTGCCCTGGAAACATGACTGTGGGCTGGTACTGGAAACCCATGGCCTAGGAATTTGACATTGGTTTGATTCTGGAACCCTGTGACCTGGGAACATGACTGAGGTATGATTCTGGAAAACTGTGGCCGGGGACTTGACTGAGGTTTGATGGCAGAAATCTGTGGACTGGAAACATTACTGAGGTTTGATTGTAGAACCCTGTGCCCTGGAAACATGAGTGCGACGTGATACTTGAAACCCATGGCCTGGGAACTTGACATTGGTTTGATTCTGGAACCCTGTGGCCAGGAACAAGACTGAGGCGTGATTCTGGAATCCTGTGGCCTGGGAACATGACATCTGTTTAGATTGTGGAATACTGTGCCCTGGGAACCTGACTGAGGCTTGGTTCTGGAACCCTGTGGACTGGGAACATGACTGAGGTTTTATTCTGGAATCCTGTGGCCTGGGAACATGACATCAGTGGATTCTGGAACCCTGTGGCCTGGGAACATGAGAACGGTTAGATTCTGGAAACCTGTGGCCTGGGAACATGTCTGAGGTTTGATGGTGGAAACCTGTGGCTTGGCAACATGACTGAGGTTTGTTACTGGAACCCTGTTCCCTGGGAACATGACTGAGGTTTGATTCTGGACACCTTTGTCCTGGGAACATGACTGTGGTTTGATTGTGGAACCATGGGTCCTGCAAATATGACTGAGGTTTGATTCTGGAACCATGTGTCCTGGGAATATGACTGAGGTTTGATTCTGGAAATCTGTGGCCTGGGAACATGACTGAGGTTTGTTTCTGGAACCCTGTAGCCTGCGAACATAACTGAGGATTGTTTCTGGAATCCTGTGGCCTGGGAACATGATCAGTGGATTCTGGAACCCTGTGGCCTGGGAACATGAGAACGGTTTAATTCTGGAACCCTCTGACCTGGGAACATGTCTGAGGTTTGATGGTGGAAACCTGTGGCTTGGCAACATGACTGAGGTTTGTTTCTGGACACCTTTGTGCTGGGAACATGACTGTGTTTTGATTGTGGAATCATGGGTCCTGCAAACATGACAGAGGTTTGATTCTGGAACCAGGTGTCCTGGGAATATGACTGAGGTTTGATTCTGGAAATCTGTGGCCTGGGAACTTGACTGAGGTTTGATGGCAGAAACCTGTGGACTGGCAACATGACTGAGGTTTGATTGTAGAACCCTGTGCCCTGGAAACATGACTGTGGCCTGGTACTGGAAACCCATGGCCTAGGAATTTGACATTGGTTTGATTCTGGAACCCTGTGGCCTGGGAACATGACTGAGGCGTGATTCTGGAAAACTGTGGCCTGGGAATATGACTGAGGTTTGATTCTGGAAATCTGTGGCCTGGGAACTTGACTGAGGTTTGATGGTAGAAATCTGTGGACTGGCAACATGACTGAGGTTTGATTGTAGAACCCTGTGCCCTGGAAACATGACTGCGACCTGATACTTGAAACCCACGGCCTGGGAACTTGACATTGGTTTGATTCCGGAACCCTGTGGCCAGGAACAAGACTGAGGCGTGATTCTGGAATCCTGTGGCCTGGGAACATGACATCTGTTTAGATTGTGGAATACTGGGCCCTGGGAACCTGACTGAGGCTTGGTTCTGGAACCCTGTGGACTGGGAACATGACTGAGGTTTTATTCTGGAATCCTGTGGCCTGGGAACATGACATCAGTGGATTCTGGAACCCTGTGGCCTGGGAACATGAGAACGGTTTGATTCTGGAACCCTGTGGCCTGGGAACATGTCTGAGGTTTGATGGTGGAAACCTATGGCTTGGCAACATGAATGAGGTTTGTTACTGGAACCCTCTTCCCTGGGAACATGACTGTGGTTTGATTGTGGAACCATGGGTCCTGCAAACATGACTGAGGTTTTATTCTGGAACCAGGTGTCCTGGGAATATGACTGAGGTTTGATTCTGGAAATCTGTGGCCTGGGAAATTGACTGAGGTTTGATGGCAGAAACCTGTGGACTGGCAACATGACAGAGGTTTGATTGTAGAAACCTGTTCCCTGGAAACATGACTGTGGCCTGGTACTGGAAACCCATGGCCTAGGAATTTGACATTGGCTTGATTCTGGAACCCTGTGGCCTGGGAACAGGATTGAGGCGTGATTCTGGAAACCTGTGGCCTGGGAACATGACATCTGTTTAGATTGTGGCATACTGTGCCCTGGGAACCGGACTGAAGGCTTGGTTCTGGAATCCTGTGGACTGGGAACAAGACTGAGGTTTGATTCTGGAACCATGTGGCCTGGGAATATGACTGATGTTAGATCGTGGAATCCTGTGGCCTGGGAACATGACATCGGTTTGGATTCTGGTACCCTGTTGCCTGGGAACATGAAATCGGTTTGATTGTGGAAACCTGTGGTCTGGGAATATGACTGAGGTTTGATGGTGGTACCGTCTGGCCTGGCAACATGACTGAGGTTTGATTCTGGATCCCTGTGGCCTGGGAACATGACTGAGGCGTGATTCTGGAATCCTGTGGCCTGGGAACATGACGTCTGTTTAGATTGTGGAATACTGTGCCCTGGGAATCTGACTGAGGCTTGGTTCTGGAACCCTGTGGACTGGGAAAATGACTGAGATTTTATTCTGGAATCCTGTGGCCTGGAAACATGACATCAGTGGATTCGTGAACCCTGTGGCCTGGGAACATGAGAACAGTTGGATTCTGGAACCCTGTGGCCTGGGAACATGTCTGAGGTTTGATGGTGGAAACCTGTGGCTTGGCAACATGAATGAGGTTTGTTATTGGAACCCTGTTCCCTGGGAATATGACTGAGGTTTGATTCTGGACACCTTTGTCCTGGGAACATGACTGTGGTTTGATTGTGGAACCATGGGTCCTGCAAACATGACTGAGGTTTGATTCTGGAAATCTGTGGCCTGGGAACTTGACTGAGGTTTGATGGCAGAAACCTGTGGACTGGCAACATGACTGAGGTTTGATTGTAGAACCCTGTGCCCTGGAAACATGACTGTGGCCTGGTACTGGAAACCCATGGCCTAAGAATTTGACATTGGTTTGATTCTGGAACCCTGTGGCCTTGGAACATGACTGAGGCGTGATTCTGGAAAACTGTGGCCTGGGAATATGACTGAGGTTTCTTTCTGGAAATCTGTGGCCTGGGAACTTGACTGAGGTTTGATGGCAGAAACCTGTGGACTGGCAACATGACTGAGGTTTGATTGTAGAACCCTGTGCCCTGGAAACATGACTGTGGCCTGTTACTGGAAACCCATGGCCTAGGAATTTGACATTGGTTTGATTCTGGAACCCTGTGGCCTGGGAACATGACTGAGGCGTGATTCTGGAAAACTGTGGCCTGGGAATATGACTGAGGTTTGATTCTGGAAATCTGTGGCCTGGGAACTTGACTGAGGTTTGATGGCAGAAACCTGTGGACTGGCAACATGACTGAGGTTTGATTGTAGAACCCTGTGCCCTGGAATCATGACTGCGACCTGATACTTGAAACCCATGGCCTGGGAACTTGACATTGGTTTGATTCCGGAACCCTGTGGCCAGGAACAAGACTGAGGCGTGATTCTGGAATCCTGTGGCCTGGGAACATGACATCTGTTTAGATTGTGGCATACTGGGCCCTGGGAACCTGACTGAGGATTGGTTCTGGAATCCTGTGGACTGGGAACAAGACTGAGGTTTGATTCTGGAACCATGTGGCCTGGGAATATGACTGAGGTTTGATTCTGGAAATCTGTGGCCTGGGAACTTGACTGAGGTTTGATGGCCGAAACCTGTGGACTGGCAACATGACTGAGGTTTGATTGTAGAACCCTGTGCCCTGGAAAAATGACTGTGGCCTGGTACTGGAAACCCATGGCCTAGGAATTTGACATTGGTTTGATTCTGGAACCCTGTGTCCTGGGAACATGACTGAGGTTTGATTCTGGTAAACTGTGGCCGGGGACTTGACTGAGGTTTGATGGCAGAAATCTGTGGACTGGAAACATTACTGAAGTTTGATTGTAGAACCCTGTGCCCTGGAAACATGACTGCGACCTGATACTTGAAACCCATGGCCTGGGAACTTGACATTGGTTTGATTCTGGAAGCCTTTGGTCTGGAAGAAGAGTGAGGCGTGATTCTGGAATCCTGTGGCCTGGGAATATGACATCTGTTTACATTGTGGAATACTGTGCCCTGGGAACCTGACTGAGGCTTGGTTCTGAAACCCTGTGGACTGGGAACATGACTGAGGTTTTATTCTGGAATCCTGTGGCCTGGGAACATGACATCAGTGGATTCTTGAAACCTGTGGCCTAGGAACATGAGAACGGTTGGATTCTGGAACCCTGTGGCCTGGGAACATGTCTGAGGTTTGATGGTGGAAACCTGTGGCTTGGCAACATGACTGAGGTTTGTTACTGGAACCCTGTTGCCTGGGAACATGACTGAGGTTTGATTCTGGACACCTTTGTCCTGGGAACATGACTGTGGTTTGATTGTGGAACCATGGGTCCTGCAAACATGACTGAGGTTTTATTCTGGAACCATGTGTCCTGGGAATATGACTGAGGTTTGATTCTGGAAATCTGTGGCCTGGGAACTTGACTGAGGTTTGATGGCAGAAACCTGTGGACTGGCAACATGACTGAGGTTTGATAGTAGAACCCTGTGCTCTGGAAACATGACTCTTGCCTGGTACTGGAAACCCATGGCCTGGGAATTTGACATTGGTTTGATTCTGGAACCCTGTGGCCTGGGAACATGATTGAGGCGTGATTCTGGAAACCTGTGGCCTGGGAACATGACATCAGTTTAGATTGTGGCATACTGTGCCCTGGGAACCGGATTGAAGGCTTGGTTCTGGAATCCTGTGGACTGGGAACAAGACTGAGGTTTGATTCTGGAACCATGTGGCCTGGGAATATGACTGATGTTAGATCGTGGAATCCTGTGGCCTGGGAACATGACATCGGTTTGGATTCTGGTACCCTGTTGCCTGGGAACATGAAATCGGTTTGATTGTGGAAACCTGTGGTCTGGGAATATGACTGAGGTTTGATGGTGGTACCCTCTGGCCTGGCAACATGACTGAGGTTTGATTCTGGATCCCTGTGGCCTGGGAACATGACTGAGGCGTGATTCTGGAATCCTGTGGCCTGGGAACATGACGTCTGTTTAGATTGTGGAATACTGTGCCCTGGGAATCTGACTGAGGCTTGGTTCTGGAACCCTGTGGACTGGGAACATGACTGAGGTTTGAATCTGGAATCCTGTAGCCTGCGAACATAACTGAGGATTGTTTCTGGAACCCTGTGGCCTGGGAACATGACATCAGTGGATTCTGGAACCCTGTGGCCTGGGAACATGAGAACGGTTTAATTCTGGAACCCTGTGACCTGGGAACATGTCTGAGGTTTGATGGTGGAAACCTGTGGCTTGGCAACATGACTGAGGTTTGTTTCTGTAACCCTGTTCTCTGCGAACATGACTGAGGTTTGATTCTGGACACCTTTGTGCTGGGAACATGACTGTGTTTTGATTGTGGAATCATGGGTCCTGCAAACATGACTGAGGTTTGATTCTGGAACCATGTGTCCTGGGAATATGACTGAGGTTTGATTCTGGAAATCTGTGGCCTGGGAACTTGACTGAGGTTTGATGGCAGAAACCTGTGGACTGGCAACATGACTGAGGTTTGATTGTAGAACCCTGTGCCCTGGAAACATGACTGTGGGCTGGTACTGGAAACCCATGGCCTAGGAATTTGACATTGGTTTGATTCTGGAACCCTGTGACCTGGGAACATGACTGAGGTATGATTCTGGAAAACTGTGGCCGGGGACTTGACTGAGTTTTGATGGCAGAAATCTGTGGACTGGAAACATTACTGAGGTTTGATTGTAGAACCCTGTGCCCTGGAAACATGAGTGCGACGTGATACTTGAAACCCATGGCCTGGGAACTTGACATTGGTTTGATTCTGGAACCCTGTGGCCAGGAACAAGACTGAGGCGTGATTCTGGAATCCTGTGGCCTGGGAACATGACATCTGTTTAGATTGTGGAATACTGGGCCCTGGGAACCTGACTGAGGCTTGGTTCTGGAACCCTGTGGACTGGGAACATGACTGAGGTTTTATTCTGGAATCCTGTGGCCTGGGAACATGACATCAGTGGATTCTGGAACCCTGTGGCCTGGGAACATGAGAACGGTTGGATTCTGGAAACCTGTGGCCTGGGAACATGTCTGAGGTTTGATGGTGGAAACCTGTGGCTTGGCAACATGACTGAGGTTTGTTACTGGAACCCTGTTCCCTGGGAACATGACTGAGGTTTGATTCTGGACACCTTTGTCCTGGGAACATGACTGTGGTTTGATTGTGGAACCATGGGTCCTGCAAACATGACTGAGGTTTGATTCTGGAACCATGTGTCCTGGGAATATGACTGAGGTTTGATTCTGGAAATCTGTGGCCTGGGAACATGACTGAGGTTTGATTCTGGAACCCTGTAGCCTGCGAACATAACTGAGGATTGTTTCTGGAGTCCTGTGGCCTGGGAACATGACATCAGTGGATTCTGGAACCCTGTGGCCTGGGAACATGAGAACGGTTTAATTCTGGAACCCTCTGACCTGGGAACATGTCTGAGGTTTGATGGTGGAAACCTGTGGCTTGGCAACATGACTGAGGTTTGTTTCTGGACACCTTTGTGCTGGGAACATGACTGTGTTTTGAATGTGGAATCATGGGTCATGCAAACATGACAGAGGTTTGATTCTGGAACCAGGTGTCCTGGGAATATGACTGAGGTTTGATTCTGGAAATCTGTGGCCTGGGAACTTGACTGAGGTTTGATGGCAGAAACCTGTGGACTGGCAACATGACTGAGGTTTGATTGTAGAACCCTGTGCCCGGGAAACATGACTGTGGGCTGGTACTGGAAACCCATGGCCTAGGAATTTGACATTGGTTTGATTCTGGAACCCTGTGGCCTGGGAACATGACTGAGGCGTGATTCTGGAAAACTGTGGCCTGGGAATATGACTCAGGTTTGATTCTGGAAATCTGTGGCCTGGGAACTTGACTGAGGTTTGATGGTAGAAATCTGTGGACTGGCAACATGACTGAGGTTTGATTGTAGAACCCTGTGCCCTGGAAACATGAATGCGACCTGATACTTGAAACCCATGGCCTGGGAACTTGACATTGGTTTGATTCCGGAACCCTGTGGCCAGGAACAAGACTGAGGCGTGATTCTGGAATCCTGTGGCCTGGGAACATGACATCTGTTTAGATTGTGGAATACTGGGCCCTGGGAACCTGACTGAGGCTTGGTTCTGGAACCCTGTGGACTGGGAACATGACTGAGGTTTTATTCTGGAATCCTGTGGCCTGGGAACATGACATCAGTGGATTCTGGAACCCTGTGGCCTGGGAACATGAGAACGGTTGGATTCTGGAACCCTGTGGCCTGGGAACATGTCTGAGGTTTGATGGTGGAAACCTATGGCTTGGCAACATGAATGAGGTTTGTTACTGGAACCCTCTTCCCTGGGAACATGACTGAGGTTTGATTCTGGACACCTTTGTCCTGGGAACATGACTGTGGTTTGATTGTGGAACCATGGGTCCTGCAAACATGACTGAGGTTTGATTCTGGAACCAGGTGTCCTGGGAATATGACTGAGGTTTGATTCTGGAAATCTGTGGCCTGGGAACTTGACTGAGGTTTGATGGCAGAAACCTGTGGACTGGCAACATGACAGAGGTTTGATTGTAGAAACCTGTGCCCTGGAAACATGACTGTGGCCTGGTACTGGAAACCCATGGCCTAGGAATTTGACATTGGCTTGATTCTGGAACCCTGTGGCCTGGGAACAGGATTGAGGCGTGATTCTGGAAACCTGTGGCCTGGGAACATGACATCTGTTTAGATTGTGGCATACTGTGCCCTGGGAACCGGACTGAAGGCTTGGTTCTGGAATCCTGTGGACTGGGAACAAGACTGAGGTTTGATTCTGGAACCATGTGGCCTGGGAATATGACTGATGTTAGATCGTGGAATCCTGTGGCCTGGGAACATGACATCGGTTTGGATTCTGGTACCCTGTTGCCTGGGAACATGAAATCGGTTTGATTGTGGAAACCTGTGGTCTGGGAATATGACTGAGGTTTGATGGTGGTACCGTCTGGCCTGGCAACATGACTGAGGTTTGATTCTGGATCCCTGTGGCCTGGGAACATGACTGAGGCGTGATTCTGGAATCCTGTGGCCTGGGAACATGACGTCTGTTTAGATTGTGGAATACTGTGCCCTGGGAATCTGACTGAGGCTTGGTTCTGGAACCCTGTGGACTGGGAACATGACTGAGGTTTGAATCTGGAATCCTGTAGCCTGCGAACATAACTGAGGATTGTTTCTGGAACCCTGTGGCCTGGGAACATGACATCAGTGGATTCTGGAACCCTGTGGCCTGGGAACATGAGAACGGTATAATTCTGGAACCCTGTGACCTGGGAACATGTCTGAGGTTTGATGGTGGAAACCTGTGGCTTGGCAACATGACTGAGGTTTGTTTCTGTAACCCTGTTCTCTGCGAACATGACTGAGGTTTGATTCTGGACACCTTTGTGCTGGGAACATGACTGTGTTTTGATTGTGGAATCATGGGTCCTGCAAACATGACAGAGGTTTGATTCTGGAACCAGGTGTCCTGGGAATATGACTGAGGTTTGATTCTGGAAATCTGTGGCCTGGGAACTTGACTGAGGTTTGATGGCAGAAACCTGTGGACTGGCAACATGACTGAGGTTTGATTGTAGAACCCTGTGCCCTGGAAACATGACTGTGGCCTGGTACTGGAAACCCATGGCCTAGGAATTTGACATTGGTTTGATTCTGGAACCCTGTGGCCTGGGAACATGACTGAGGCGTGATTCTGGAAAACTGTGGCCTGGGAATATGACTGAGGTTTGATTCTGGAAATCTGTGGCCTGGGAACTTGACTGAGGTTTGATGGTAGAAATCTGTGGACTGGCAACATGACTGAGGTTTGATTGTAGAACCCTGTGCCCTGGAAACATGACTGCGACCTGATACTTGAAACCCATGGCCTGGGAACTTGACATTGGTTTGATTCCGGAACCCTGTGGCCAGGAACAAGACTGAGGCGTGATTCTGGAATCCTGTGGCCTGGGAACATGACATCTGTTTAGATTGTGGAATACTGGGCCCTGGGAACCTGACTGAGGCTTGGTTCTGGAACCCTGTGGACTGGGAACATGACTGAGGTTTTATTCTGGAATCCTGTGGCCTGGGAACATGACATCAGTGGATTCTGGAACCCTGTGGCCTGGGAACATGAGAACGGTTTGATTCTGGAACCCTGTGGCCTGGGAACATGTCTGAGGTTTGATGGTGGAAACCTATGGCTTGGCAACATGAATGAGGTTTGTTACTGGAACCCTCTTCCCTGGGAACATGACTGTGGTTTGATTGTGGAACCATGGGTCCTGCAAACATGACTGAGGTTTTATTCTGGAACCAGGTGTCCTGGGAATATGACTGAGGTTTGATTCTGGAAATCTGTGGCCTGGGAAATTGACTGAGGTTTGATGGCAGAAACCTGTGGACTGGCAACATGACAGAGGTTTGATTGTAGAAACCTGTTCCCTGGAAACATGACTGTGGCCTGGTACTGGAAACCCATGGCCTAGGAATTTGACATTGGCTTGATTCTGGAACCCTGTGGCCTGGGAACAGGATTGAGGCGTGATTCTGGAAACCTGTGGCCTGGGAACATGACATCTGTTTAGATTGTGGCATACTGTGCCCTGGGAACCGGACTGAAGGCTTGGTTCTGGAATCCTGTGGACTGGGAACAAGACTGAGGTTTGATTCTGGAACCATGTGGCCTGGGAATATGACTGATGTTAGATCGTGGAATCCTGTGGCCTGGGAACATGACATCGGTTTGGATTCTGGTACCCTGTTGCCTGGGAACATGAAATCGGTTTGATTGTGGAAACCTGTGGTCTGGGAATATGACTGAGGTTTGATTCTGGACACCTTTGTCCTGGGAACATGACTGTGGTTTGATTGTGGAACCATGGGTCCTGCAAACATGACTGAGGTTTGATTCTGGAAATCTGTGGCCTGGGAACTTGACTGAGGTTTGATGGCAGAAACCTGTGGACTGGCAACATGACTGAGGTTTGATTGTAGAACCCTGTGCCCTGGAAACATGACTGTGGCCTGGTACTGGAAACCCATGGCCTAAGAATTTGACATTGGTTTGATTCTGGAACCCTGTGGCCTTGGAACATGACTGAGGCGTGATTCTGGAAAACTGTGGCCTGGGAATATGACTGAGGTTTCTTTCTGGAAATCTGTGGCCTGGGAACTTGACTGAGGTTTGATGGCAGAAACCTGTGGACTGGCAACATGACTGAGGTTTGATTGTAGAACCCTGTGCCCTGGAAACATGACTGTGGCCTGTTACTGGAAACCCATGGCCTAGGAATTTGACATTGGTTTGATTCTGGAACCCTGTGGCCTGGGAACATGACTGAGGCGTGATTCTGGAAAACTGTGGCCTGGGAATATGACTGAGGTTTGATTCTGGAAATCTGTGGCCTGGGAATTTGACTGAGGTGTGATGGCAGAAACCTGTGGACTGGCAACATGACTGACGTTTGATTGTAGAACCCTGTGCCCTGGAATCATGACTGCGACCTGATACTTGAAACCCATGGCCTGGGAACTTGACATTGGTTTGATTCCGGAACCCTGTGGCCAGGAACAAGACTGAGGCGTGATTCTGGAATCCTGTGGCCTGGGAACATGACATCTGTTTAGATTGTGGCATACTGGGCCCTGGGAACCTGACTGAGGATTGGTTCTGGAATCCTGTGGACTGGGAACAAGACTGAGGTTTGATTCTGGAACCATGTGGCCTGGGAATATGACTGAGGTTTGATTCTGGAAATCTGTGGCCTGGGAACTTGACTGAGGTTTGATGGCCGAAACCTGTGGACTGGCAACATGACTGAGGTTTGATTGTAGAACCCTGTGCCCTGGAAAAATGACTGTGGCCTGGTACTGGAAACCCATGGCCTAGGAATTTGACATTGGTTTGATTCTGGAACCCTGTGTCCTGGGAACATGACTGAGGTTTGATTCTGGTAAACTGTGGCCGGGGACTTGACTGAGGTTTGATGGCAGAAATCTGTGGACTGGAAACATTACTGAAGTTTGATTGTAGAACCCTGTGCCCTGGAAACATGACTGCGACCTGATACTTGAAACCCATGGCCTGGGAACTTGACATTGGTTTGATTCTGGAAGCCTTTGGTCTGGAAGAAGAGTGAGGCGTGATTCTGGAATCCTGTGGCCTGGGAATATGACATCTGTTTACATTGTGGAATACTGTGCCCTGGGAACCTGACTGAGGCTTGGTTCTGAAACCCTGTGGACTGGGAACATGACTGAGGTTTTATTCTGGAATCCTGTGGCCTGGGAACATGACATCAGTGGATTCTTGAAACCTGTGGCCTAGGAACATGAGAACGGTTGGATTCTGGAACCCTGTGGCCTGGGAACATGTCTGAGGTTTGATGGTGGAAACCTGTGGCTTGGCAACATGACTGAGGTTTGTTACTGGAACCCTGTTGCCTGGGAACATGACTGAGGTTTGATTCTGGACACCTTTGTCCTGGGAACATGACTGTGGTTTGATTGTGGAACCATGGGTCCTGCAAACATGACTGAGGTTTTATTCTGGAACCATGTGTCCTGGGAATATGACTGAGGTTTGATTCTGGAAATCTGTGGCCTGGGAACTTGACTGTGGTTTGATGGCAGAAACCTGTGGACTGGCAACATGACTGAGGTTTGATAGTAGAATCCTGTGCTCTGGAAACATGACTCTTGCCTGGTACTGGAAACCCATGGCCTGGGAATTTGACATTGGTTTGATTCTGGAACCCTGTGGCCTGGGAACATGATTGAGGCGTGATTCTGGAAACCTGTGGCCTGGGAACATGACATCAGTTTAGATTGTGGCATACTGTGCCCTGGGAACCGGATTGAAGGCTTGGTTCTGGAATCCTGTGGACTGGGAACAAGACTGAGGTTTGATTCTGGAACCATGTGGCCTGGGAATATGACTGATGTTAGATCGTGGAATCCTGTGGCCTGGGAACATGACATCGGTTTGGATTCTGGTACCCTGTTGCCTGGGAACATGAAATCGGTTTGATTGTGGAAACCTGTGGTCTGGGAATATGACTGAGGTTTGATGGTGGTACCCTCTGGCCTGGCAACATGACTGAGGTTTGATTCTGGATCCCTGTGGCCTGGGAACATGACTGAGGCGTGATTCTGGAATCCTGTGGCCTGGGAACATGACGTCTGTTTAGATTGTGGAATACTGTGCCCTGGGAATCTGACTGAGGCTTGGTTCTGGAACCCTGTGGACTGGGAACATGACTGAGGTTTGAATCTGGAATCCTGTAGCCTGCGAACATAACTGAGGATTGTTTCTGGAACCCTGTGGCCTGGGAACATGACATCAGTGGATTCTGGAACCCTGTGGCCTGGGAACATGAGAACGGTATAATTCTGGAACCCTGTGACCTGGGAACATGTCTGAGGTTTGATGGTGGAAACCTGTGGCTTGGCAACATGACTGAGGTTTGTTTCTGTAACCCTGTTCTCTGCGAACATGACTGAGGTTTGATTCTGGACACCTTTGTGCTGGGAACATGACTGTGTTTTGATTGTGGAATCATGGGTCCTGCAAACATGACAGAGGTTTGATTCTGGAACCAGGTGTCCTGGGAATATGACTGAGGTTTGATTCTGGAAATCTGTGGCCTGGGAACTTGACTGAGGTTTGATGGCAGAAACCTGTGGACTGGCAACATGACTGAGGTTTGATTGTAGAACCCTGTGCCCTGGAAACATGACTGTGGCCTGGTACTGGAAACCCATGGCCTAGGAATTTGACATTGGTTTGATTCTGGAACCCTGTGGCCTGGGAACATGACTGAGGCGTGATTCTGGAAAACTGTGGCCTGGGAATATGACTGAGGTTTGATTCTGGAAATCTGTGGCCTGGGAACTTGACTGAGGTTTGATGGTAGAAATCTGTGGACTGGCAACATGACTGAGGTTTGATTGTAGAACCCTGTGCCCTGGAAACATGACTGCGACCTGATACTTGAAACCCATGGCCTGGGAACTTGACATTGGTTTGATTCCGGAACCCTGTGGCCAGGAACAAGACTGAGGCGTGATTCTGGAATCCTGTGGCCTGGGAACATGACATCTGTTTAGATTGTGGAATACTGGGCCCTGGGAACCTGACTGAGGCTTGGTTCTGGAACCCTGTGGACTGGGAACATGACTGAGGTTTTATTCTGGAATCCTGTGGCCTGGGAACATGACATCAGTGGATTCTGGAACCCTGTGGCCTGGGAACATGAGAACGGTTTGATTCTGGAACCCTGTGGCCTGGGAACATGTCTGAGGTTTGATGGTGGAAACCTATGGCTTGGCAACATGAATGAGGTTTGTTACTGGAACCCTCTTCCCTGGGAACATGACTGTGGTTTGATTGTGGAACCATGGGTCCTGCAAACATGACTGAGGTTTTATTCTGAAACCAGGTGTCCTGGGAATATGACTGAGGTTTGATTCTGGAAATCTGTGGCCTGGGAAATTGACTGAGGTTTGATGGCAGAAACCTGTGGACTGGCAACATGACAGAGGTTTGATTGTAGAAACCTGTTCCCTGGAAACATGACTGTGGCCTGGTACTGGAAACCCATGGCCTAGGAATTTGACATTGGCTTGATTCTGGAACCCTGTGGCCTGGGAACAGGATTGAGGCGTGATTCTGGAAACCTGTGGCCTGGGAACATGACATCTGTTTAGATTGTGGCATACTGTGCCCTGGGAACCGGACTGAAGGCTTGGTTCTGGAATCCTGTGGACTGGGAACAAGACTGAGGTTTGATTCTGGAACCATGTGGCCTGGGAATATGACTGATGTTAGATCGTGGAATCCTGTGGCCTGGGAACATGACATCGGTTTGGATTCTGGTACCCTGTTGCCTGGGAACATGAAATCGGTTTGATTGTGGAAACCTGTGGTCTGGGAATATGACTGAGGTTTGATTCTGGACACCTTTGTCCTGGGAACATGACTGTGGTTTGATTGTGGAACCATGGGTCCTGCAAACATGACTGAGGTTTGATTCTGGAAATCTGTGGCCTGGGAACTTGACTGAGGTTTGATGGCAGAAACCTGTGGACTGGCAACATGACTGAGGTTTGATTGTAGAACCCTGTGCCCTGGAAACATGACTGTGGCCTGGTACTGGAAACCCATGGCCTAAGAATTTGACATTGGTTTGATTCTGGAACCCTGTGGCCTTGGAACATGACTGAGGCGTGATTCTGGAAAACTGTGGCCTGGGAATATGACTGAGGTTTCTTTCTGGAAATCTGTGGCCTGGGAACTTGACTGAGGTTTTAATGGCAGAAACCTGTGGACTGGCAACATGACTGAGGTTTGATTGTAGAACCCTGTGCCCTGGAAACATGACTGTGGCCTGTTACTGGAAACCAATGGCCTAGGAATTTGACATTGGTTTGATTCTGGAACCCTGTGGCCTGGGAACATGACTGAGGCGTGATTCTGGAAAACTGTGGCCTGGGAATATGACTGAGGTTTGATTCTGGAAATCTGTGGCCTGGGAATTTGACTGAGGTTTGATGGCAGAAACCTGTGGACTGGCAACATGACTGAGGTTTGATTGTAGAACCCTGTGCCCTGGAATCATGACTGCGACCTGATACTTGAAACCCATGGCCTGGGAACTTGACATTGGTTTGATTCCGGAACCCTGTGGCCAGGAACAAGACTGAGGCGTGATTCTGGAATCCTGTGGCCTGGGAACATGACATCTGTTTAGATTGTGGCATACTGGGCCCTGGGAACCTGACTGAGGATTGGTTCTGGAATCCTGTGGACTGGGAACAAGATTGAGGTTTGATTCTGGAACCATGTGGCCTGGGAATATGACTGAGGTTTGATTCTGGAAATCTGTGGCCTGGGAACTTGACTGAGGTTTGATGGCCGAAACCTGTGGACTGGCAACATGACTGAGGTTTGATTGTAGAACCCTGTGCCCTGGAAAAATGACTGTGGCCTGGTACTGGAAACCCATGGCCTAGGAATTTGACATTGGTTTGATTCTGGAACCCTGTGTCCTGGGAACATGACTGAGGTTTGATTCTGGTAAACTGTGGCCGGGGACTTGACTGAGGTTTGATGGCAGAAATCTGTGGACTGGAAACATTACTGAAGTTTGATTGTAGAACCCTGTGCCCTGGAAACATGACTGCGACCTGATACTTGAAACCCATGGCCTGGGAACTTGACATTGGTTTGATTCTGGAAGCCTTTGGTCTGGAAGAAGAGTGAGGCGTGATTCTGGAATCCTGTGGCCTGGGAATATGACATCTGTTTACATTGTGGAATACTGTGCCCTGGGAACCTGACTGAGGCTTGGTTCTGAAACCCTGTGGACTGGGAACATGACTGAGGTTTTATTCTGGAATCCTGTGGCCTGGGAACATGACATCAGTGGATTCTTGAAACCTGTGGCCTAGGAACATGAGAACGGTTGGATTCTGGAACCCTGTGGCCTGGGAACATGTCTGAGGTTTGATGGTGGAAACCTGTGGCTTGGCAACATGACTGAGGTTTGTTACTGGAACCCTGTTGCCTGGGAACATGACTGAGGTTTGATTCTGGACACCTTTGTCCTGGGAACATGACTGTGGTTTGATTGTGGAACCATGGGTCCTGCAAACATGACTGAGGTTTTATTCTGGAACCATGTGTCCTGGGAATATGACTGAGGTTTGATTCTGGAAATCTGTGGCCTGGGAACTTGACTGAGGTTTGATGGCAGAAACCTGTGGACTGGCAACATGACTGAGGTTTGATAGTAGAACCCTGTGCTCTGGAAACATGACTCTTGCCTGGTACTGGAAACCCATGGCCTGGGAATTTGACATTGGTTTGATTCTGGAACCCTGTGGCCTGGGAACATGATTGAGGCGTGATTCTGGAAACCTGTGGCCTGGGAACATGACATCAGTTTAGATTGTGGCATACTGTGCCCTGGGAACCGGATTGAAGGCTTGGTTCTGGAATCCTGTGGACTGGGAACAAGACTGAGGTTTGATTCTGGAACCATGTGGCCTGGGAATATGACTGATGTTAGATCGTGGAATCCTGTGGCCTGGGAACATGACATCGGTTTGGATTCTGGTACCCTGTTGCCTGGGAACATGAAATCGGTTTGATTGTGGAAACCTGTGGTCTGGGAATATGACTGAGGTTTGATGGTGGTACCCTCTGGCCTGGCAACATGACTGAGGTTTGATTCTGGATCCCTGTGGCCTGGGAACATGACTGAGGCGTGATTCTGGAATCCTGTGGCCTGGGAACATGACGTCTGTTTAGATTGTGGAATACTGTGCCCTGGGAATCTGACTGAGGCTTGGTTCTGGAACCCTGTGGACTGGGAACATGACTGAGGTTTGAATCTGGAATCCTGTAGCCTGCGAACATAACTGAGGATTGTTTCTGGAACCCTGTGGCCTGGGAACATGACATCAGTGGATTCTGGAACCCTGTGGCCTGGGAACATGAGAACGGTTTAATTCTGGAACCCTGTGACCTGGGAACATGTCTGAGGTTTGATGGTAGAAACCTGTGGCTTGGCAACATGACTGAGGTTTGTTTCTGTAACCCTGTTCTCTGCGAACATGACTGAGGTTTGATTCTGGACACCTTTGTGCTGGGAACATGACTGTGTTTTGATTGTGGAATCATGGGTCCTGCAAACATGACTGAGGTTTGATTCTGGAACCATGTGTCCTGGGAATATGACTGAGGTTTGATTCTGGAAATCTGTGGCCTGGGAACTTGACTGAGGTTTGATGGCAGAAACCTGTGGACTGGCAACATGACTGAGGTTTGATTGTAGAACCCTGTGCCCTGGAAACATGACTGTGGGCTGGTACTGGAAACCCATGGCCTAGGAATTTGACATTGATTTGATTCTGGAACCCTGTGACCTGGGAACATGACTGAGGTATGATTCTGGAAAACTGTGGCCGGGGACTTGACTGAGTTTTGATGGCAGAAATCTGTGGACTGGAAACATTACTGAGGTTTGATTGTAGAACCCTGTGCCCTGGAAACATGAGTGCGACGTGATACTTGAAACCCATGGCCTGGGAACTTGACATTGGTTTGATTCTGGAACCCTGTGGCCAGGAACAAGACTGAGGCGTGATTCTGGAATCCTGTGGCCTGGGAACATGACATCTGTTTAGATTGTGGAATACTGTGCCCTGGGAACCTGACTGAGGCTTGGTTCTGGAACCCTGTGGACTGGGAACATGACTGAGGTTTTATTCTGGAATCCTGTGGCCTGGGAACATGACATCAGTGGATTCTGGAACCCTGTGGCCTGGGAACATGAGAACGGTTGGATTCTGGAAACCTGTGGCCTGGGAACATGTCTGAGGTTTGATGGTGGAAACCTGTGGCTTGGCAACATGACTGAGGTTTGTTACTGGAACCCTGTTCCCTGGGAACATGACTGAGGTTTGATTCTGGACACCTTTGTCCTGGGAACATGACTGTGGTTTGATTGTGGAACCATGGGTCCTGCAAACATGACTGAGGTTTGATTCTGGAACCATGTGTCCTGGGAATATGACTGAGGTTTGATTCTGGAAATCTGTGGCCTGGGAACATGACTGAGGTTTGATTCTGGAACCCTGTAGCCTGCGAACATAACTGAGGATTGTTTCTGGAATCCTGTGGCCTGGGAACATGACATCAGTGGATTCTGGAACCCTGTGGCCTGGGAACATGAGAACGGTTTAATTCTGGAACCCTCTGACCTGGGAACATGTCTGAGGTTTGATGGTGGAAACCTGTGGCTTGGCAACATGACTGAGGTTTGTTTCTGGACACCTTTGTGCTGGGAACATGACTGTGTTTTGAATGTGGAATCATGGGTCATGCAAACATGACAGAGGTTTGATTCTGGAACCAGGTGTCCTGGGAATATGACTGAGGTTTGATTCTGGAAATCTGTGGCCTGGGAACTTGACTGAGGTTTGATGGCAGAAACCTGTGGACTGGCAACATGACTGAGGTTTGATAGTAGAACCCTGTGCCCGGGAAACATGACTGTGGGCTGGTACTGGAAACCCATGGCCTAGGAATTTGACATTGGTTTGATTCTGGAACCCTGTGGCCTGGGAACATGACTGAGGCGTGATTCTGGAAAACTGTGGCCTGGGAATATGACTCAGGTTTGATTCTGGAAATCTGTGGCCTGGGAACTTGACTGAGGTTTGATGGTAGAAATCTGTGGACTGGCAACATGACTGAGGTTTGATTGTAGAACCCTGTGCCCTGGAAACATGAATGCGACCTGATACTTGAAACCCATGGCCTGGGAACTTGACATTGGTTTGATTCCGGAACCCTGTGGCCAGGAACAAGACTGAGGCGTGATTCTGGAATCCTGTGGCCTGGGAACATGACATCTGTTTAGATTGTGGAATACTGGGCCCTGGGAACCTGACTGAGGCTTGGTTCTGGAACCCTGTGGACTGGGAACATGACTGAGGTTTTATTCTGGAATCCTGTGGCCTGGGAACATGACATCAGTGGATTCTGGAACCCTGTGGCCTGGGAACATGAGAACGGTTGGATTCTGGAACCCTGTGGCCTGGGAACATGTCTGAGGTTTGATGGTGGAAACCTATGGCTTGGCAACATGAATGAGGTTTGTTACTGGAACCCTCTTCCCTGGGAACATGACTGAGGTTTGATTCTGGACACCTTTGTCCTGGGAACATGACTGTGGTTTGATTGTGGAACCATGGGTCCTGCAAACATGACTGAGGTTTTATTCTGGAACCAGGTGTCCTGGGAATATGACTGACGTTTGATTCTGGAAATCTGTGGACTGGGAAATTGACTGAGGTTTGATGGCAGAAACCTGTGGACTGGCAACATGACAGAGGTTTGATTGTAGAAACCTGTGCCCTGGAAACATGACTGTGGCCTGGTACTGGAAACCCATGGCCTAGGAATTTGACATTGGCTTGATTCTGGAACCCTGTGGCCTGGGAACAGGATTGAGGCGTGATTCTGGAAACCTGTGGCCTGGGAACATGACATCTGTTTAGATTGTGGCATACTGTGCCCTGGGAACCGGACTGAAGGCTTGGTTCTGGAATCCTGTGGACTGGGAACAAGACTGAGGTTTGATTCTGGAACCATGTGGCCTGGGAATATGACTGATGTTAGATCGTGGAATCCTGTGGCCTGGGAACATGACATCGGTTTGGATTCTGGTACCCTGTTGCCTGGGAACATGAAATCGGTTTGATTGTGGAAACCTGTGGTCTGGGAATATGACTGAGGTTTGATGGTGGTACCCTCTGGCCTGGCAACATGACTGAGGTTTGATTCTGGATCCCTGTGGCCTGGGAACATGACTGAGGCGTGATTCTGGAATCCTGTGGCCTGGGAACATGACGTCTGTTTAGATTGTGGAATACTGTGCCCTGGGAATCTGACTGAGGCTTGGTTCTGGAACCCTGTGGACTGGGAACATGACTGAGGTTTGAATCTGGAATCCTGTAGCCTGCGAACATAACTGAGGATTGTTTCTGGAACCCTGTGGCCTGGGAACATGACATCAGTGGATTCTGGAACCCTGTGGCCTGGGAACATGAGAACGGTATAATTCTGGAACCCTGTGACCTGGGAACATGTCTGAGGTTTGATGGTGGAAACCTGTGGCTTGGCAACATGACTGAGGTTTGTTTCTGTAACCCTGTTCTCTGCGAACATGACTGAGGTTTGATTCTGGACACCTTTGTGCTGGGAACATGACTGTGTTTTGATTGTGGAATCATGGGTCCTGCAAACATGACTGAGGTTTGATTCTGGAACCATGTGTCCTGGGAATATGACTGAGGTTTGATTCTGGAAATCTGTGGCCTGGGAACTTGACTGAGGTTTGATGGCAGAAACCTGTGGACTGGCAACATGACTGAGGTTTGATTGTAGAACCCTGTGCCCTGGAAACATGACTGTGGGCTGGTACTGGAAACCCATGGCCTAGGAATTTGACATTGGTTTGATTCTGGAACCCTGTGACCTGGGAACATGACTGAGGTATGATTCTGGAAAACTGTGGCCGGGGACTTGACTGAGGTTTGATGGCAGAAATCTGTGGACTGGAAACATTACTGAGGTTTGATTGTAGAACCCTGTGCCCTGGAAACATGAGTGCGACGTGATACTTGAAACCCATGGCCTGGGAACTTGACATTGGTTTGATTCTGGAACCCTGTGGCCAGGAACAAGACTGAGGCGTGATTCTGGAATCCTGTGGCCTGGGAACATGACATCTGTTTAGATTGTGGAATACTGTGCCCTGGGAACCTGACTGAGGCTTGGTTCTGGAACCCTGTGGACTGGGAACATGACTGAGGTTTTATTCTGGAATCCTGTGGCCTGGGAACATGACATCAGTGGATTCTGGAACCCTGTGGCCTGGGAACATGAGAACGGTTGGATTCTGGAAACCTGTGGCCTGGGAACATGTCTGAGGTTTGATGGTGGAAACCTGTGGCTTGGCAACATGACTGAGGTTTGTTTCTGGACACCTTTGTGCTGGGAACATGACTGTGTTTTGATTGTGGAATCATGGGTCCTGCAAACATGACAGAGGTTTGATTCTGGAACCAGGTGTCCTGGGAATATGACTGAGGTTTGATTCTGGAAATCTGTGTCTGGGAACTTGACTGAGGTTTGATGGCAGAAACCTGTGGACTGGCAACATGACTGAGGTTTGATTGTAGAACCCTGTGCCCGGGAAACATGACTGTGGGCTGGTCCTGGAAACCCATGGCCTAGGAATTTGACATTGGTTTGATTCTGGAACCCTGTGGCCTGGGAACATGACTGAGGCGTGATTCTGGAAAACTGTGGCCTGGGAATATGACTGAGGTTTGATTCTGGAAAACTGTGGCCTGGGAACTTGACTGAGGTTTGATGGTAGAAATCTGTGGACTGGCAACATGACTGAGGTTTGATTGTAGAACCCTGTGCCCTGGAAACATGAATGCGACCTGATACTTGAAACCCATGGCCTGGGAACTTGACATTGGTTTGATTCCGGAACCCTGTGGCCAGGAACAAGACTGAGGCGTGATTCTGGAATCCTGTGGCCTGGGAACATGACATCTGTTTAGATTGTGGAATACTGGGCCCTGGGAACCTGACTGAGGCTTGGTTCTGGAACCCTGTGGACTGGGAACATGACTGAGGTTTTATTCTGGATTCCTGTGGCCTGGGAACATGACATCAGTGGATTCTGGAACCCTGTGGCCTGGGAACATGAGAACGGTTGGATTCTGGAAACCTGTGGCCTGGGAACATGTCTGAGGTTTGATGGTGGAAACCTGTGGCTTGGCAACATGACTGAGGTTTGTTACTGGAACCCTGTTCCCTGGGAACATGACTGAGGTTTGATTCTGGACACCTTTGTCCTGGGAACATGACTGTGGTTTGATTGTGGAACCATGGGTCCTGCAAACATGACTGAGGTTTGATTCTGGAACCATGTGTCCTGGGAATATGGCTGAGGTTTGATTCTGGAAATCTGTGGCCTGGGAACATGACTGAGGTTTGATTCTGGAACCCTGTAGCCTGCGAACATAACTGAGGATTGTTTCTGGAATCCTGTGGCCTGGGAACATGACATCAGTGGATTCTGGAACCCTGTGGCCTGGGAACATGAGAACGGTTTAATTCTGGAACCCTCTGACCTGGGAACATGTCTGAGGTTTGATGGTGGAAACCTGTGGCTTGGCAACATGACTGAGGTTTGTTTCTGGACACCTTTGTGCTGGGAACATGACTGTGTTTTGATTGTGGAATCATGGGTCCTGCAAACATGACAGAGGTTTGATTCTGGAACCAGGTGTCCTGGGAATATGACTGAGGTTTGATTCTGGAAATCTGTGGCCTGGGAACTTGACTGAGGTTTGATGGCAGAAACCTGTGGACTGGCAACATGACTGAGGTTTGATTGTAGAACCCTGTGCCCTGGAAACATGACTGTGGGCTGGTACTGGAAACCCATGGCCTAGGAATTTGACATTGGTTTGATTCTGGAACCCTGTGGCCTGGGAACATGACTGAGGCGTGATTCTGGAAAACTGTGGCCTGGGAATATGACTGAGGTTTGATTCTGGAAATCTGTGGCCTGGGAACTTGACTGAGGTTTGATCGTAGAAATCTGTGGACTGGCAACATGACTGAGGTTTGATTGTAGAACCCTGTGCCCTGGAAACATGAATGCGACCTGATACTTGAAACCCATGGCCTGGGAACTTGACATTGGTTTGATTCCGGAACCCTGTGGCCAGGAACAAGACTGAGGCGTGATTCTGGAATCCTGTGGCCTGGGAACATGACATCTGTTTAGATTGTGGAATACTGGGCCCTGGGAACCTGACTGAGGCTTGGTTCTGGAACCCTGTGGACTGGGAACATGACTGAGGTTTTATTCTGGAATCCTGTGGCCTGGGAACATGACATCAGTGGATTCTGGAACCCTGTGGCCTGGGAACATGAGAACGGTTGGATTCTGGAAACCTGTGGCCTGGGAACATGTCTGAGGTTTGATGGTGGAAACCTGTGGCTTGGCAACATGACTGAGGTTTGTTACTGGAACCCTGTTCCCTGGGAACATGACTGAGGTTTGATTCTGGACACCTTTGTCCTGGGAACATGATTGTGGTTTGATTGTGGAACCATGGGTCCTGCAAACATGACTGAGGTTTGATTCTGGAACCATGTGTCCTGGGAATATGACTGAGGTTTGATTCTGGAAATCTGTGGCCTGGGAACATGACTGAGGTTTGATTCTGGAACCCTGTAGCCTGCGAACATAACTGAGGATTGTTTCTGGAATCCTGTGGCCTGGGAACATGACATCAGTGGATTCTGGAACCCTATGGCCTGGGAACATGAGAACGGTTTAATTCTGGAACCCTCTGACCTGGGAACATGTCTGAGGTTTGATGGTGGAAACCTGTGGCTTGGCAACATGACTGAGGTTTGTTTCTGGACACCTTTGTGCTGGGAACATGACTGTGTTTTGAATGTGGAATCATGGGTCATGCAAACATGACAGAGGTTTGATTCTGGAACCAGGTGTCCTGGGAATATGACTGAGGTTTGATTCTGGAAATCTGTGGCCTGGGAACTTGACTGAGGTTTGATGGCAGAAACCTGTGGACTGGCAACATGACTGAGGTTTGATAGTAGAACCCTGTGCCCGGGAAACATGACTGTGGGCTGGTACTGGAAACCCATGGCCTAGGAATTTGACATTGGTTTGATTCTGGAACCCTGTGGCCTGGGAACATGACTGAGGCGTGATTCTGGAAAACTGTGGCCTGGGAATATGACTCAGGTTTGATTCTGGAAATCTGTGGCCTGGGAACTTGACTGAGGTTTGATGGTAGAAATCTGTGGACTGGCAACATGACTGAGGTTTGATTGTAGAACCCTGTGCCCTGGAAACATGAATGCGACCTGATACTTGAAACCCATGGCCTGGGAACTTGACATTGGTTTGATTCCGGAACCCTGTGGCCAGGAACAAGACTGAGGCGTGATTCTGGAATCCTGTGGCCTGGGAACATGACATCTGTTTAGATTGTGGAATACTGGGCCCTGGGAACCTGACTGAGGCTTGGTTCTGGAACCCTGTGGACTGGGAACATGACTGAGGTTTTATTCTGGAATCCTGTGGCCTGGGAACATGACATCAGTGGATTCTGGAACCCTGTGGCCTGGGAACATGAGAACGGTTGGATTCTGGAACCCTGTGGCCTGGGAACATGTCTGAGGTTTGATGGTGGAAACCTATGGCTTGGCAACATGAATGAGGTTTGTTACTGGAACCCTCTTCCCTGGGAACATGACTGAGGTTTGATTCTGGACACCTTTGTCCTGGGAACATGACTGTGGTTTGATTGTGGAACCATGGGTCCTGCAAACATGACTGAGGTTTTATTCTGGAACCAGGTGTCCTGGGAATATGACTGACGTTTGATTCTGGAAATCTGTGGACTGGGAAATTGACTGAGGTTTGATGGCAGAAACCTGTGGACTGGCAACATGACAGAGGTTTGATTGTAGAAACCTGTGCCCTGGAAACATGACTGTGGCCTGGTACTGGAAACCCATGGCCTAGGAATTTGACATTGGCTTGATTCTGGAACCCTGTGGCCTGGGAACAGGATTGAGGCGTGATTCTGGAAACCTGTGGCCTGGGAACATGACATCTGTTTAGATTGTGGCATACTGTGCCCTGGGAACCGGACTGAAGGCTTGGTTCTGGAATCCTGTGGACTGGGAACAAGACTGAGGTTTGATTCTGGAACCATGTGGCCTGGGAATATGACTGATGTTAGATCGTGGAATCCTGTGGCCTGGGAACATGACATCGGTTTGGATTCTGGTACCCTGTTGCCTGGGAACATGAAATCGGTTTGATTGTGGAAACCTGTGGTCTGGGAATATGACTGAGGTTTGATGGTGGTACCCTCTGGCCTGGCAACATGACTGAGGTTTGATTCTGGATCCCTGTGGCCTGGGAACATGACTGAGGCGTGATTCTGGAATCCTGTGGCCTGGGAACATGACGTCTGTTTAGATTGTGGAATACTGTGCCCTGGGAATCTGACTGAGGCTTGGTTCTGGAACCCTGTGGACTGGGAACATGACTGAGGTTTGAATCTGGAATCCTGTAGCCTGCGAACATAACTGAGGATTGTTTCTGGAACCCTGTGGCCTGGGAACATGACATCAGTGGATTCTGGAACCCTGTGGCCTGGGAACATGAGAACGGTATAATTCTGGAACCCTGTGACCTGGGAACATGTCTGAGGTTTGATGGTGGAAACCTGTGGCTTGGCAACATGACTGAGGTTTGTTTCTGTAACCCTGTTCTCTGCGAACATGACTGAGGTTTGATTCTGGACACCTTTGTGCTGGGAACATGACTGTGTTTTGATTGTGGAATCATGGGTCCTGCAAACATGACTGAGGTTTGATTCTGGAACCATGTGTCCTGGGAATATGACTGAGGTTTGATTCTGGAAATCTGTGGCCTGGGAACTTGACTGAGGTTTGATGGCAGAAACCTGTGGACTGGCAACATGACTGAGGTTTGATTGTAGAACCCTGTGCCCTGGAAACATGACTGTGGGCTGGTACTGGAAACCCATGGCCTAGGAATTTGACATTGGTTTGATTCTGGAACCCTGTGACCTGGGAACATGACTGAGGTATGATTCTGGAAAACTGTGGCCGGGGACTTGACTGAGGTTTGATGGCAGAAATCTGTGGACTGGAAACATTACTGAGGTTTGATTGTAGAACCCTGTGCCCTGGAAACATGAGTGCGACGTGATACTTGAAACCCATGGCCTGGGAACTTGACATTGGTTTGATTCTGGAACCCTGTGGCCAGGAACAAGACTGAGGCGTGATTCTGGAATCCTGTGGCCTGGGAACATGACATCTGTTTAGATTGTGGAATACTGTGCCCTGGGAACCTGACTGAGGCTTGGTTCTGGAACCCTGTGGACTGGGAACATGACTGAGGTTTTATTCTGGAATCCTGTGGCCTGGGAACATGACATCAGTGGATTCTGGAACCCTGTGGCCTGGGAACATGAGAACGGTTGGATTCTGGAAACCTGTGGCCTGGGAACATGTCTGAGGTTTGATGGTGGAAACCTGTGGCTTGGCAACATGACTGAGGTTTGTTTCTGGACACCTTTGTGCTGGGAACATGACTGTGTTTTGATTGTGGAATCATGGGTCCTGCAAACATGACAGAGGTTTGATTCTGGAACCAGGTGTCCTGGGAATATGACTGAGGTTTGATTCTGGAAATCTGTGTCTGGGAACTTGACTGAGGTTTGATGGCAGAAACCTGTGGACTGGCAACATGACTGAGGTTTGATTGTAGAACCCTGTGCCCGGGAAACATGACTGTGGGCTGGTCCTGGAAACCCATGGCCTAGGAATTTGACATTGGTTTGATTCTGGAACCCTGTGGCCTGGGAACATGACTGAGGCGTGATTCTGGAAAACTGTGGCCTGGGAATATGACTGAGGTTTGATTCTGGAAAACTGTGGCCTGGGAACTTGACTGAGGTTTGATGGTAGAAATCTGTGGACTGGCAACATGACTGAGGTTTGATTGTAGAACCCTGTGCCCTGGAAACATGAATGCGACCTGATACTTGAAACCCATGGCCTGGGAACTTGACATTGGTTTGATTCCGGAACCCTGTGGCCAGGAACAAGACTGAGGCGTGATTCTGGAATCCTGTGGCCTGGGAACATGACATCTGTTTAGATTGTGGAATACTGGGCCCTGGGAACCTGACTGAGGCTTGGTTCTGGAACCCTGTGGACTGGGAACATGACTGAGGTTTTATTCTGGATTCCTGTGGCCTGGGAACATGACATCAGTGGATTCTGGAACCCTGTGGCCTGGGAACATGAGAACGGTTGGATTCTGGAAACCTGTGGCCTGGGAACATGTCTGAGGTTTGATGGTGGAAACCTGTGGCTTGGCAACATGACTGAGGTTTGTTACTGGAACCCTGTTCCCTGGGAACATGACTGAGGTTTGATTCTGGACACCTTTGTCCTGGGAACATGACTGTGGTTTGATTGTGGAACCATGGGTCCTGCAAACATGACTGAGGTTTGATTCTGGAACCATGTGTCCTGGGAATATGGCTGAGGTTTGATTCTGGAAATCTGTGGCCTGGGAACATGACTGAGGTTTGATTCTGGAACCCTGTAGCCTGCGAACATAACTGAGGATTGTTTCTGGAATCCTGTGGCCTGGGAACATGACATCAGTGGATTCTGGAACCCTGTGGCCTGGGAACATGAGAACGGTTTAATTCTGGAACCCTCTGACCTGGGAACATGTCTGAGGTTTGATGGTGGAAACCTGTGGCTTGGCAACATGACTGAGGTTTGTTTCTGGACACCTTTGTGCTGGGAACATGACTGTGTTTTGATTGTGGAATCATGGGTCCTGCAAACATGACAGAGGTTTGATTCTGGAACCAGGTGTCCTGGGAATATGACTGAGGTTTGATTCTGGAAATCTGTGGCCTGGGAACTTGACTGAGGTTTGATGGCAGAAACCTGTGGACTGGCAACATGACTGAGGTTTGATTGTAGAACCCTGTGCCCTGGAAACATGACTGTGGGCTGGTACTGGAAACCCATGGCCTAGGAATTTGACATTGGTTTGATTCTGGAACCCTGTGGCCTGGGAACATGACTGAGGCGTGATTCTGGAAAACTGTGGCCTGGGAATATGACTGAGGTTTGATTCTGGAAATCTGTGGCCTGGGAACTTGACTGAGGTTTGATCGTAGAAATCTGTGGACTGGCAACATGACTGAGGTTTGATTGTAGAACCCTGTGCCCTGGAAACATGAATGCGACCTGATACTTGAAACCCATGGCCTGGGAACTTGACATTGGTTTGATTCCGGAACCCTGTGGCCAGGAACAAGACTGAGGCGTGATTCTGGAATCCTGTGGCCTGGGAACATGACATCTGTTTAGATTGTGGAATACTGGGCCCTGGGAACCTGACTGAGGCTTGGTTCTGGAACCCTGTGGACTGGGAACATGACTGAGGTTTTATTCTGGAATCCTGTGGCCTGGGAACATGACATCAGTGGATTCTGGAACCCTGTGGCCTGGGAACATGAGAACGGTTGGATTCTGGAAACCTGTGGCCTGGGAACATGTCTGAGGTTTGATGGTGGAAACCTGTGGCTTGGCAACATGACTGAGGTTTGTTACTGGAACCCTGTTCCCTGGGAACATGACTGAGGTTTGATTCTGGACACCTTTGTCCTGGGAACATGATTGTGGTTTGATTGTGGAACCATGGGTCCTGCAAACATGACTGAGGTTTGATTCTGGAACCATGTGTCCTGGGAATATGACTGAGGTTTGATTCTGGAAATCTGTGGCCTGGGAACATGACTGAGGTTTGATTCTGGAACCCTGTAGCCTGCGAACATAACTGAGGATTGTTTCTGGAATCCTGTGGCCTGGGAACATGACATCAGTGGATTCTGGAACCCTATGGCCTGGGAACATGAGAACGGTTTAATTCTGGAACCCTCTGACCTGGGAACATGTCAGAGGTTTGATGGTGGAAACCTGTGGCTTGGCAACATGACTGAGGTTTGTTTCTGGAAACCTTTGTGCTGGGAACATGACTGTGTTTTGATTGTGGAATCATGGGTCCTGCAAACATGACAGAGGTTTGATTCTGGAACCAGGTGTCCTGGGAATATGACTGAGGTTTGATTCTGGAAATCTGTGGCCTGGGAACTTGACTGAGGTTTGATGGCAGAAACCTGTGGACTGGCAACATGACTGAGGTTTGAGTGTAGAACCCTGTGCCCTGGAAACATGACTGTGGGCTGGTACTGGAAACCCATGGCCTAGGAATTTGACATTGGTTTGATTCTGGAACCCTGTGGCCTGGGAACATGACTGAGGCGTGATTCTGGAAAACTGTGGCCTGGGAATATGACTGAGGTTTGATTCTGGAAAACTGTGGCCTGGGAACTTGACTGAGGTTTGATGGTAGAAATCTGTGGACTGGCAACATGACTGAGGTTTGATTGTAGAACCCTGTGCCCTGGAAACATGAATGCGACCTGATACTTGAAACCCATGGCCTGGGAACTTGACATTGGTTTGATTCCGGAACCCTGTGGCCAGGAACAAGACTGAGGCGTGATTCTGGAATCCTGTGGCCTGGGAACATGACATCTGTTTAGATTGTGGAATACTGGGCCCTGGGAACCTGACTGAGGCTTGGTTCTGGAACCCTGTGGACTGGGAACATGACTGAGGTTTTATTCTGGAATCCTGTGGCCTGGGAACATGACATCAGTGGATTCTGGAACCCTGTGGCCTGGGAACATGAGAACGGTTGGATTCTGGAACCCTGTGGCCTGGGAACATGTCTGAGGTTTGATGGTGGAAACCTGTGGCTTGGCAACATGAATGAGGTTTGTTACTGGAACCCTCTTCCCTGGGAACATGACTGAGGTTTGATTCTGGACACCTTTGTCCTGGGAACAAGACTGTGGTTTGATTGTGGAACCATGGGTCCTGCAAACATGACTGAGGTTTTATTCTGGAACCAGGTGTCCTGGGAATATGACTGAGGTTTGATTCTGGAAATCTGTGGCCTGGGAAATTGACTGAGGTTTGATGGCAGAAACCTGTGGACTGGCAACATGACAGAGGTTTGATTGTAGAAACCTGTGCCCTGGAAACATGACTGTGGCCTGGTACTGGAAACCCATGGCCTAGGAATTTGACATTGGCTTGATTCTGGAACCCTGTGGCCTGGGAACAGGATTGAGGCGTGATTCTGGAAACCTCTGGCCTGGGAACATGACATCTGTTTAGATTGTGGCATACTGTGCCCTGGGACCCGGACTGAAGGCTTGGTTCTGGAATCCTGTGGACTGGGAACAAGACTGAGGTTTGATTCTGTAACTATGTGGCCTGGGAATATGACTGATATTAGATCGTGGAATCCTGTGGCCTGGGAACATGACATCGGTTTGGATTCTGGTACCCTGTTGCCTGGGAACATGAAATCGGTTTGATTGTGGAAACCTGTGGTCTGGGAATATGACTGAGGTTTGATGGTGGTACCCTCTGGCCTGGCAACATGACTGAGGTTTGATTCTGGAAATCTGTGGCCTGGGAACTTGACTGAGGTTTGATGGCAGAAACCTGTGGACTGGCAACATGACTGAGGTTTGATTGTAGAACCCTGTGCCCTGGAAACATGACTGTGGGCTGGTACTGGAAACCCATGGCCTAGGAATTTGACATTGGTTTGATTCTGGAACCCTGTGACCTGGGAACATGACTGAGGTATGATTCTGGAAAACTGTGGCCGGGGACTTGACTGAGGTTTGATGGCAGAAATCTGTGGACTGGAAACATTACTGAGGTTTGATTGTAGAACCCTGTGCCCTGGAAACATGAGTGCGACGTGATACTTGAAACCCATGGCCTGGGAACTTGACATTGGTTTGATTCTGGAACCCTGTGGCCAGGAACAAGACTGAGGCGTGATTCTGGAATCCTGTGGCCTGGGAACATGACATCTGTTTAGATTGTGGAATACTGTGCCCTGGGAACCTGACTGAGGCTTGGTTCTGGAACCCTGTGGACTGGGAACATGACTGAGGTTTTATTCTGGAATCCTGTGGCCTGGGAACATGACATCAGTGGATTCTGGAACCCTGTGGCCTGGGAACATGAGAACGGTTGGATTCTGGAAACCTGTGGCCTGGGAACATGTCTGAGGTTTGATGGTGGAAACCTGTGGCTTGGCAACATGACTGAGGTTTGTTTCTGGACACCTTTGTGCTGGGAACATGACTGTGTTTTGATTGTGGAATCATGGGTCCTGCAAACATGACAGAGGTTTGATTCTGGAACCAGGTGTCCTGGGAATATGACTGAGGTTTGATTCTGGAAATCTGTGTCTGGGAACTTGACTGAGGTTTGATGGCAGAAACCTGTGGACTGGCAACATGACTGAGGTTTGATTGTAGAACCCTGTGCCCGGGAAACATGACTGTGGGCTGGTCCTGGAAACCCATGGCCTAGGAATTTGACATTGGTTTGATTCTGGAACCCTGTGGCCTGGGAACATGACTGAGGCGTGATTCTGGAAAACTGTGGCCTGGGAATATGACTGAGGTTTGATTCTGGAAAACTGTGGCCTGGGAACTTGACTGAGGTTTGATGGTAGAAATCTGTGGACTGGCAACATGACTGAGGTTTGATTGTAGAACCCTGTGCCCTGGAAACATGAATGCGACCTGATACTTGAAACCCATGGCCTGGGAACTTGACATTGGTTTGATTCCGGAACCCTGTGGCCAGGAACAAGACTGAGGCGTGATTCTGGAATCCTGTGGCCTGGGAACATGACATCTGTTTAGATTGTGGAATACTGGGCCCTGGGAACCTGACTGAGGCTTGGTTCTGGAACCCTGTGGACTGGGAACATGACTGAGGTTTTATTCTGGATTCCTGTGGCCTGGGAACATGACATCAGTGGATTCTGGAACCCTGTGGCCTGGGAACATGAGAACGGTTGGATTCTGGAAACCTGTGGCCTGGGAACATGTCTGAGGTTTGATGGTGGAAACCTGTGGCTTGGCAACATGACTGAGGTTTGTTACTGGAACCCTGTTCCCTGGGAACATGACTGAGGTTTGATTCTGGACACCTTTGTCCTGGGAACATGACTGTGGTTTGATTGTGGAACCATGGGTCCTGCAAACATGACTGAGGTTTGATTCTGGAACCATGTGTCCTGGGAATATGGCTGAGGTTTGATTCTGGAAATCTGTGGCCTGGGAACATGACTGAGGTTTGATTCTGGAACCCTGTAGCCTGCGAACATAACTGAGGATTGTTTCTGGAATCCTGTGGCCTGGGAACATGACATCAGTGGATTCTGGAACCCTGTGGCCTGGGAACATGAGAACGGTTTAATTCTGGAACCCTCTGACCTGGGAACATGTCTGAGGTTTGATGGTGGAAACCTGTGGCTTGGCAACATGACTGAGGTTTGTTTCTGGACACCTTTGTGCTGGGAACATGACTGTGTTTTGATTGTGGAATCATGGGTCCTGCAAACATGACAGAGGTTTGATTCTGGAACCAGGTGTCCTGGGAATATGACTGAGGTTTGATTCTGGAAATCTGTGGCCTGGGAACTTGACTGAGGTTTGATGGCAGAAACCTGTGGACTGGCAACATGACTGAGGTTTGATTGTAGAACCCTGTGCCCTGGAAACATGACTGTGGGCTGGTACTGGAAACCCATGGCCTAGGAATTTGACATTGGTTTGATTCTGGAACCCTGTGGCCTGGGAACATGACTGAGGCGTGATTCTGGAAAACTGTGGCCTGGGAATATGACTGAGGTTTGATTCTGGAAATCTGTGGCCTGGGAACTTGACTGAGGTTTGATCGTAGAAATCTGTGGACTGGCAACATGACTGAGGTTTGATTGTAGAACCCTGTGCCCTGGAAACATGAATGCGACCTGATACTTGAAACCCATGGCCTGGGAACTTGACATTGGTTTGATTCCGGAACCCTGTGGCCAGGAACAAGACTGAGGCGTGATTCTGGAATCCTGTGGCCTGGGAACATGACATCTGTTTAGATTGTGGAATACTGGGCCCTGGGAACCTGACTGAGGCTTGGTTCTGGAACCCTGTGGACTGGGAACATGACTGAGGTTTTATTCTGGAATCCTGTGGCCTGGGAACATGACATCAGTGGATTCTGGAACCCTGTGGCCTGGGAACATGAGAACGGTTGGATTCTGGAAACCTGTGGCCTGGGAACATGTCTGAGGTTTGATGGTGGAAACCTGTGGCTTGGCAACATGACTGAGGTTTGTTACTGGAACCCTGTTCCCTGGGAACATGACTGAGGTTTGATTCTGGACACCTTTGTCCTGGGAACATGATTGTGGTTTGATTGTGGAACCATGGGTCCTGCAAACATGACTGAGGTTTGATTCTGGAACCATGTGTCCTGGGAATATGACTGAGGTTTGATTCTGGAAATCTGTGGCCTGGGAACATGACTGAGGTTTGATTCTGGAACCCTGTAGCCTGCGAACATAACTGAGGATTGTTTCTGGAATCCTGTGGCCTGGGAACATGACATCAGTGGATTCTGGAACCCTATGGCCTGGGAACATGAGAACGGTTTAATTCTGGAACCCTCTGACCTGGGAACATGTCTGAGGTTTGATGGTGGAAACCTGTGGCTTGGCAACATGACTGAGGTTTGTTTCTGGACACCTTTGTGCTGGGAACATGACTGTGTTTTGAATGTGGAATCATGGGTCATGCAAACATGACAGAGGTTTGATTCTGGAACCAGGTGTCCTGGGAATATGACTGAGGTTTGATTCTGGAAATCTGTGGCCTGGGAACTTGACTGAGGTTTGATGGCAGAAACCTGTGGACTGGCAACATGACTGAGGTTTGATAGTAGAACCCTGTGCCCGGGAAACATGACTGTGGGCTGGTACTGGAAACCCATGGCCTAGGAATTTGACATTGGTTTGATTCTGGAACCCTGTGGCCTGGGAACATGACTGAGGCGTGATTCTGGAAAACTGTGGCCTGGGAATATGACTCAGGTTTGATTCTGGAAATCTGTGGCCTGGGAACTTGACTGAGGTTTGATGGTAGAAATCTGTGGACTGGCAACATGACTGAGGTTTGATTGTAGAACCCTGTGCCCTGGAAACATGAATGCGACCTGATACTTGAAACCCATGGCCTGGGAACTTGACATTGGTTTGATTCCGGAACCCTGTGGCCAGGAACAAGACTGAGGCGTGATTCTGGAATCCTGTGGCCTGGGAACATGACATCTGTTTAGATTGTGGAATACTGGGCCCTGGGAACCTGACTGAGGCTTGGTTCTGGAACCCTGTGGACTGGGAACATGACTGAGGTTTTATTCTGGAATCCTGTGGCCTGGGAACATGACATCAGTGGATTCTGGAACCCTGTGGCCTGGGAACATGAGAACGGTTGGATTCTGGAACCCTGTGGCCTGGGAACATGTCTGAGGTTTGATGGTGGAAACCTATGGCTTGGCAACATGAATGAGGTTTGTTACTGGAACCCTCTTCCCTGGGAACATGACTGAGGTTTGATTCTGGACACCTTTGTCCTGGGAACATGACTGTGGTTTGATTGTGGAACCATGGGTCCTGCAAACATGACTGAGGTTTTATTCTGGAACCAGGTGTCCTGGGAATATGACTGACGTTTGATTCTGGAAATCTGTGGACTGGGAAATTGACTGAGGTTTGATGGCAGAAACCTGTGGACTGGCAACATGACAGAGGTTTGATTGTAGAAACCTGTGCCCTGGAAACATGACTGTGGCCTGGTACTGGAAACCCATGGCCTAGGAATTTGACATTGGCTTGATTCTGGAACCCTGTGGCCTGGGAACAGGATTGAGGCGTGATTCTGGAAACCTGTGGCCTGGGAACATGACATCTGTTTAGATTGTGGCATACTGTGCCCTGGGAACCGGACTGAAGGCTTGGTTCTGGAATCCTGTGGACTGGGAACAAGACTGAGGTTTGATTCTGGAACCATGTGGCCTGGGAATATGACTGATGTTAGATCGTGGAATCCTGTGGCCTGGGAACATGACATCGGTTTGGATTCTGGTACCCTGTTGCCTGGGAACATGAAATCGGTTTGATTGTGGAAACCTGTGGTCTGGGAATATGACTGAGGTTTGATGGTGGTACCCTCTGGCCTGGCAACATGACTGAGGTTTGATTCTGGATCCCTGTGGCCTGGGAACATGACTGAGGCGTGATTCTGGAATCCTGTGGCCTGGGAACATGACGTCTGTTTAGATTGTGGAATACTGTGCCCTGGGAATCTGACTGAGGCTTGGTTCTGGAACCCTGTGGACTGGGAACATGACTGAGGTTTGAATCTGGAATCCTGTAGCCTGCGAACATAACTGAGGATTGTTTCTGGAACCCTGTGGCCTGGGAACATGACATCAGTGGATTCTGGAACCCTGTGGCCTGGGAACATGAGAACGGTATAATTCTGGAACCCTGTGACCTGGGAACATGTCTGAGGTTTGATGGTGGAAACCTGTGGCTTGGCAACATGACTGAGGTTTGTTTCTGTAACCCTGTTCTCTGCGAACATGACTGAGGTTTGATTCTGGACACCTTTGTGCTGGGAACATGACTGTGTTTTGATTGTGGAATCATGGGTCCTGCAAACATGACTGAGGTTTGATTCTGGAACCATGTGTCCTGGGAATATGACTGAGGTTTGATTCTGGAAATCTGTGGCCTGGGAACTTGACTGAGGTTTGATGGCAGAAACCTGTGGACTGGCAACATGACTGAGGTTTGATTGTAGAACCCTGTGCCCTGGAAACATGACTGTGGGCTGGTACTGGAAACCCATGGCCTAGGAATTTGACATTGGTTTGATTCTGGAACCCTGTGACCTGGGAACATGACTGAGGTATGATTCTGGAAAACTGTGGCCGGGGACTTGACTGAGGTTTGATGGCAGAAATCTGTGGACTGGAAACATTACTGAGGTTTGATTGTAGAACCCTGTGCCCTGGAAACATGAGTGCGACGTGATACTTGAAACCCATGGCCTGGGAACTTGACATTGGTTTGATTCTGGAACCCTGTGGCCAGGAACAAGACTGAGGCGTGATTCTGGAATCCTGTGGCCTGGGAACATGACATCTGTTTAGATTGTGGAATACTGTGCCCTGGGAACCTGACTGAGGCTTGGTTCTGGAACCCTGTGGACTGGGAACATGACTGAGGTTTTATTCTGGAATCCTGTGGCCTGGGAACATGACATCAGTGGATTCTGGAACCCTGTGGCCTGGGAACATGAGAACGGTTGGATTCTGGAAACCTGTGGCCTGGGAACATGTCTGAGGTTTGATGGTGGAAACCTGTGGCTTGGCAACATGACTGAGGTTTGTTTCTGGACACCTTTGTGCTGGGAACATGACTGTGTTTTGATTGTGGAATCATGGGTCCTGCAAACATGACAGAGGTTTGATTCTGGAACCAGGTGTCCTGGGAATATGACTGAGGTTTGATTCTGGAAATCTGTGTCTGGGAACTTGACTGAGGTTTGATGGCAGAAACCTGTGGACTGGCAACATGACTGAGGTTTGATTGTAGAACCCTGTGCCCGGGAAACATGACTGTGGGCTGGTCCTGGAAACCCATGGCCTAGGAATTTGACATTGGTTTGATTCTGGAACCCTGTGGCCTGGGAACATGACTGAGGCGTGATTCTGGAAAACTGTGGCCTGGGAATATGACTGAGGTTTGATTCTGGAAAACTGTGGCCTGGGAACTTGACTGAGGTTTGATGGTAGAAATCTGTGGACTGGCAACATGACTGAGGTTTGATTGTAGAACCCTGTGCCCTGGAAACATGAATGCGACCTGATACTTGAAACCCATGGCCTGGGAACTTGACATTGGTTTGATTCCGGAACCCTGTGGCCAGGAACAAGACTGAGGCGTGATTCTGGAATCCTGTGGCCTGGGAACATGACATCTGTTTAGATTGTGGAATACTGGGCCCTGGGAACCTGACTGAGGCTTGGTTCTGGAACCCTGTGGACTGGGAACATGACTGAGGTTTTATTCTGGATTCCTGTGGCCTGGGAACATGACATCAGTGGATTCTGGAACCCTGTGGCCTGGGAACATGAGAACGGTTGGATTCTGGAAACCTGTGGCCTGGGAACATGTCTGAGGTTTGATGGTGGAAACCTGTGGCTTGGCAACATGACTGAGGTTTGTTACTGGAACCCTGTTCCCTGGGAACATGACTGAGGTTTGATTCTGGACACCTTTGTCCTGGGAACATGACTGTGGTTTGATTGTGGAACCATGGGTCCTGCAAACATGACTGAGGTTTGATTCTGGAACCATGTGTCCTGGGAATATGGCTGAGGTTTGATTCTGGAAATCTGTGGCCTGGGAACATGACTGAGGTTTGATTCTGGAACCCTGTAGCCTGCGAACATAACTGAGGATTGTTTCTGGAATCCTGTGGCCTGGGAACATGACATCAGTGGATTCTGGAACCCTGTGGCCTGGGAACATGAGAACGGTTTAATTCTGGAACCCTCTGACCTGGGAACATGTCTGAGGTTTGATGGTGGAAACCTGTGGCTTGGCAACATGACTGAGGTTTGTTTCTGGACACCTTTGTGCTGGGAACATGACTGTGTTTTGATTGTGGAATCATGGGTCCTGCAAACATGACAGAGGTTTGATTCTGGAACCAGGTGTCCTGGGAATATGACTGAGGTTTGATTCTGGAAATCTGTGGCCTGGGAACTTGACTGAGGTTTGATGGCAGAAACCTGTGGACTGGCAACATGACTGAGGTTTGATTGTAGAACCCTGTGCCCTGGAAACATGACTGTGGGCTGGTACTGGAAACCCATGGCCTAGGAATTTGACATTGGTTTGATTCTGGAACCCTGTGGCCTGGGAACATGACTGAGGCGTGATTCTGGAAAACTGTGGCCTGGGAATATGACTGAGGTTTGATTCTGGAAATCTGTGGCCTGGGAACTTGACTGAGGTTTGATCGTAGAAATCTGTGGACTGGCAACATGACTGAGGTTTGATTGTAGAACCCTGTGCCCTGGAAACATGAATGCGACCTGATACTTGAAACCCATGGCCTGGGAACTTGACATTGGTTTGATTCCGGAACCCTGTGGCCAGGAACAAGACTGAGGCGTGATTCTGGAATCCTGTGGCCTGGGAACATGACATCTGTTTAGATTGTGGAATACTGGGCCCTGGGAACCTGACTGAGGCTTGGTTCTGGAACCCTGTGGACTGGGAACATGACTGAGGTTTTATTCTGGAATCCTGTGGCCTGGGAACATGACATCAGTGGATTCTGGAACCCTGTGGCCTGGGAACATGAGAACGGTTGGATTCTGGAAACCTGTGGCCTGGGAACATGTCTGAGGTTTGATGGTGGAAACCTGTGGCTTGGCAACATGACTGAGGTTTGTTACTGGAACCCTGTTCCCTGGGAACATGACTGAGGTTTGATTCTGGACACCTTTGTCCTGGGAACATGATTGTGGTTTGATTGTGGAACCATGGGTCCTGCAAACATGACTGAGGTTTGATTCTGGAACCATGTGTCCTGGGAATATGACTGAGGTTTGATTCTGGAAATCTGTGGCCTGGGAACATGACTGAGGTTTGATTCTGGAACCCTGTAGCCTGCGAACATAACTGAGGATTGTTTCTGGAATCCTGTGGCCTGGGAACATGACATCAGTGGATTCTGGAACCCTATGGCCTGGGAACATGAGAACGGTTTAATTCTGGAACCCTCTGACCTGGGAACATGTCAGAGGTTTGATGGTGGAAACCTGTGGCTTGGCAACATGACTGAGGTTTGTTTCTGGAAACCTTTGTGCTGGGAACATGACTGTGTTTTGATTGTGGAATCATGGGTCCTGCAAACATGACAGAGGTTTGATTCTGGAACCAGGTGTCCTGGGAATATGACTGAGGTTTGATTCTGGAAATCTGTGGCCTGGGAACTTGACTGAGGTTTGATGGCAGAAACCTGTGGACTGGCAACATGACTGAGGTTTGAGTGTAGAACCCTGTGCCCTGGAAACATGACTGTGGGCTGGTACTGGAAACCCATGGCCTAGGAATTTGACATTGGTTTGATTCTGGAACCCTGTGGCCTGGGAACATGACTGAGGCGTGATTCTGGAAAACTGTGGCCTGGGAATATGACTGAGGTTTGATTCTGGAAAACTGTGGCCTGGGAACTTGACTGAGGTTTGATGGTAGAAATCTGTGGACTGGCAACATGACTGAGGTTTGATTGTAGAACCCTGTGCCCTGGAAACATGAATGCGACCTGATACTTGAAACCCATGGCCTGGGAACTTGACATTGGTTTGATTCCGGAACCCTGTGGCCAGGAACAAGACTGAGGCGTGATTCTGGAATCCTGTGGCCTGGGAACATGACATCTGTTTAGATTGTGGAATACTGGGCCCTGGGAACCTGACTGAGGCTTGGTTCTGGAACCCTGTGGACTGGGAACATGACTGAGGTTTTATTCTGGAATCCTGTGGCCTGGGAACATGACATCAGTGGATTCTGGAACCCTGTGGCCTGGGAACATGAGAACGGTTGGATTCTGGAACCCTGTGGCCTGGGAACATGTCTGAGGTTTGATGGTGGAAACCTGTGGCTTGGCAACATGAATGAGGTTTGTTACTGGAACCCTCTTCCCTGGGAACATGACTGAGGTTTGATTCTGGACACCTTTGTCCTGGGAACAAGACTGTGGTTTGATTGTGGAACCATGGGTCCTGCAAACATGACTGAGGTTTTATTCTGGAACCAGGTGTCCTGGGAATATGACTGAGGTTTGATTCTGGAAATCTGTGGCCTGGGAAATTGACTGAGGTTTGATGGCAGAAACCTGTGGACTGGCAACATGACAGAGGTTTGATTGTAGAAACCTGTGCCCTGGAAACATGACTGTGGCCTGGTACTGGAAACCCATGGCCTAGGAATTTGACATTGGCTTGATTCTGGAACCCTGTGGCCTGGGAACAGGATTGAGGCGTGATTCTGGAAACCTCTGGCCTGGGAACATGACATCTGTTTAGATTGTGGCATACTGTGCCCTGGGACCCGGACTGAAGGCTTGGTTCTGGAATCCTGTGGACTGGGAACAAGACTGAGGTTTGATTCTGTAACTATGTGGCCTGGGAATATGACTGATATTAGATCGTGGAATCCTGTGGCCTGGGAACATGACATCGGTTTGGATTCTGGTACCCTGTTGCCTGGGAACATGAAATCGGTTTGATTGTGGAAACCTGTGGTCTGGGAATATGACTGAGGTTTGATGGTGGTACCCTCTGGCCTGGCAACATGACTGAGGTTTGATTCTGGAAATCTGTGGCCTGGGAACTTGACTGAGGTTTGATGGCAGAAACCTGTGGACTGGCAACATGACTGAGGTTTGATTGTAGAACCCTGTGCCCTGGAAACATGACTGTGGGCTGGTACTGGAAACCCATGGCCTAGGAATTTGACATTGGTTTGATTCTGGAACCCTGTGACCTGGGAACATGACTGAGGTATGATTCTGGAAAACTGTGGCCGGGGACTTGACTGAGGTTTGATGGCAGAAATCTGTGGACTGGAAACATTACTGAGGTTTGATTGTAGAACCCTGTGCCCTGGAAACATGAGTGCGACGTGATACTTGAAACCCATGGCCTGGGAACTTGACATTGGTTTGATTCTGGAACCCTGTGGCCAGGAACAAGACTGAGGCGTGATTCTGGAATCCTGTGGCCTGGGAACATGACATCTGTTTAGATTGTGGAATACTGTGCCCTGGGAACCTGACTGAGGCTTGGTTCTGGAACCCTGTGGACTGGGAACATGACTGAGGTTTTATTCTGGAATCCTGTGGCCTGGGAACATGACATCAGTGGATTCTGGAACCCTGTGGCCTGGGAACATGAGAACGGTTGGATTCTGGAAACCTGTGGCCTGGGAACATGTCTGAGGTTTGATGGTGGAAACCTGTGGCTTGGCAACATGACTGAGGTTTGTTTCTGGACACCTTTGTGCTGGGAACATGACTGTGTTTTGATTGTGGAATCATGGGTCCTGCAAACATGACAGAGGTTTGATTCTGGAACCAGGTGTCCTGGGAATATGACTGAGGTTTGATTCTGGAAATCTGTGGCCTGGGAACTTGACTGAGGTTTGATGGCAGAAACCTGTGGACTGGCAACATGACTGAGGTTTGATTGTAGAACCCTGTGCCCGGGAAACATGACTGTGGGCTGGTCCTGGAAACCCATGGCCTAGGAATTTGACATTGGTTTGATTCTGGAACCCTGTGGCCTGGGAACATGACTGAGGCGTGATTCTGGAAAACTGTGGCCTGGGAATATGACTGAGGTTTGATTCTGGAAAACTGTGGCCTGGGAACTTGACTGAGGTTTGATGGTAGAAATCTGTGGACTGGCAACATGACTGAGGTTTGATTGTAGAACCCTGTGCCCTGGAAACATGAATGCGACCTGATACTTGAAACCCATGGCCTGGGAACTTGACATTGGTTTGATTCCGGAACCCTGTGGCCAGGAACAAGACTGAGGCGTGATTCTGGAATCCTGTGGCCTGGGAACATGACATCTGTTTAGATTGTGGAATACTGGGCCCTGGGAACCTGACTGAGGCTTGGTTCTGGAACCCTGTGGACTGGGAACATGACTGAGGTTTTATTCTGGAATCCTGTGGCCTGGGAACATGACATCAGTGGATTCTGGAACCCTGTGGCCTGGGAACATGAGAACGGTTGGATTCTGGAAACCTGTGGCCTGGGAACATGTCTGAGGTTTGATGGTGGAAACCTGTGGCTTGGCAACATGACTGAGGTTTGTTACTGGAACCCTGTTCCCTGGGAACATGACTGAGGTTTGATTCTGGACACCTTTGTCCTGGGAACATGACTGTGGTTTGATTGTGGAACCATGGGTCCTGCAAACATGACTGAGGTTTGATTCTGGAACCATGTGTCCTGGGAATATGACTGAGGTTTGATTCTGGAAATCTGTGGCCTGGGAACATGACTGAGGTTTGATTCTGGAACCCTGTAGCCTGCGAACATAACTGAGGATTGTTTCTGGAATCCTGTGGCCTGGGAACATGACATCAGTGGATTCTGGAACCCTGTGGCCTGGGAACATGAGAACGGTTTAATTCTGGAACCCTCTGACCTGGGAACATGTCTGAGGTTTGATGGTGGAAACCTGTGGCTTGGCAACATGACTGAGGTTTGTTTCTGGACACCTTTGTCCTGGGAACATGACTGTGTTTTGATTGTGGAATCATGGGTCCTGCAAACATGACAGAGGTTTGATTCTGGAACCAGGTGTCCTGGGAATATGACTGAGGTTTGATTCTGGAAATCTGTGGCCTGGGAACTTGACTGAGGTTTGATGGCAGAAACCTGTGGACTGGCAACATGACTGAGGTTTGATTGTAGAACCCTGTGCCCTGGAAACATGACTGTGGGCTGGTACTGGAAACCCATGACCTAGGAATTTGACATTGGTTTGATTCTGGAACCCTGTGGCCTGGGAACATGACTGAGGCGTGATTCTGGAAAACTGTGGCCAGGGAATATGACTGAGGTTTGATTCTGGAAATCTGTGGCCTGGGAACTTGACTGAGGTTTGATGGTAGAAATCTGTGGACTGGCAACATGACTGAGGTTTGATTGTAGAACCCTGTGCCCTGGAAACATGAATGCGACCTGATACTTGAAACCCATGGCCTGGGAACTTGACATTGGTTTGATTCCGGAACCCTGTGGCCAGGAACAAGACTGAGGCGTGATTCTGGAATCCTGTGGCCTGGGAACATGACATCTGTTTAGATTGTGGAATACTGGGCCCTGGGAACCTGACTGAGGCTTGGTTCTGGAACCCTGTGGACTGGGAACATGACTGAGGTTTTATTCTGGAATCCTGTGGCCTGGGAACATGACATCAGTGGATTCTGGAACCCTGTGGCCTGGGAACATGAGAACGGTTGGATTCTGGAACCCTGTGGCCTGGGAACATGTCTGAGGTTTGATGGTGGAAACCTGTGGCTTGGCAACATGACTGAGGTTTGTTACTGGAACCCTGTTCCCTGGGAACATGACTGAGGTTTGATTCTGGACACCTTTGTCCTGGGAACATGACTGTGGTTTGATTGTGGAACCATGGGTCCTGCAAACATGACTGAGGTTTGATTCTGGAACCATGTGTCCTGGGAATATGGCTGAGGTTTGATTCTGGAAATCTGTGGCCTGGGAACATGACTGAGGTTTGATTCTGGAACCCTGTAGCCTGCGAACATAACTGAGGATTGTTTCTGGAATCCTGTGGCCTGGGAACATGACATCAGTGGATTCTGGAACCCTGTGGCCTGGGAACATGAGAACGGTTTAATTCTGGAACCCTCTGACCTGGGAACATGTCTGAGGTTTGATGGTGGAAACCTGTGGCTTGGCAACATGACTGAGGTTTGTTTCTGGACACCTTTGTGCTGGGAACATGACTGTGTTTTGATTGTGGAATCATGGGTCCTGCAAACATGACAGAGGTTTGATTCTGGAACCAGGTGTCCTGGGAATATGACTGAGGTTTGATTCTGGAAATCTGTGGCCTGGGAACTTGACTGAGGTTTGATGGCAGAAACCTGTGGACTGGCAACATGACTGAGGTTTGATTGTAGAACCCTGTGCCCTGGAAACATGACTGTGGGCTGGTACTGGAAACCCATGGCCTAGGAATTTGACATTGGTTTGATTCTGGAACCCTGTGGCCTGGGAACATGACTGAGGCGTGATTCTGGAAAACTGTGGCCTGGGAATATGACTGAGGTTTGATTCTGGAAATCTGTGGCCTGGGAACTTGACTGAGGTTTGATCGTAGAAATCTGTGGACTGGCAACATGACTGAGGTTTGATTGTAGAACCCTGTGCCCTGGAAACATGAATGCGACCTGATACTTGAAACCCATGGCCTGGGAACTTGACATTGGTTTGATTCCGGAACCCTGTGGCCAGGAACAAGACTGAGGCGTGATTCTGGAATCCTGTGGCCTGGGAACATGACATCTGTTTAGATTGTGGAATACTGGGCCCTGGGAACCTGACTGAGGCTTGGTTCTGGAACCCTGTGGACTGGGAACATGACTGAGGTTTTATTCTGGAATCCTGTGGCCTGGGAACATGACATCAGTGGATTCTGGAACCCTGTGGCCTGGGAACATGAGAACGGTTGGATTCTGGAAACCTGTGGCCTGGGAACATGTCTGAGGTTTGATGGTGGAAACCTGTGGCTTGGCAACATGACTGAGGTTTGTTACTGGAACCCTGTTCCCTGGGAACATGACTGAGGTTTGATTCTGGACACCTTTGTCCTGGGAACATGATTGTGGTTTGATTGTGGAACCATGGGTCCTGCAAACATGACTGAGGTTTGATTCTGGAACCATGTGTCCTGGGAATATGACTGAGGTTTGATTCTGGAAATCTGTGGCCTGGGAACATGACTGAGGTTTGATTCTGGAACCCTGTAGCCTGCGAACATAACTGAGGATTGTTTCTGGAATCCTGTGGCCTGGGAACATGACATCAGTGGATTCTGGAACCCTATGGCCTGGGAACATGAGAACGGTTTAATTCTGGAACCCTCTGACCTGGGAACATGTCTGAGGTTTGATGGTGGAAACCTGTGGCTTGGCAACATGACTGAGGTTTGTTTCTGGAAACCTTTGTGCTGGGAACATGACTGTGTTTTGATTGTGGAATCATGGGTCCTGCAAACATGACAGAGGTTTGATTCTGGAACCAGGTGTCCTGGGAATATGACTGAGGTTTGATTCTGGAAATCTGTGGCCTGGGAACTTGACTGAGGTTTGATGGCAGAAACCTGTGGACTGGCAACATGACTGAGGTTTGAGTGTAGAACCCTGTGCCCTGGAAACATGACTGTGGGCTGGTACTGGAAACCCATGGCCTAGGAATTTGACATTGGTTTGATTCTGGAACCCTGTGGCCTGGGAACATGACTGAGGCGTGATTCTGGAAAACTGTGGCCTGGGAATATGACTGAGGTTTGATTCTGGAAAACTGTGGCCTGGGAACTTGACTGAGGTTTGATGGTAGAAATCTGTGGACTGGCAACATGACTGAGGTTTGATTGTAGAACCCTGTGCCCTGGAAACATGAATGCGACCTGATACTTGAAACCCATGGCCTGGGAACTTGACATTGGTTTGATTCCGGAACCCTGTGGCCAGGAACAAGACTGAGGCGTGATTCTGGAATCCTGTGGCCTGGGAACATGACATCTGTTTAGATTGTGGAATACTGGGCCCTGGGAACCTGACTGAGGCTTGGTTCTGGAACCCTGTGGACTGGGAACATGACTGAGGTTTTATTCTGGAATCCTGTGGCCTGGGAACATGACATCAGTGGATTCTGGAACCCTGTGGCCTGGGAACATGAGAACGGTTGGATTCTGGAACCCTGTGGCCTGGGAACATGTCTGAGGTTTGATGGTGGAAACCTGTGGCTTGGCAACATGAATGAGGTTTGTTACTGGAACCCTCTTCCCTGGGAACATGACTGAGGTTTGATTCTGGACACCTTTGTCCTGGGAACAAGACTGTGGTTTGATTGTGGAACCATGGGTCCTGCAAACATGACTGAGGTTTTATTCTGGAACCAGGTGTCCTGGGAATATGACTGAGGTTTGATTCTGGAAATCTGTGGCCTGGGAAATTGACTGAGGTTTGATGGCAGAAACCTGTGGACTGGCAACATGACAGAGGTTTGATTGTAGAAACCTGTGCCCTGGAAACATGACTGTGGCCTGGTACTGGAAACCCATGGCCTAGGAATTTGACATTGGCTTGATTCTGGAACCCTGTGGCCTGGGAACAGGATTGAGGCGTGATTCTGGAAACCTCTGGCCTGGGAACATGACATCTGTTTAGATTGTGGCATACTGTGCCCTGGGAACCGGACTGAAGGCTTGGTTCTGGAATCCTGTGGACTGGGAACAAGACTGAGGTTTGATTCTGTAACCATGTGGCCTGGGAATATGACTGATATTAGATCGTGGAATCCTGTGGCCTGGGAACATGACATCGGTTTGGATTCTGGTACCCTGTTGCCTGGGAACATGAAATCGGTTTGATTGTGGAAACCTGTGGTCTGGGAATATGACTGAGGTTTGATGGTGGTACCCTCTGGCCTGGCAACATGACTGAGGTTTGATTCTGGATCCCTGTGGCCTGGGAACATGACTGAGGCGTGATTCTGGAATCCTGTGGCCTGGGAACATGACGTCTGTTTAGATTGTGGAATACTGTGCCCTGGGAATCTGACTGAGGCTTGGTTCTGGAACCCTGTGGACTGGGAACATGACTGAGGTTTTATTCTGGAATCCTGTGGCCTGGGAACATGACATCAGTGGATTCTGGAACCCTGTGGCCTGGGAACATGAGAACGGTTGGATTCTGGAACCCTGTGGCCTGGGAACATGTCTGAGGTTTGATGGTGGAACCCTGTTCCCTGGGAACATGACTGAGGTTTGATTCTGGACACCTTTGTCCTGGGAACATGACTGTGGTTTGATTGTGGAACCATGGGTCCTGCAAACATGACTGAGGTTTGATTCTGGAACCATGTGTCCTGGGAATATGACTGAGGTTTGATTCTGGAAATCTGTGGCCTGGGAACATGACTGAGGTTTGATTCTGGAACCCTGTAGCCTGCGAACATAACTGAGGATTGTTTCTGGAATCCTGTGGCCTGGGAACATGACATCAGTGGATTCTGGAACCCTGTGGCCTGGGAACATGAGAACGGTTTAATTCTGGAACCCTCTGACCTGGGAACATGTCTGAGGTTTGATGGTGGAAACCTGTGGCTTGGCAACATGACTGAGGTTTGTTTCTGGACACCTTTGTGCTGGGAACATGACTGTGTTTTGATTGTGGAATCATGGGTCCTGCAAACATGACAGAGGTTTGATTCTGGAACCAGGTGTCCTGGGAATATGACTGAGGTTTGATTCTGGAAATCTGTGGCCTGGGAACTTGACTGAGGTTTGATGGCAGAAACCTGTGGACTGGCAACATGACTGAGGTTTGATTGTAGAACCCTGTGCCCTGGAAACATGACTGTGGGCTGGTACTGGAAACCCATGGCCTAGGAATTTGACATTGGTTTGATTCTGGAACCCTGTGGCCTGGGAACATGACTGAGGCGTGATTCTGGAAAACTGTGGCCAGGGAATATGACTGAGGTTTGATTCTGGAAATCTGTGGCCTGGGAAGTTGACTGAGGTTTGATGGTAGAAATCTGTGGACTGGCAACATGACTGAGGTTTGATTGTAGAACCCTGTGCCCTGGAAACATGAATGCGACCTGATATTTGAAACCCATGGCCTGGGAACTTGACATTGGTTTGATTCCGGAACCCTGTGGCCAGGAACAAGACTGAGGCGTGATTCTGGAATCCTGTGGCCTGGGAACATGACATCTGTTTAGATTGTGGAATACTGGGCCCTGGGAACCTGACTGAGGCTTGGTTCTGGAACCCTGTGGACTGGGAACATGACTGAGGTTTTATTCTGGAATCCTGTGGCCTGGGAACATGACATCAGTGGATTCTGGAACCCTGTGGCCTGGGAACATGAGAACGGTTGGATTCTGGAACCCTGTGGCCTGGGAACATGTCTCAGGTTTGATGGTGGAAACCTGTGGCTTGGCAACATGACTGAGGTTTGTTACTGGAACCCTGTTCCCTGGGAACATGACTGAGGTTTGATTCTGGACACCTTTGTCCTGGGAACATGACTGTGGTTTGATTGTGGAACCATGGGTCCTGCAAACATGACTGAGGTTTGATTCTGGAACCATGTGTCCTGGGAATATGGCTGAGGTTTGATTCTGGAAATCTGTGGCCTGGGAACATGACTGAGGTTTGATTCTGGAACCCTGTAGCCTGCGAACATAACTGAGGATTGTTTCTGGAATCCTGTGGCCTGGGAACATGACATCAGTGGATTCTGGAACCCTGTGGCCTGGGAACATGAGAACGGTTTAATTCTGGAACCCTCTGACCTGGGAACATGTCTGAGGTTTGATGGTGGAAACCTGTGGCTTGGCAACATGACTGAGGTTTGTTTCTGGACACCTTTGTGCTGGGAACATGACTGTGTTTTGATTGTGGAATCATGGGTCCTGCAAACATGACAGAGGTTTGATTCTGGAACCAGGTGTCCTGGGAATATGACTGAGGTTTGATTCTGGAAATCTGTGGCCTGGGAACTTGACTGAGGTTTGATGGCAGAAACCTGTGGACTGGCAACATGACTGAGGTTTGATTGTAGAACCCTGTGCCCTGGAAACATGACTGTGGGCTGGTACTGGAAACCCATGGCCTAGGAATTTGACATTGGTTTGATTCTGGAACCCTGTGGCCTGGGAACATGACTGAGGCGTGATTCTGGAAAACTGTGGCCTGGGAATATGACTGAGGTTTGATTCTGGAAAACTGTGACCTGGGAACTTGACTGAGGTTTGATGGTAGAAATCTGTGGACTGGCAACATGACTGAGGTTTGATTGTAGAACCCTGTGCCCTGGAAACATGAATGCGACCTGATACTTGAAACCCATGGCCTGGGAACTTGACATTGGTTTGATTCCGGAACCCTGTGGCCAGGAACAAGACTGAGGCGTGATTCTGGAATCCTGTGGCCTGGGAACATGACATCTGTTTAGATTGTGGAATACTGGGCCCTGGGAACCTGACTGAGGCTTGGTTCTGGAACCCTGTGGACTGGGAACATGACTGAGGTTTTATTCTGGAATCCTGTGGCCTGGGAACATGACATCAGTGGATTCTGGAACCCTGTGGCCTGGGAACATGAGAACGGTTGGATTCTGGAACCCTGTGGCCTGGGAACATGTCTGAGGTTTGATGGTGGAAACCTGTGGCTTGGCAACATGACTGAGGTTTGTTACTGGAACCCTGTTCCCTGGGAACATGACTGAGGTTTGATTCTGGACACCTTTGTCCTGGGAACATGATTGTGGTTTGATTGTGGAACCATGGGTCCTGCAAACATGACTGAGGTTTGATTCTGGAACCATGTGTCCTGGGAATATGACTGAGGTTTGATTCTGGAAATCTGTGGCCTGGGAACATGACTGAGGTTTGATTCTGGAACCCTGTAGCCTGCGAACATAACTGAGGATTGTTTCTGGAATCCTGTGGCCTGGGAACATGACATCAGTGGATTCTGGAACCCTATGGCCTGGGAACATGAGAACGGTTTAATTCTGGAACCCTCTGACCTGGGAACATGTCTGAGGTTTGATGGTGGAAACCTGTGGCTTGGCAACATGACTGAGGTTTGTTTCTGGAAACCTTTGTGCTGGGAACATGACTGTGTTTTGATTGTGGAATCATGGGTCCTGCAAACATGACAGAGGTTTGATTCTGGAACCAGGTGTCCTGGGAATATGACTGAGGTTTGATTCTGGAAATCTGTGGCCTGGGAACTTGACTGAGGTTTGATGGCAGAAACCTGTGGACTGGCAACATGACTGAGGTTTGAGTGTAGAACCCTGTGCCCTGGAAACATGACTGTGGGCTGGTACTGGAAACCCATGGCCTAGGAATTTGACATTGGTTTGATTCTGGAACCCTGTGGCCTGGGAACATGACTGAGGCGTGATTCTGGAAAACTGTGGCCTGGGAATATGACTGAGGTTTGATTCTGGAAAACTGTGGCCTGGGAACTTGACTGAGGTTTGATGGTAGAAATCTGTGGACTGGCAACATGACTGAGGTTTGATTGTAGAACCCTGTGCCCTGGAAACATGAATGCGACCTGATACTTGAAACCCATGGCCTGGGAACTTGACATTGGTTTGATTCCGGAACCCTGTGGCCAGGAACAAGACTGAGGCGTGATTCTGGAATCCTGTGGCCTGGGAACATGACATCTGTTTAGATTGTGGAATACTGGGCCCTGGGAACCTGACTGAGGCTTGGTTCTGGAACCCTGTGGACTGGGAACATGACTGAGGTTTTATTCTGGAATCCTGTGGCCTGGGAACATGACATCAGTGGATTCTGGAACCCTGTGGCCTGGGAACATGAGAACGGTTGGATTCTGGAACCTGTGGCCTGGGAACATGTCTGAGGTTTGATGGTGGAAACCTGTGGCTTGGCAACATGAATGAGGTTTGTTACTGGAACCCTCTTCCCTGGGAACATGACTGAGGTTTGATTCTGGACACCTTTGTCCTGGGAACAAGACTGTGGTTTGATTGTGGAACCATGGGTCCTGCAAACATGACTGAGGTTTTATTCTGGAACCAGGTGTCCTGTGAATATGACTGAGGTTTGATTCTGGAAATCTGTGGCCTGGGAAATTGACTGAGGTTTGATGGCAGAAACCTGTGGACTGGCAACATGACAGAGGTTTGATTGTAGAAACCTGTGCCCTGGAAACATGACTGTGGCCTGGTACTGGAAACCCATGGCCTAGGAATTTGACATTGGCTTGATTCTGGAACCCTGTGGCCTGGGAACAGGATTGAGGCGTGATTCTGGAAACCTCTGGCCTGGGAACATGACATCTGTTTAGATTGTGGCATACTGTGCCCTGGGAACCGGACTGAAGGCTTGGTTCTGGAATCCTGTGGACTGGGAACAAGACTGAGGTTTGATTCTGTAACCATGTGGCCTGGGAATATGACTGATATTAGATCGTGGAATCCTGTGGCCTGGGAACATGACATCGGTTTGGATTCTGGTACCCTGTTGCCTGGGAACATGAAATCGGTTTGATTGTGGAAACCTGTGGTCTGGGAATATGACTGAGGTTTGATGGTGGTACCCTCTGGCCTGGCAACATGACTGAGGTTTGATTCTGGATCCCTGTGGCCTGGGAACATGACTGAGGCGTGATTCTGGAATCCTGTGGCCTGGGAACATGACGTCTGTTTAGATTGTGGAATACTGTGCCCTGGGAATCTGACTGAGGCTTGGTTCTGGAACCCTGTGGACTGGGAACATGACTGAGGTTTTATTCTGGAATCCTGTGGCCTGGGAACATGACATCAGTGGATTCTGGAACCCTGTAGCCTGGGAACATGAGAACGGTTGGATTCTGGAACCCTGTGGCCTGGGAACATGTCTGAGGTTTGATGGTGGAACCCTGTTCCCTGGGAACATGACTGAGGTTTGATTCTGGACACCTTTGTCCTGGGAACATGACTGTGGTTTGATTGTGGAACCATGGGTCCTGCAAACATGACTGAGGTTTGATTCTGGAACCATGTGTCCTGGGAATATGGCTGAGGTTTGATTCTGGAAATCTGTGGCCTGGGAACATGACTGAGGTTTGATTCTGGAACCCTGTAGCCTGCGAACATAACTGAGGATTGTTTCTGGAATCCTGTGGCCTGGGAACATGACATCAGTGGATTCTGGAACCCTGTGGCCTGGGAACATGAGAACGGTTTAATTCTGGAACCCTCTGACCTGGGAACATGTCTGAGGTTTGATGGTGGAAACCTGTGGCTTGGCAACATGACTGAGGTTTGTTTCTGGACACCTTTGTGCTGGGAACATGACTGTGTTTTGATTGTGGAATCATGGGTCCTGCAAACATGACAGAGGTTTGATTCTGGAACCAGGTGTCCTGGGAATATGACTGAGGTTTGATTCTGGAAATCTGTGGCCTGGGAACTTGACTGAGGTTTGATGGCAGAAACCTGTGGACTGGCAACATGACTGAGGTTTGATTGTAGAACCCTGTGCCCTGGAAACATGACTGTGGGCTGGTACTGGAAACCCATGGCCTAGGAATTTGACATTGGTTTGATTCTGGAACCCTGTGGCCTGGGAACATGACTGAGGCGTGATTCTGGAAAACTGTGGCCTGGGAATATGACTGAGGTTTGATTCTGGAAAACTGTGGCCTGGGAACTTGACTGAGGTTTGATGGTAGAAATCTGTGGACTGGCAACATGACTGAGGTTTGATTGTAGAACCCTGTGCCCTGGAAACATGACTGCGACCTGATACTTGAAACCCATGGCCTGGGAACTTGACATTGGTTTGATTCCGGAACCCTGTGGCCAGGAACAAGACTGAGGCGTGATTCTGGAATCCTGTGGCCTGGGAACATGACATCTGTTTAGATTGTGGAATACTGGGCCCTGGGAACCTGACTGAGGCTTGGTTCTGGAACCCTGTGGACTGGGAACATGACTGAGGTTTTATTCTGGAATCCTGTGGCCTGGGAACATGACATCAGTGGATTCTGGAACCCTGTGGCCTGGGAACATGAGAACGGTTGGATTCTGGAACCCTGTGGCCTGGGAACATGTCTGAGGTTTGATGGTGGAAACCTGTGGCTTGGCAACATGACTGAGGTTTGTTACTGGAACCCTGTTCCCTGGGAACATGACTGAGGTTTGATTCTGGACACCTTTGTCCTGGGAACATGATTGTGGTTTGATTGTGGAACCATGGGTCCTGCAAACATGACTGAGGTTTGATTCTGGAACCATGTGTCCTGGGAATATGACTGAGGTTTGATTCTGGAAATCTGTGGCCTGGGAACATGACTGAGGTTTGATTCTGGAACCCTGTAGCCTGCGAACATAACTGAGGATTGTTTCTGGAATCCTGTGGCCTGGGAACATGACATCAGTGGATTCTGGAACCCTATGGCCTGGGAACATGAGAACGGTTTAATTCTGGAACCCTCTGACCTGGGAACATGTCTGAGGTTTGATGGTGGAAACCTGTGGCTTGGCAACATGACTGAGGTTTGTTTCTGGAAACCTTTGTGCTGGGAACATGACTGTGTTTTGATTGTGGAATCATGGGTCCTGCAAACATGACAGAGGTTTGATTCTGGAACCAGGTGTCCTGGGAATATGACTGAGGTTTGATTCTGGAAATCTGTGGCCTGGGAACTTGACTGAGGTTTGATGGCAGAAACCTGTGGACTGGCAACATGACTGAGGTTTGAGTGTAGAACCCTGTGCCCTGGAAACATGACTGTGGGCTGGTACTGGAAACCCATGGCCTAGGAATTTGACATTGGTTTGATTCTGGAACCCTGTGGCCTGGGAACATGACTGAGGCGTGATTCTGGAAAACTGTGGCCTGGGAATATGACTGAGGTTTGATTCTGGAAAACTGTGGCCTGGGAACTTGACTGAGGTTTGATGGTAGAAATCTGTGGACTGGCAACATGACTGAGGTTTGATTGTAGAACCCTGTGCCCTGGAAACATGAATGCGACCTGATACTTGAAACCCATGGCCTGGGAACTTGACATTGGTTTGATTCCGGAACCCTGTGGCCAGGAACAAGACTGAGGCGTGATTCTGGAATCCTGTGGCCTGGGAACATGACATCTGTTTAGATTGTGGAATACTGGGCCCTGGGAACCTGACTGAGGCTTGGTTCTGGAACCCTGTGGACTGGGAACATGACTGAGGTTTTATTCTGGAATCCTGTGGCCTGGGAACATGACATCAGTGGATTCTGGAACCCTGTGGCCTGGGAACATGAGAACGGTTGGATTCTGGAACCCTGTGGCCTGGGAACATGTCTGAGGTTTGATGGTGGAAACCTGTGGCTTGGCAACATGAATGAGGTTTGTTACTGGAACCCTGTTCCCTGGGAACATGACTGAGGTTTGATTCTGGACACCTTTGTCCTGGGAACAAGACTGTGGTTTGATTGTGGAACCATGGGTCCTGCAAACATGACTGAGGTTTTATTCTGGAACCAGGTGTCCTGGGAATATGACTGAGGTTTGATTCTGGAAATCTGTGGCCTGGGAAATTGACTGAGGTTTGATGGCAGAAACCTGTGGACTGGCAACATGACAGAGGTTTGATTGTAGAAACCTGTGCCCTGGAAACATGACTGTGGCCTGGTACTGGAAACCCATGGCCTAGGAATTTGACATTGGCTTGATTCTGGAACCCTGTGGCCTGGGAACAGGATTGAGGCGTGATTCTGGAAACCTCTGGCCTGGGAACATGACATCTGTTTAGATTGTGGCATACTGTGCCCTGGGAACCGGACTGAAGGCTTGGTTCTGGAATCCTGTGGACTGGGAACAAGACTGAGGTTTGATTCTGTAACCATGTGGCCTGGGAATATGACTGATATTAGATCGTGGAATCCTGTGGCCTGGGAACATGACATCGGTTTGGATTCTGGTACCCTGTTGCCTGGGAACATGAAATCGGTTTGATTGTGGAAACCTGTGGTCTGGGAATATGACTGAGGTTTGATGGTGGTACCCTCTGGCCTGGCAACATGACTGAGGTTTGATTCTGGATCCCTGTGGCATGGGAACATGACTGAGGCGTGATTCTGGAATCCTGTGGCCTGGGAACATGACGTCTGTTTAGATTGTGGAATACTGTGCCCTGGGAATCTGACTGAGGCTTGGTTCTGGAACCCTGTGGACTGGGAACATGACTGAGGTTTTATTCTGGAATCCTGTGGCCTGGGAACATGACATCAGTGGATTCTGGAACCATGTAGCCTGGGAACATGAGAACGGTTGGATTCTGGAACCCTGTGGCCTGGGAACATGTCTGAGGTTTGATGGTGGAACCCTGTTCCCTGGGAACATGACTGAGGTTTGATTCTGGACACCTTTGTCCTGGGAACATGACTGTGGTTTGATTGTGGAACCATGGGTCCTGCAAACATGACTGAGGTTTGATTCTGGAACCATGTGTCCTGGGAATATGGCTGAGGTTTGATTCTGGAAATCTGTGGCCTGGGAACATGACTGAGGTTTGATTCTGGAACCCTGTAGCCTGCGAACATAACTGAGGATTGTTTCTGGAATCCTGTGGCCTGGGAACATGACATCAGTGGATTCTGGAACCCTGTGGCCTGGGAACATGAGAACGGTTTAATTCTGGAACCCTGTGACCTGGGAACATGTCTGAGGTTTGATGGTGGAAACCTGTGGCTTGGCAACATGACTGAGGTTTGTTTCTGGAACCCTGTTCCCTGCAAACATGACTGAGGTTTGATTCTGGAACCATGTGTCCTGGGAATATGACTGAGGTTTGATTCTGGAAATCTGTGGCCTGGGAACTTGACTGAGGTTTGATGGCAGAAACCTGTGGACTGGCAACATGACTGAGGTTTGATTGTAGAACCCTGTGCCCTGGAAACATGACTGTGGGCTGGTACTGGAAACCCATGGCCTAGGAATTTGACATTGGTTTGATTCTGGAACCCTGTGGCCTGGGAACATGACTGAGGCGTGATTCTGGAAAACTGTGGCCTGGGAATATGACTGAGGTTTGATTCTGGAAAACTGTGGCCTGGGAACTTGACTGAGGTTTGATGGTAGAAATCTGTGGACTGGCAACATGACTGAGGTTTGATTGTAGAACCCTGTGCCCTGGAAACATGACTGCGACCTGATACTTGAAACCCATGGCCTGGGAACTTGACATTGGTTTGATTCCGGAACCCTGTGGCCAGGAACAAGACTGAGGCGTGATTCTGGAATCCTGTGGCCTGGGAACATGACATCTGTTTAGATTGTGGAATACTGGGCCCTGGGAACCTGACTGAGGCTTGGTTCTGGAACCCTGTGGACTGGGAACATGACTGAGGTTTTATTCTGGAATCCTGTGGCCTGGGAACATGACATCAGTGGATTCTGGAACCCTGTGGCCTGGGAACATGAGAACGGTTGGATTCTGGAACCCTGTGGCCTGGGAACATGTCTGAGGTTTGATGGTGGAAACCTGTGGCTTGGCAACATGAATGAGGTTTGTTACTGGAACCCTGTTCCCTGGGAACATGACTGAGGTTTGATTCTGGACACCTTTTTCCTGGGAACATGACTGTGGTTTGATTGTGGAACCATGGGTCCTGCAAACATGACTGAGGTTTGATTCTGGAACCATGTGTCCTGGGAATATGGCTGAGGTTTGATTCTGGAAATCTGTGGCCTGGGAACATGACTGAGGTTTGATTCTGGAACCCTGTAGCCTGCGAACATAACTGAGGATTGTTTCTGGAATCCTGTGGCCTGGGAACATGACATCAGTGGATTCTGGAACCCTGTGGCCTGGGAACATGAGAACGGTTTAATTCTGGAAACCTCTGACCTGGGAACATGTCTGAGGTTTGATGGTGGAAACCTGTGGCTTGGCAACATGACTGAGGTTTGTTTCTGGACACCTTTGTGCTGGGAACATGACTGTGTTTTGATTGTGGAATCATGGGTCCTGCAAACATGACAGAGGTTTGATTCTGGAACCAGGTGTCCTGGGAATATGACTGAGGTTTGATTCTGGAAATCTGTGGCCTGGGAACTTGACTGAGGTTTGATGGCAGAAACCTGTGGACTGGCAACATGACTGAGGTTTGATTGTAGAACCCTGTGCCCTGGAAACATGACTGTGGGCTGGTACTGGAAACCCATGACCTAGGAATTTGACATTGGTTTGATTCTGGAACCCTGTGGCCTGGGAACATGACTGAGGCGTGATTCTGGAAAACTGTGGCCAGGGAATATGACTGAGGTTTGATTCTGGAAATCTGTGGCCTGGGAAGTTGACTGAGGTTTGATGGTAGAAATCTGTGGACTGGCAACATGACTGAGGTTTGATTGTAGAACCCTGTGCCCTGGAAACATGAATGCGACCTGATACTTGAAACCCATGGCCTGGGAACTTGACATTGGTTTGATTCCGGAACCCTGTGGCCAGGAACAAGACTGAGGCGTGATTCTGGAATCCTGTGGCCTGGGAACATGACATCTGTTTAGATTGTGGAATACTGGGCCCTGGGAACCTGACTGAGGCTTGGTTCTGGAACCCTGTGGACTGGGAACATGACTGAGGTTTTATTCTGGAATCCTGTGGCCTGGGAACATGACATCAGTGGATTCTGGAACCCTGTGGCCTGGGAACATGAGAACGGTTGGATTCTGGAACCCTGTGTCCTGGGAACATGTCTGAGGTTTGATGGTGGAAACCTGTGGCTTGGCAACATGACTGAGGTTTGTTACTGGAACCCTGTTCCCTGGGAACATGACTGAGGTTTGATTCTGGACACCTTTGTCCTGGGAACATGACTGTGGTTTGATTGTGGAACCATGGGTCCTGCAAACATGACTGAGGTTTGATTCTGGAACCATGTGTCCTGGGAATATGGCTGAGGTTTGATTCTGGAAATCTGTGGCCTGGGAACATGACTGAGGTTTGATTCTGGAACCCTGTAGCCTGCGAACATAACTGAGGATTGTTTCTGGAATCCTGTGGCCTGGGAACATGACATCAGTGGATTCTGGAACCCTGTGGCCTGGGAACATGAGAACGGTTTAATTCTGGAACCCTCTGACCTGGGAACATGTCTGAGGTTTGATGGTGGAAACCTGTGGCTTGGCAACATGACTGAGGTTTGTTTCTGGACACCTTTGTGCTGGGAACATGACTGTGTTTTGATTGTGGAATCATGGGTCCTGCAAACATGACAGAGGTTTGATTCTGGAACCAGGTGTCCTGGGAATATGACTGAGGTTTGATTCTGGAAATCTGTGGCCTGGGAACTTGACTGAGGTTTGATGGCAGAAACCTGTGGACTGGCAACATGACTGAGGTTTGATTGTAGAACCCTGTGCCCTGGAAACATGACTGTGGGCTGGTACTGGAAACCCATGGCCTAGGAATTTGACATTGGTTTGATTCTGGAACCCTGTGGCCTGGGAACATGACTGAGGCGTGATTCTGGAAAACTGTGGCCTGGGAATATGACTGAGGTTTGATTCTGGAAATCTGTGGCCTGGGAACTTGACTGAGGTTTGATGGTAGAAATCTGTGGACTGGCAACATGACTGAGGTTTGATTGTAGAACCCTGTGCCCTGGAAACATGAATGCGACCTGATACTTGAAACCCATGGCCTGGGAACTTGACATTGGTTTGATTCCGGAACCCTGTGGCCAGGAACAAGACTGAGGCGTGATTCTGGAATCCTGTGGCCTGGGAACATGACATCTGTTTAGATTGTGGAATACTGGGCCTTGGGAACCTGACTGAGGCTTGGTTCTGGAACCCTGTGGACTGGGAACATGACTGAGGTTTTATTCTGGAATCCTGTGGCCTGGGAACATGACATCAGTGGATTCTGGAACCCTGTGGCCTGGGAACATGAGAACGGTTGGATTCTGGAACCCTGTGGCCTGGGAACATGTCTGAGGTTTGATGGTGGAAACCTGTGGCTTGGCAACATGACTGAGGTTTGTTACTGGAACCCTGTTCCCTGGGAACATGACTGAGGTTTGATTCTGGACACCTTTGTCCTGGGAACATGATTGTGGTTTGATTGTGGAACCATGGGTCCTGCAAACATGACTGAGGTTTGATTCTGGAACCATGTGTCCTGGGAATATGACTGAGGTTTGATTCTGGAAATCTGTGGCCTGGGAACATGACTGAGGTTTGATTCTGGAACCCTGTAGCCTGCGAACATAACTGAGGATTGTTTCTGGAATCCTGTGGCCTGGGAACATGACATCAGTGGATTCTGGAACCCTATGGCCTGGGAACATGAGAACGGTTTAATTCTGGAACCCTCTGACCTGGGAACATGTCTGAGGTTTGATGGTGGAAACCTGTGGCTTGGCAACATGACTGAGGTTTGTTTCTGGAAACCTTTGTGCTGGGAACATGACTGTGTTTTGATTGTGGAATCATGGGTCCTGCAAACATGACAGAGGTTTGATTCTGGAACCAGGTGTCCTGGGAATATGACTGAGGTTTGATTCTGGAAATCTGTGGCCTGGGAACTTGACTGAGGTTTGATGGCAGAAACCTGTGGACTGGCAACATGACTGAGGTTTGAGTGTAGAACCCTGTGCCCTGGAAACATGACTGTGGGCTGGTACTGGAAACCCATGGCCTAGGAATTTGACATTGGTTTGATTCTGGAACCCTGTGGCCTGGGAACATGACTGAGGCGTGATTCTGGAAAACTGTGGCCTGGGAATATGACTGAGGTTTGATTCTGGAAAACTGTGGCCTGGGAACTTGACTGAGGTTTGATGGTAGAAATCTGTGGACTGGCAACATGACTGAGGTTTGATTGTAGAACCCTGTGCCCTGGAAACATGAATGCGACCTGATACTTGAAACCCATGGCCTGGGAACTTGACATTGGTTTGATTCCGGAACCCTGTGGCCAGGAACAAGACTGAGGCGTGATTCTGGAATCCTGTGGCCTGGGAACATGACATCTGTTTAGATTGTGGAATACTGGGCCCTGGGAACCTGACTGAGGCTTGGTTCTGGAACCCTGTGGACTGGGAACATGACTGAGGTTTTATTCTGGAATCCTGTGGCCTGGGAACATGACATCAGTGGATTCTGGAACCCTGTGGCCTGGGAACATGAGAACGGTTGGATTCTGGAACCCTGTGGCCTGGGAACATGTCTGAGGTTTGATGGTGGAAACCTGTGGCTTGGCAACATGAATGAGGTTTGTTACTGGAACCCTCTTCCCTGGGAACATGACTGAGGTTTGATTCTGGACACCTTTGTCCTGGGAACATGACTGTGGTTTGATTGTGGAACCATGGGTCCTGCAAACATGACTGAGGTTTTATTCTGGAACCAGGTGTCCTGGGAATATGACTGAGGTTTGATTCTGGAAATCTGTGGCCTGGGAAATTGACTGAGGTTTGATGGCAGAAACCTGTGGACTGGCAACATGACAGAGGTTTGATTGTAGAAACCTGTGCCCTGGAAACATGACTGTGGCCTGGTACTGGAAACCCATGGCCTAGGAATTTGACATTGGCTTGATTCTGGAACCCTGTGGCCTGGGAACAGGATTGAGGCGTGATTCTGGAAACCTGTGGCCTGGGAACATGACATCTGTTTAGATTGTGGCATACTGTGCCCTGGGAACCGGACTGAAGGCTTGGTTCTGGAATCCTGTGGACTGGGAACAAGACTGAGGTTTGATTCTGTAACCATGTGGCCTGGGAATATGACTGATATTAGATCGTGGAATCCTGTGGCCTGGGAACATGACATCGGTTTGGATTCTGGTACCCTGTTGCCTGGGAACATGAAATCGGTTTGATTGTGGAAACCTGTGGTCTGGGAATATGACTGAGGTTTGATGGTGGTACCCTCTGGCCTGGCAACATGACTGAGGTTTGATTCTGGATCCCTGTGGCCTGGGAACATGACTGAGGCGTGATTCTGGAATCCTGTGGCCTGGGAACATGACGTCTGTTTAGATTGTGGAATACTGTGCCCTGGGAATCTGACTGAGGCTTGGTTCTGGAACCCTGTGGACTGGGAACATGACTGAGGTTTTATTCTGGAATCCTGTGGCCTGGGAACATGACATCAGTGGATTCTGGAACCCTGTAGCCTGGGAACATGAGAACGGTTGGATTCTGGAACCCTGTGGCCTGGGAACATGTCTGAGGTTTGATGGTGGAACCCTGTTCCCTGGGAACATGACTGAGGTTTGATTCTGGACACCTTTGTCCTGGGAACATGACTGTGGTTTGATTGTGGAACCATGGGTCCTGCAAACATGACTGAGGTTTGATTCTGGAACCATGTGTCCTGGGAATATGACTGAGGTTTGATTCTGGAAATCTGTGGCCTGGGAACATGACTGAGGTTTGATTCTGGAACCCTGTAGCCTGCGAACATAACTGAGGATTGTTTCTGGAATCCTGTGGCCTGGGAACATGACATCAGTGGATTCTGGAACCCTGAGGCCTGGGAACATGAGAACGGTTTAATTCTGGAACCCTCTGACCTGGGAACATGTCTGAGGTTTGATGGTGGAAACCTGTGGCTTGGCAACATGACTGAGGTTTGTTTCTGGACACCTTTGTGCTGGGAACATGACTGTGTTTTGATTGTGGAATCATGGGTCCTGCAAACATGACTGAGGTTTGATTCTGGAACCATGTGTCCTGGGAATATGACTGAGGTTTGATTCTGGAAATCTGTGGCCTGGGAACTTGACTGAGGTTTGATGGCAGAAACCTGTGGACTGGCAACATGACTGAGGTTTGATTGTAGAACCCTGTGCCCTGGAAACATGACTGTGGGCTGGTACTGGAAACCCATGGCCTAGGAATTTGACATTGGTTTGATTCTGGAACACTGTGACCTGGGAACATGACTGAGGTATGATTCTGGAAAACTGTGGCCGGGGACTTGACTGAGGTTTGATGGCAGAAATCTGTGGACTGGAAACATTACTGAGGTTTGATTGTAGAACCTTGTGCCCTGGAAACATGAGTGCGACGTGATACTTGAAACCCATGGCCTGGGAACTTGACATTGGTTTGATTCTGGAACCCTGTGGCCAGGAACAAGACTGAGGCGTGATTCTGGAATCCTGTGGCCTGGGAACATGACATCTGTTTAGATTGTGGAATACTGTGCCCTGGGAACCTGACTGAGGCTTGGTTCTGGAACCCTGTGGACTGGGAACATGACTGAGGTTTTATTCTGGAATCCTGTGGCCTGGGAACATGACATCAGTGGATTCTGGAACCCTGTGGCCTGGGAACATGAGAACGGTTGGATTCTGGAACCCTGTGGCCTGGGAACATGTCTGAGGTTTGATGGTGGAAACCTGTGGCTTGGCAACATGACTGAGGTTTGTTACTGGAACCCTGTTCCCTGGGAACATGACTGAGGTTTGATTCTGGACACCTTTGTCCTGGGAACATGACTGTGGTTTGATTGTGGAACCATGGGTCCTACAAATATGACTGAGGTTTGATTCTGGAACCATGTGTCCTGGGAATATGACTGAGGTTTGATTCTGGAAATCTGTGGCCTGGGAACTTGACTGAGGTTTGATGGCAGAAACCTGTGGACTGGCAACCTGACTGAGGTTTGATTGTAGAACCCTGTGCCCTGGAAACATGACTGTGGGCTGGTACTGGAAACCCATGGCCTAGGAATTTGACATTGGTTTGATTCTGGAACCCTGTGGCCTGGGAACATGACTGAGGCGTGATTCTGGAAAACTGTGGCCTGGGAATATGACTGAGGTTTGATTCTGGAAATCTGTGGCCTGGGAACTTGACTGAGGTTTGATGGTAGAAATCTGTGGACTGGCAACATGACTGAGGTTTGATTGTAGAACCCTGTGCCCTGGAAACATGAATGCGACCTGATACTTGAAACCCATGGCCTGGGAACTTGACATTGGTTTGATTCCGGAACCCTGTGGCCAGGAACAAGACTGAGGCGTGATTCTGGAATCCTGTGGCCTGGGAACATGACATCTGTTTAGATTGTGGAATACTGGGCCCTGGGAACCTGACTGAGGCTTGGTTCTGGAACCCTGTGGACTGGGAACATGACTGAGGTTTTATTCTGGAATCCTGTGGCCTGGGAACATGACATCAGTGGATTCTGGAACCCTGTGGCCTGGGAACATGAGAACGGTTGGATTCTGGAACCCTGTGGCCTGGGAACATGTCTGAGGTTTGATGGTGGAAACCTGTGGCTTGGCAAAATGACTGAAGTTTGTTTCTGGACACCTTTGTGCTGGGAACATGACTGTGTTTTGATTGTGGAATCATGGGTCCTGCAAACATGACAGAGGTTTGATTCTGGAACCAGGTGTCCTGGGAATATGACTGAGGTTTGATTCTGGAAATCTGTGGCCTGGGAACTTGACTGAGGTTTGATGGCAGAAACCTGTGGACTGGCAACATGACTGAGGTTTGATTGTAGAACCCTGTGCCCTGGAAACATGAATGCGACCTGATACTTGAAACCCATGGCCTGGGAACTTGACATTGGTTTGATTCTGGAACCCTGTGGCCAGGAACAAGACTGAGGCGTGATTCTGGAATCCTGTGGCCTGGGAACATGTCTGAGGTTTGATGGTGGAAACCTGTGGCTTGGCAACATGAATGAGGTTTGTTACTGGAACCCTGTTCCCTGGGAATATGACTGAGGTTTGATTCTGGACACCTTTGTCCTGGGAACATGACTGTGGTTTGATTGTGGAACCATGGGTCCTGCAAACATGACTGAGGTTTGATTCTGGAACCATGTGTCCTGGGAATATGACTGAGGTTTGATTCTGGAAATCTGTGGCCTGGGAACTTGACTGAGGTTTGATGGCAGAAACCTGTGGACTGGCAACATGACTGAGGTTTGAGTGTAGAACCCTGTGCCCTGGAAACATGACTGTGGGCTGGTACTGGAAACCCATGGCCTAGGAATTTGACATTGGTTTGATTCTGGAACCCTGTGGCCTGGGAACATGACTGAGGCGTGATTCTGGAAAACTGTGGCCTGGGAATATGACTGAGGTTTGATTCTGGAAATCTGTGGCCTGGGAACTTGACTGAGGTTTGATGGTAGAAATCTGTGGACTGGGAACATGACTGAGGTTTGATTGTAGAACCCTGTGCCCTGGAAACATGAATGCGACCTGATACTTGAAACCCATGGCCTGGGAACTTGACATTGGTTTGATTCCAGAACCCTGTGGCCAGGAACAAGACTGAGGCGTGATTCTGGAATCCTGTGGCCTGGGAACATGACATCTGTTTAGATTGTGGAATACTGGGCCCTGGGAACCTGACTGAGGCTTGGTTCTGGAACCCTGTGGACTGGGAACATGACTGAGGTTTTATTCTGGAATCCTGTGGCCTGGGAACATGACATCAGTGGATTCTGGAACCTTGTGGCCTGGGAACATGAGAACGGTTGGATTCTGGAAACCTGTGGCCTGGGAACATGTCTGAGGTTTGATGGTGGAAACCTGTGGCTTGGCAACATGACTGAGGTTTGTTACTGGAACCCTGCTCCCTGGGAACATGACTGAGGTTTGATTCTGGACACCTTTGTCCTGGGAACATGATTGTGGTTTGATTGTGGAACCATGGGTCCTGCAAACATGACTGAGGTTTGATTCTGGAACCATGTGTCCTGGGAATATGACTGAGGTTTGATTCTGGAAATCTGTGGCCTGGGAACATGACTGAGGTTTGATTCTGGAACCCTGTAGCCTGCGAACATAACTGAGGATTGTTTCTGGAATCCTGTGGCCTGGGAACATGACATCAGTGGATTCTGGAACCCTATGGCCTGGGAACATGAGAACGGTTTAATTCTGGAACCCTCTGACCTGGGAACATGTCTGAGGTTTGATGGTGGAAACCTGTGGCTTGGCAACATGACTGAGGTTTGTTTCTGGAAACCTTTGTGCTGGGAACATGACTGTGTTTTGATTGTGGAATCATGGGTCCTGCAAACATGACAGAGGTTTGATTCTGGAACCAGGTGTCCTGGGAATATGACTGACGTTTGATTCTGGAAATCTGTGGCCTGGGAACTTGACTGAGGTTTGATGGCAGAAACCTGTGGACTGGCAACATGACTGAGGTTTGAGTGTAGAACCCTGTGCCCTGGAAACATGACTGTGGGCTGGTACTGGAAACCCATGGCCTAGGAATTTGACATTGGTTTGATTCTGGAACCCTGTGGCCTGGGAACATGACTGAGGCGTGATTCTGGAAAACTGTGGCCTGGGAATATGACTGAGGTTTGATTCTGGAAAACTGTGGCCTGGGAACTTGACTGAGGTTTGATGGTAGAAATCTGTGGACTGGCAACATGACTGAGGTTTGATTGTAGAACCCTGTGCCCTGGAAACATGAATGCGACCTGATACTTGAAACCCATGGCCTGGGAACTTGACATTGGTTTGATTCCGGAACCCTGTGGCCAGGAACAAGACTGAGGCGTGATTCTGGAATCCTGTGGCCTGGGAACATGACATCTGTTTAGATTGTGGAATACTGGGCCCTGGGAACCTGACTGAGGCTTGGTTCTGGAACCCTGTGGACTGGGAACATGACTGAGGTTTTATTCTGGAATCCTGTGGCCTGGGAACATGACATCAGTGGATTCTGGAACCCTGTGGCCTGGGAACATGAGAACGGTTGGATTCTGGAACCCTGTGGCCTGGGAACATGTCTGAGGTTTGATGGTGGAAACCTGTGGCTTGGCAACATGAATGAGGTTTGTTACTGGAACCCTCTTCCCTGGGAACATGACTGAGGTTTGATTCTGGACACCTTTGTCCTGGGAACATGACTGTGGTTTGATTGTGGAACCATGGGTCCTGCAAACATGACTGAGGTTTTATTCTGGAACCAGGTGTCCTGGGAATATGACTGACGTTTGATTCTGGAAATCTGTGGACTGGGAAATTGACTGAGGTTTGATGGCAGAAACCTGTGGACTGGCAACATGACAGAGGTTTGATTGTTGAACCCTGTGGCCTGGAAACATGACTGTGGCCTGGTACTGGAAACCCATGGCCTAGGAATTTGACATTGTCTTGATTCTGGAACCCTGTGGCCTGGGAACAGGATTGAGGCGTGATTCTGGAAACCTGTGGCCTGGGAACATGACATCTGTTTAGATTGTGGCATACTGTGCCCTGGGAACCGGACTGAAGGCTTGGTTCTGGAATCCTGTGGACTGGGAACAAGACTGAGGTTTGATTCTGTAACCATGTGGCCTGGGAATGTGACTGATATTAGATCGTGGAATCCTGTGGCCTGGGAACATGACATCGGTTTGGATTCTGGTACCCTGTTGCCTGGGAACATGAAATCGGTTTGATTGTGGAAACCTGTGGTCTGGGAATATGACTGAGGTTTGATGGTGGTACCCTCTGGCCTGGAAACATGACTGAGGTTTGATTCTGGATCCCTGTGGCCTGGGAACATGACTGAGGCGTGATTCTGGAATCCTGTGGCCTGGGAACATGACGTCTGTTTAGATTGTGGAATACTGTGCCCTGGGAATCTGACTGAGGCTTGGTTCTGGAACCCTGTGGACTGGGAACATGACTGAGGTTTGAATCTGGAATCCTGTAGCCTGCGAACATAACTGAGGATTGTTTCTGGAACCCTGTGGCCTGGGAACATGACATCAGTGGATTCTGGAACCCTGTGGCCTGGGAACATGAGAACGGTATAATTCTGGAACCCTGTGACCTGGGAACATGTCTGAGGTTTGATGGTGGAAACCTGTGGCTTGGCAACATGACTGAGATTTGTTTCTGTAACCCTGTTCTCTGCGAACATGACTGAGGTTTGATTCTGGACACCTTTGTGCTGGGAACATGACTGTGTTTTGATTGTGGAATCATGGGTCCTTCAAACATGACTGAGGTTTGATCCTGGAACCATGTGTCCTGGGAATATGACTGAGGTTTGATTCTGGAAATCTGTGGCCTGGGAACTTGACTGAGGTTTGATGGCAGAAACCTGTGGACTGGCAACATGACTGAGGTTTGATTGTAGAACCCTGTGCCCTGGAAACATGACTGTGGGCTGGTACTGGAAACCCATGGCCTAGGAATTTGACATTGGTTTGATTCTGGAACCCTGTGACCTGGGAACATGACTGAGGTATGATTCTGGAAAACTGTGGCCGGGGACTTGACTGAGGTTTGATGGCAGAAATCTGTGGACTGGAAACATTACTGAGGTTTGATTGTAGAACCCTGTGCCCTGGAAACATGAGTGCGACGTGATACTTGAAACCCATGGCCTGGGAACTTGACATTGGTTTGATTCTGGAACCCTGTGGCCAGGAACAAGACTGAGGCGTGATTCTGGAATCCTGTGGCCTGGGAACATGACATCTGTTTAGATTGTGGAATACTGTGCCCTGGGAACCTGACTGAGGCTTGGTTCTGGAACCCTGTGGACTGGGAACATGACTGAGGTTTTATTCTGGAATCCTGTGGCCTGGGAACATGACATCAGTGGATTCTGTAAACCTGTGGCCTGGGAACATGAGAACGGTTGGATTCTGGAAACCTGTGGCCTGGGAACATGTCTGAGGTTTGATGGTGGAAACCTGTCGCTTGGCAACATGACTGAGGTTTGTTACTGGAACCCTGTTCCCTGGGAACATGACTGAGGTTTGATTCTGGACACCTTTGTCCTGGGAACATGACTGTGGTTTGATTGTGGAACCATGGGTCCTGCAAACATGACTGAGGTTTGATTCTGGAACCATGTGTCCTGGGAATATGACTGAGGTTTGATTCTGGAAATCTGTGGCCTGGGAACATGACTGAGGTTTGATTCTGGAACCCTGTAGCCTGCGAACATAACTGAGGATTGTTTCTGGAATCCTGTGGCCTGGGAACATGACATCAGTGGATTCTGGAACCCTGTGGCCTGGGAACATGAGAACGGTTTAATTCTGGAACCCTCTGACCTGGGAACATGTCTGAGGTTTGATGGTGGAAACCTGTGGCTTGGCAACATGACTGAGGTTTGTTTCTGGACACCTTTGTGCTGGGAACATGACTGTGGTTTGATTGTGGAACCATGGGTCCTGCAAATATGACTGAGGTTTGATTCTGGAACCATGTGTCCTGGGAATATGACTGAGGTTTGATTCTGGAAATCTGTGGCCTGGGAACTTGACTGAGGTTTGATGGCAGAAACCTGTGGACTGGCAACATGACTGAGGTTTGATTGTAGAACCCTGTGCCCTGGAAACATGACTGTGGGCTGGTACTGGAAACCCATGGCCCAGGAATTTGACATTGGTTTGATTCTGGAACCCTGTGGCCTGGGAACATGACTGAGGCGTGATTCTGGAAAACTGTGGCCTGGGAATATGACTGAGGTTTGATTCTGGAAATCTGTGGCCTGGGAACTTGACTGAGGTTTGATGGTAGAAATCTGTGGACTGGCAACATGACTGAGGTTTGATTGTAGAACCCTGTGCCCTGGAAACATGAATGCGACCTGATACTTGAAACCCATGGCCTGGGAACTTGACATTGGTTTGATTCCGGAACCCTGTGGCCAGGAACAAGACTGAGGCGTGATTCTGGAATCCTGTGGCCTGGGAACATGACATCTGTTTAGATTGTGGAATACTGGGCCCTGGGAACCTGACTGAGGCTTGGTTCTGGAACCCTGTGGACTGGGAACATGACTGAGGTTTTATTCTGGAATCCTGTGGCCTGGGAACATGACATCAGTGGATTCTGGAACCCTGTGGCCTGGGAACATGAGAACGGTTGGATTCTGGAACCCTGTGGCCTGGGAACATGTCTGAGGTTTGATGGTGGAAACCTGTGGCTTGGCAACATGACTGAAGTTTGTTTCTGGACACCTTTGTGCTGGGAACATGACTGTGTTTTGATTGTGGAATCATGGGTCCTGCAAACATGACAGTGGTTTGATTCTGGAACCAGGTGTCCTGGGAATATGACTGAGGTTTGATTCTGGAAATCTGTGGCCTGGGAACTTGACTGAGGTTTGATGGCAGAAACCTGTGGACTGGCAACATGACTGAGGTTTGATTGTAGAACCCTGTGCCCTGGAAACATGAATGCGACCTGATACTTGAAACCCATGGCCTGGGAACTTGACATTGGTTTGATTCCGGAACCCTGTGGCCAGGAACAAGACTGAGGCGTGATTCTGGAATCCTGTGGCCTGGGAACATGTCTGAGGTTTGATGGTGGAAACCTGTAGCTTGGCAACATGAATGAGGTTTGTTACTGGAACCCTGTTCCCTGGGAATATGACTGAGGTTTGATTCTGGACACCTTTGTCCTGGGAACATGACTGTGGTTTGATTGTGGAACCATGGGTCCTGCAAACATGACTGAGGTTTGATTCTGGAACCATGTGTCCTGGGAATATGACTGAGGTTTGATTCTGGAACCCTGTAGCCTGCGAACATAACTGAGGATTGTTTCTGGAATCCTGTGGCCTGGGAACATGACATCAGTGGATTCTGGAACCCTGTGGCCTGGGAACATGAGAACGGTTTAATTCTGGAACCCTCTGACCTGGGAACATGTCTGAGGTTTGATGGTGGAAACCTGTGGCTTGGCAACATGACTGAGGTTTGTTTCTGGACACCTTTGTGCTGGGAACATGACTGTGTTTTGATTGTGGAATCATGGGTCCTGCAAACATGACAGAGGTTTGATTCTGGAACCATGTGTCCTGGGAATATGACTGAGGTTTGATTCTGGAAATCTGTGGCCTGGGAACTTGACTGAGGTTTGATGGCAGAAACCTGTGGACTGGCAACATGACTGAGGTTTGATTGTAGAACCCTGTGCCCTGGAAACATGACTGTGGGCTGGTACTGGAAACCCATGGCCTAGGAATTTGACATTGGTTTGATTCTGGAACCCTGTGGCCTGGGAACATGACTGAGGCGTGATTCTGGAAAACTGTGGCCTGGGAATATGACTGAGGTTTGATTCTGGAAATCTGTGGCCTGGGAACTTGACTGAGGTTTGATGGTAGAAATCTGTGGACTGGGAACATGACTGAGGTTTGATTGTAGAACCCTGTGCCCTGGAAACATGAATGCGACCTGATACTTGAAACCCATGGCCTGGGAACTTGACATTGGTTTGATTCCGGAACCCTGTGGCCAGGAACAAGACTGAGGCGTGATTCTGGAATCCTGTGGCCTGGGAACATGACATCTGTTTAGATTGTGGAATACTGGGCCCTGGGAACCTGACTGAGGCTTGGTTCTGGAACCCTGTGGACTGGGAACATGACTGAGGTTTTATTCTGGAATCCTGTGGCCTGGGAACATGACATCAGTGGATTCTGGAACCTTGTGGCCTGGGAACATGAGAACGGTTGGATTCTGGAAACCTGTGGCCTGGGAACATGTCTGAGGTTTGATGGTGGAAACCTGTGGCTTGGCAACATGACTGAGGTTTGTTACTGGAACCCTGTTCCCTGGGAACATGACTGAGGTTTGATTCTGGACACCTTTGTCCTGGGAACATGATTGTGGTTTGATTGTGGAACCATGGGTCCTGCAAACATGACTGAGGTTTGATTCTGGAACCATGTGTCCTGGGAATATGACTGAGGTTTGATTCTGGAAATCTGTGGCCTGGGAACATGACTGAGGTTTGATTCTGGAACCCTGTAGCCTGCGAACATAACTGAGGATTGTTTCTGGAATCCTGTGGCCTGGGAACATGACATCAGTGGATTCTGGAACCCTATGGCCTGGGAACATGAGAACGGTTTAATTCTGGAACCCTCTGACCTGGGAACATGTCTGAGGTTTGATGGTGGAAACCTGTGGCTTGGCAACATGACTGAGGTTTGTTTCTGGAAACCTTTGTGCTGGGAACATGACTGTGTTTTGATTGTGGAATCATGGGTCCTGCAAACATGACAGAGGTTTGATTCTGGAACCAGGTGTCCTGGGAATATGACTGACGTTTGATTCTGGAAATCTGTGGCCTGGGAACTTGACTGAGGTTTGATGGCAGAAACCTGTGGACTGGCAACATGACTGAGGTTTGAGTGTAGAACCCTGTGCCCTGGAAACATGACTGTGGGCTGGTACTGGAAACCCATGGCCTAGGAATTTGACATTGGTTTGATTCTGGAACCCTGTGGCCTGGGAACATGACTGAGGCGTGATTCTGGAAAACTGTGGCCTGGGAATATGACTGAGGTTTGATTCTGGAAAACTGTGGCCTGGGAACTTGACTGAGGTTTGATGGTAGAAATCTGTGGACTGGCAACATGACTGAGGTTTGATTGTAGAACCCTGTGCCCTGGAAACATGAATGCGACCTGATACTTGAAACCCATGGCCTGGGAACTTGACATTGGTTTGATTCCGGAACCCTGTGGCCAGGAACAAGACTGAGGCGTGATTCTGGAATCCTGTGGCCTGGGAACATGACATCTGTTTAGATTGTGGAATACTGGGCCCTGGGAACCTGACTGAGGCTTGGTTCTGGAACCCTGTGGACTGGGAACATGACTGAGGTTTTATTCTGGAATCCTGTGGCCTGGGAACATGACATCAGTGGATTCTGGAACCCTGTGGCCTGGGAACATGAGAACGGTTGGATTCTGGAACCCTGTGGCCTGGGAACATGTCTGAGGTTTGATGGTGGAAACCTGTGGCTTGGCAACATGAATGAGGTTTGTTACTGGAACCCTCTTCCCTGGGAACATGACTGAGGTTTGATTCTGGACACCTTTGTCCTGGGAACATGACTGTGGTTTGATTGTGGAACCATGGGTCCTGCAAACATGACTGAGGTTTTATTCTGGAACCAGGTGTCCTGGGAATATGACTGACGTTTGATTCTGGAAATCTGTGGACTGGGAAATTGACTGAGGTTTGATGGCAGAAACCTGTGGACTGGCAACATGACAGAGGTTTGATTGTAGAAACCTGTGCCCTGGAAACATGACTGTGGCCTGGTACTGGAAAACCATGGCCTAGGAATTTGACATTGTCTTGATTCTGGAACCCTGTGGCCTGGGAACAGGATTGAGGCGTGATTCTGGAAACCTGTGGCCTGGGAACATGACATCTGTTTAGATTGTGGCATACTGTGCCCTGGGAACCGGACTGAAGGCTTGGTTCTGGAATCCTGTGGACTGGGAACAAGACTGAGGTTTGATTCTGTAACCATGTGGCCTGGGAATGTGACTGATATTAGATCGTGGAATCCTGTGGCCTGGGAACATGACATCGGTTTGGATTCTGGTACCCTGTTGCCTGGGAACATGAAATCGGTTTGATTGTGGAAACCTGTGGTCTGGGAATATGACTGAGGTTTGATGGTGGTACCCTCTGGCCTGGCAACATGACTGAGGTTTGATTCTGGATCCCTGTGGCCTGGGAACATGACTGAGGCGTGATTCTGGAATCCTGTGGCCTGGGAACATGACGTCTGTTTAGATTGTGGAATACTGTGCCCTGGGAATCTGACTGAGGCTTGGTTCTGGAACCCTGTGGACTGGGAACATGACTGAGGTTTGAATCTGGAATCCTGTAGCCTGCGAACATAACTGAGGATTGTTTCTGGAACCCTGTGGCCTGGGAACATGACATCAGTGGATTCTGGAACCCTGTGGCCTGGGAACATGAGAACGGTATAATTCTGGAACCCTGTGACCTGGGAACATGTCTGAGGTTTGATGGTGGAAACCTGTGGCTTGGCAACATGACTGAGATTTGTTTCTGTAACCCTGTTCTCTGCGAACATGACTGAGGTTTGATTCTGGACACCTTTGTGCTGGGAACATGACTGTGTTTTGATTGTGGAATCATGGGTCCTTCAAACATGACTGAGGTTTGATCCTGGAACCATGTGTCCTGGGAATATGACTGAGGTTTGATTCTGGAAATCTGTGGCCTGGGAACTTGACTGAGGTTTGATGGCAGAAACCTGTGGACTGGCAACATGACTGAGGTTTGATTGTAGAACCCTGTGCCCTGGAAACATGACTGTGGGCTGGTACTGGAAACCCATGGCCTAGGAATTTGACATTGGTTTGATTCTGGAACCCTGTGGCCAGGAACAAGACTGAGGCGTGATTCTGGAATCCTGTGGCCTGGGAACATGACATCTGTTTAGATTGTGGAATACTGGGCCCTGGGAACCTGACTGAGGCTTGGTTCTGGAACCCTGTGGACTGGGAACATGACTGAGGTTTTATTCTGGAATCCTGTGGCCTGGGAACATGACAGCAGTGGATTCTGGAACCCTGTGGCCTGGGAACATGAGAACGGTTGGATTCTGGAAACCTGTGGCCTGGGAACATGTCTGAGGTTTGATGGTGGAAACCTGTGGCTTGGCAACATGACTGAGGTTTGTTACTGGAATCCTGTTCCCTGGGAACATGACTGAGGTTTGATTCTGGACACCTTTGTCCTGGGAACATGACTGTGGTTTGATTGTGGAACCATGGGTCCTGCAAACATGACTGAGGTTTGATTCTGGAACCATGTGTCCTGGGAATATGACTGAGCTTTGATTCTGGAAATCTGAGGCCTGGGAACATGACTGAGGTTTGATTCTGGAACCCTGTAGCCTGCGAACATAACTGAGGATTGTTTCTGGAATCCTGTGGCCTGGGAACATGACATCAGTGGATTCTGGAACCCTGTGGCCTGGGAACATGAGAACGGTTTAATTCTGGAACCCTCTGACCTGGGAACATGTCTGAGGTTTGATGGTGGAAACCTGTGGCTTGGCAACATGACTGAGGTTTGTTTCTGGACACCTTTGTCCTGGGAACATGACTGTGTTTTGATTGTGGAATCATGGGTCCTGCAAACATGACAGAGGTTTGATTCTGGAACCAGGTGTTCTGGGAATATGACTGAGGTTTGATTCTGGAAATCTGTGGCCTGGGAACTTGACTGAGGTTTGATGGCAGAAACCTGTGGACTGGCAACATGACTGAGGTTTGATTGTAGAACCCTGTGCCCTGGAAACATGACTGTGGGCTGGTACTGGAAACCCATGACCTAGGAATTTGACATTGGTTTGATTCTGGAACCCTGTGGCCTGGGAACATGACTGAGGCGTGATTCTGGAAAACTGTGGCCAGGGAATATGACTGAGGTTTGATTCTGGAAATCTGTGGCCTGGGAACTTGACTGAGGTTTGATGGTAGAAATCTGTGGACTGGCAACATGACTGAGGTTTGATTGTAGAACCCTGTGCCCTGGAAACATGAATGCGACCTGATACTTGAAACCCATGGCCTGGGAACTTGATATTGGTTTGATTCCGGAACCCTGTGGCCAGGAACAAGACTGAGGCGTGATTCTGGAATCCTGTGGCCTGGGAACATGACATCTGTTTAGATTGTGGAATACTGGGCCCTGGGAACCTGACTGAGGCTTGGTTCTGGAACCCTGTGGACTGGGAACATGACTGAGGTTTTATTCTGGAATCCTGTGGCCTGGGAACATGACATCAGTGGATTCTGGAACCCTGTGGCCTGGGAACATGAGAACGGTTGGATTCTGGAACCCTGTGGCCTGGGAACATGTCTGAGGTTTGATGGTGGAAACCTGTGGCTTGGCAACATGACTGAGGTTTGTTACTGGAACCCTGTTCCCTGGGAACATGACTGAGGTTTGATTCTGGACACCTTTGTCCTGGGAACATGACTGTGGTTTGATTGTGGAACCATGGGTCCTGCAAACATGACTGAGGTTTGATTCTGGAACCATGTGTCCTGGGAATATGGCTGAGGTTTGATTCTGGAAATCTGTGGCCTGGGAACATGACTGAGGTTTGATTCTGGAACTCTGTAGCCTGCGAACATAACTGAGGATTGTTTCTGGAATCCTGTGGCCTGGGAACATGACATCAGTGGATTCTGGAACCCTGTGGCCTGGGAACATGAGAACGGTTTAATTCTGGAACCCTCTGACCTGGGAACATGTCTGAGGTTTGATGGTGGAAACCTGTGGCTTGGCAACATGACTGAGGTTTGTTTCTGGACACCTTTGTGCTGGGAACATGACTGTGTTTTGATTGTGGAATCATGGGTCCTGCAAACATGACAGAGGTTTGATTCTGGAACCAGGTGTCCTGGGAATATGACTGAGGTTTGATTCTGGAAATCTGTGGCCTGGGAACTTGACTGAGGTTTGATGGCAGAAACCTGTGGACTGGCAACATGACTGAGGTTTGATTGTAGAACCCTGTGCCCTGGAAACATGACTGTGGGCTGGTACTGGAAACCCATGGCCTAGGAATTTGACATTGGTTTGATTCTGGAACCCTGTGGCCTGGGAACATGACTGAGGCGTGATTCTGGAAAACTGTGGCCTGGGAATATGACTGAGGTTTGATTCTGGAAATATGTGGCCTGGGAACTTGACTGAGGTTTGATGGTAGAAATCTGTGGACTGGCAACATGACTGAGGTTTGATTGTAGAACCCTGTGCCCTGGAAACATGAATGCGACCTGATACTTGAAACCCATGGCCTGGGAACTTGACATTGGTTTGATTCCGGAACCCTGTGGCCAGGAACAAGACTGAGGCGTGATTCTGGAATCCTGTGGCCTGGGAACATGACATCTGTTTAGATTGTGGAATACTGGGCCCTGGGAACCTGACTGAGGCTTGGTTCTGGAACCCTGTGGACTGGGAACATGACTGAGGTTTTATTCTGGAATCCTGTGGCCTGGGAACATGACATCAGTGGATTCTGGAACCCTGTGGCCTGGGAACATGAGAACGGTTGGATTCTGGAAACCTGTGGCCTGGGAACATGTCTGAGGTTTGATGGTGGAAACCTGTGGCTTGGCAACATGACTGAGGTTTGTTACTGGAACCCTGTTCCCTGGGAACATGACTGAGGTTTGATTCTGGACACCTTTGTCCTGGGAACATGATTGTGGTTTGATTGTGGAACCATGGGTCCTGCAAACATGACTGAGGTTTGATTCTGGAACCATGTGTCCTGGGAATATGACTGAGGTTTGATTCTGGAAATCTGTGGCCTGGGAACATGACTGAGGTTTGATTCTGGAACCCTGTAGCCTGCGAACATAACTGAGGATTGTTTCTGGAATCCTGTGGCCTGGGAACATGACATCAGTGGATTCTGGAACCCTATGGCCTGGGAACATGAGAACGGTTTAATTCTGGAACCCTCTGACCTGGGAACATGTCTGAGGTTTGATGGTGGAAACCTGTGGCTTGGCAACATGACTGAGGTTTGTTTCTGGACACCTTTGTGCTGGGAACATGACTGTGTTTTGATTGTGGAATCATGGGTCCTGCAAACATGACAGAGGTTTGATTCTGGAACCAGGTGTCCTGGGAATATGACTGAGGTTTGATTCTGGAAATCTGTGGCCTGGGAACTTGACTGAGGTTTGATGGCAGAAACCTGTGGACTGGCAACATGACTGAGGTTTGAGTGTAGAACCCTGTGCCCTGGAAACATGACTGTGGGCTGGTACTGGAAACCCATGGCCTAGGAATTTGACATTGGTTTGATTCTGGAACCCTGTGGCCTGGGAACATGACTGAGGCGTGATTCTGGAAAACTGTGGCCTGGGAATATGACTGAGGTTTGATTCTGGAAATATGTGGCCTGGGAACTTGACTGAGGTTTGATGGTAGAAATCTGTGGACTGGCAACATGACTGAGGTTTGATTGTAGAACCCTGTGCCCTGGAAACATGAATGCGACCTGATACTTGAAACCCATGGCCTGGGAACTTGACATTGGTTTGATTCCGGAACCCTGTGGCCAGGAACAAGACTGAGGCGTGATTCTGGAATCCTGTGGCCTGGGAACATGACATCTGTTTAGATTGTGGAATACTGGGCCCTGGGAACCTGACTGAGGCTTGGTTTTGGAACCCTGTGGACTGGGAACATGACTGAGGTTTTATTCTGGAATCCTGTGGCCTGGGAACATGACATCAGTGGATTCTGGAACCCTGTGGCCTGGGAACATGAGAACGGTTGGATTCTGGAACCCTGTGGCCTGGGAACATGTCTGAGGTTTGATGGTGGAAACCTGTGGCTTGGCAACATGAATGAGGTTTGTTACTGGAACCCTCTTCCCTGGGAACATGACTGAGGTTTGATTCTGGACACCTTTGTCCTGGGAACATGACTGTGGTTTGATTGTGGAACCATGGGTCCTGCAAACATGACTGAGGTTTTATTCTGGAACCAGGTGTCCTGGGAATATGACTGAGGTTTGATTCTGGAAATCTGTGGCCTGGGAAATTGACTGAGGTTTGATGGCAGAAACCTGTGGACTGGCAACATGACAGAGGTTTGATTGTAGAAACCTGTGCCCTGGAAACATGACTGTGGCCTGGTACTGGAAACCCATGGCCTAGGAATTTGACATTGGCTTGATTCTGGAACCCTGTGGCCTGGGAACAGGATTGAGGCGTGATTCTGGAAACCTGTGGCCTGGGAACATGACATCTGTTTAGATTGTGGCATACTCTGCCCTGGGAACCGGACTGAAGGCTTGGTTCTGGAATCCTGTGGACTGGGAACAAGACTGAGGTTTGATTCTGTAACCATGTGGCCTGGGAATATGACTGATATTAGATCGTGGAATCCTGTGGCCTGGGAACATGACATCGGTTTGGATTCTGGTACCCTGTTGCCTGGGAACATGAAATCGGTTTGATTGTGGAAACCTGTGGTCTGGGAATATGACTGAGGTTTGATGGTGGTACCCTCTGGCCTGGCAACATGACTGAGGTTTGATTCTGGATCCCTGTGGCCTGGGAACATGACTGAGGCGTGATTCTGGAATCCTGTGGCCTGGGAACATGACGTCTGTTTAGATTGTGGAATACTGTGCCCTGGGAATCTGACTGAGGCTTGGTTCTGGAACCCTGTGGACTGGGAACATGACTGAGGTTTTATTCTGGAATCCTGTGGCCTGGGAACATGACATCAGTGGATTCTGGAACCCTGTAGCCTGGGAACATGAGAACGGTTGGATTCTGGAACCCTGTGGCCTGGGAACATGTCTGAGGTTTGATGGTGGAACCCTGTTCCCTGGGAACATGACTGAGGTTTGATTCTGGACACCTTTGTCCTGGGAACATGACTGTGGTTTGATTGTGGAACCATGGGTCCTGCAAACATGACTGAGGTTTGATTCTGGAACCATGTGTCCTGGGAATATGACTGAGGTTTGATTCTGGAAATCTGTGGCCTGGGAACATGACTGAGGTTTGATTCTGGAACCCTGTAGCCTGCGAACATAACTGAGGATTGTTTCTGGAATCCTGTGGCCTGGGAACATGACATCAGTGGATTCTGGAACCCTGAGGCCTGGGAACATGAGAACGGTTTAATTCTGGAACCCTCTGACCTGGGAACATGTCTGAGGTTTGATGGTGGAAACCTGTGGCTTGGCAACATGACTGAGGTTTGTTTCTGGACACCTTTGTGCTGGGAACATGACTGTGTTTTGATTGTGGAATCATGGGTCCTGCAAACATGACTGAGGTTTGATTCTGGAACCATGTGTCCTGGGAATATGACTGAGGTTTGATTCTGGAAATCTGTGGCCTGGGAACTTGACTGAGGTTTGATGGCAGAAACCTGTGGACTGGCAACATGACTGAGGTTTGATTGTAGAACCCTGTGCCCTGGAAACATGACTGTGGGCTGGTACTGGAAACCCATGGCCTAGGAATTTGACATTGGTTTGATTCTGGAACCCTGTGACCTGGGAACATGACTGAGGTATGATTCTGGAAAACTGTGGCCGGGGACTTGACTGAGGTTTGATGGCAGAAATCTGTGGACTGGAAACATTACTGAGGTTTGATTGTAGAACCTTGTGCCCTGGAAACATGAGTGCGACGTGATACTTGAAACCCATGGCCTGGGAACTTGACATTGGTTTGATTCTGGAACCCTGCGGCCAGGAACAAGACTGAGGCGTGATTCTGGAATCCTGTGGCCTGGGAACATGACATCTGTTTAGATTATGGAATACTGTGCCCTGGGAACCTGACTGAGGCTTGGTTCTGGAACCCTGTGGACTGGGAACATGACTGAGGTTTTATTCTGGAATCCTGTGGCCTGGGAACATGACATCAGTGGATTCTGGAACCCTGTGGCCTGGGAACATGAGAACGGTTGGATTCTGGAAACCTGTGGCCTGGGAACATGTCTGAGGTTTGATGGTGGAAACCTGTGGCTTGGCAACATGACTGAGGTTTGTTACTGGAACCCTGTTCCCTGGGAACATGACTGAGGTTTGATTCTGGACACCTTTGTCCTGGGAACATGACTGTGGTTTGATTGTGGAACCATGGGTCCTGCAAATATGACTGAGGTTTGATTCTGGAACCATGTGTCCTGGGAATATGACTGAGGTTTGATTCTGGAAATCTGTGGCCTGGGAACTTGACTGAGGTTTGATGGCAGAAACCTGTGGACTGGCAACCTGACTGAGGTTTGATTGTAGAACCCTGTGCCCTGGAAACATGACTGTGGGCTGGTACTGGAAACCCATGGCCTAGGAATTTGACATTGGTTTGATTCTGGAACCCTGTGGCCTGGGAACATGACTGAGGCGTGATTCTGGAAAACTGTGGCCTGGGAATATGACTGAGGTTTGATTCTGGAAATCTGTGGCCTGGGAACTTGACTGAGGTTTGATGGTAGAAATCTGTGGACTGGCAACATGACTGAGGTTTGATTGTAGAACCCTGTGCCCTGGAAACATGAATGCGACCTGATACTTGAAACCCATGGCCTGGGAACTTGACATTGGTTTGATTCCGGAACCCTGTGGCCAGGAACAAGACTGAGGCGTGATTCTGGAATCCTGTGGCCTGGGAACATGACATCTGTTTAGATTGTGGAATACTGGGCCCTGGGAACCTGACTGAGGCTTGGTTCTGGAACCCTGTGGACTGGGAACATGACTGAGGTTTTATTCTGGAATCCTGTGGCCTGGGAACATGACATCAGTGGATTCTGGAACCCTGTGGCCTGGGAACATGAGAACGGTTGGATTCTGGAACCCTGTGGCCTGGGAACATGTCTGAGGTTTGATGGTGGAAACCTGTGGCTTGGCAACATGACTGAGGTTTGTTACTGGAACCCTGTTCCCTGGGAACATGACTGAGGTTTGATTCTGGACACCTTTGTCCTGGGAACATGACTGTGGTTTGATTGTGGAACCATGGGTCCTGCAAACATGACTGAGGTTTGATTCTGGAACCATGTGTCCTGGGAATATGGCTGAGGTTTGATTCTGGAAATCTGTGGCCTGGGAACATGACTGAGGTTTGATTCTCGAACCCTGTAGCCTGCGAACATAACTGAGGATTGTTTCTGGAATCCTGTGGCCTGGGAACATGACATCAGTGGATTCTGGAACCCTGTGGCCTGGGAACATGAGAACGGTTTAATTCTGGAACCCTCTGACCTGGGAACATGTCTGAGGTTTGATGGTGGAAACCTGTGGCTTGGCAACATGACTGAGGTTTGTTTCTGGACACCTTTGTGCTGGGAACATGACTGTGTTTTGATTGTGGAATCATGGGTCCTGCAAACATGACAGAGGTTTGATTCTGGAACCAGGTGTCCTGGGAATATGACTGAGGTTTGATTCTGGAAATCTGTGGCCTGGGAACTTGACTGAGGTTTGATGGCAGAAACCTGTGGACTGGCAACATGACTGAGGTTTGATTGTAGAACCCTGTGCCCTGGAAACATGACTGTGGGCTGGTCCTGGAAACCCATGGCCTAGGAATTTGACATTGGTTTGATTCTGGAACCCTGTGGCCTGGGAACATGACTGAGGCGTGATTCTGGAAAACTGTGGCCTGGGAATATGACTGAGGTTTGATTCTGGAAATCTGTGGCCTGGGAACTTGACTGAGGTTTGATGGTAGAAATCTGTGGACTGGCAACATGACTGAGGTTTGATTGTAGAACCCTGTGCCCTGGAAACATGAATGCGACCTGATACTTGAAACCCATGGCCTGGGAACTTGACATTGGTTTGATTCCGGATCCCTGTGGCCAGGAACAAGACTGAGGCGTGATTCTGGAATCCTGTGGCCTGGGAACATGACATCTGTTTAGATTGTGGAATACTGGGCCCTGGGAACCTGACTGAGGCTTGGTTCTGGAACCCTGTGGACTGGGAACATGACTGAGGTTTTATTCTGGAATCCTGTGGCCTGGGAACATGACATCAGTGGATTCTGGAACCCTGTGGCCTGGGAACATGAGAACGGTTGGATTCTGGAACCCTGTGGCCTGGGAACATGTCTGAGGTTTGATGGTGGAAACCTGTGGCTTGGCAACATGACTGAGGTTTGTTACTGGAACCCTGTTCCCTGGGAACATGACTGAGGTTTGATTCTGGACACCTTTGTCCTGGGAACATGATTGTGGTTTGATTGTGGAACCATGGGTCCTGCAAACATGACTGAGGTTTGATTCTGGAACCATGTGTCCTGGGAATATGACTGAGGTTTGATTCTGGAAATCTGTGGCCTGGGAACATGACTGAGGTTTGATTCTGGAACCCTGTAGCCTGCGAACATAAGTGAGGATTGTTTCTGGAATCCTGTGGCCTGGGAACATGACATCAGTGGATTCTGGAACCCTATGGCCTGGGAACATGAGAACGGTTTAATTCTGGAACCCTCTGACCTGGGAACATGTCTGAGGTTTGATGGTGGAAACCTGTGGCTTGGCAACATGACTGAGGTTTGTTTCTGGAAACCTTTGTGCTGGGAACATGACTGTGTTTTGATTGTGGAATCATGGGTCCTGCAAACATGACAGAGGTTTGATTCTGGAACCAGGTGTCCTGGGAATATGACTGAGGTTTGATGGTGGAAACCTGTGGCTTGGCAACATGACTGAGGTTTGTTACTGGAACCCTGTTCCCTGGGAACATGACTGAGGTTTGATTCTGGACACCTTTGTCCTGGGAACATGACTGTGGTTTGATTGTGGAACCATGGGTCCTGCAAATATGACTGAGGTTTGATTCTGGAACCATGTGTCCTGGGAATATGACTGAGGTTTGATTCTGGAAATCTGTGGCCTGGGAACTTGACTGAGGTTTGATGGCAGAAACCTGTGGACTGGCAACCTGACTGAGGTTTGATTGTAGAACCCTGTGCCCTGGAAACATGACTGTGGGCTGGTACTGGAAACCCATGGCCTAGGAATTTGACATTGGTTTGATTCTGGAACCCTGTGGCCTGGGAACATGACTGAGGCGTGATTCTGGAAAACTGTGGCCTGGGAATATGACTGAGGTTTGATTCTGGAAATCTGTGGCCTGGGAACTTGACTGAGGTTTGATGGTAGAAATCTGTGGACTGGCAACATGACTGAGGTTTGATTGTAGAACCCTGTGCCCTGGAAACATGAATGCGACCTGATACTTGAAACCCATGGCCTGGGAACTTGACATTGGTTTGATTCCGGAACCCTGTGGCCAGGAACAAGACTGAGGCGTGATTCTGGAATCCTGTGGCCTGGGAACATGACATCTGTTTAGATTGTGGAATACTGGGCCCTGGGAACCTGACTGAGGCTTGGTTCTGGAACCCTGTGGACTGGGAACATGACTGAGGTTTTATTCTGGAATCCTGTGGCCTGGGAACATGACATCAGTGGATTCTGGAACCCTGTGGCCTGGGAACATGAGAACGGTTGGATTCTGGAACCCTGTGGCCTGGGAACATGTCTGAGGTTTGATGGTGGAAACCTGTGGCTTGGCAACATGACTGAGGTTTGTTACTGGAACCCTGTTCCCTGGGAACATGACTGAGGTTTGATTCTGGACACCTTTGTCCTGGGAACATGACTGTGGTTTGATTGTGGAACCATGGGTCCTGCAAACATGACTGAGGTTTGATTCTGGAACCATGTGTCCTGGGAATATGGCTGAGGTTTGATTCTGGAAATCTGTGGCCTGGGAACATGACTGAGGTTTGATTCTCGAACCCTGTAGCCTGCGAACATAACTGAGGATTGTTTCTGGAATCCTGTGGCCTGGGAACATGACATCAGTGGATTCTGGAACCCTGTGGCCTGGGAACATGAGAACGGTTTAATTCTGGAACCCTCTGACCTGGGAACATGTCTGAGGTTTGATGGTGGAAACCTGTGGCTTGGCAACATGACTGAGGTTTGTTTCTGGACACCTTTGTGCTGGGAACATGACTGTGTTTTGATTGTGGAATCATGGGTCCTGCAAACATGACAGAGGTTTGATTCTGGAACCAGGTGTCCTGGGAATATGACTGAGGTTTGATTCTGGAAATCTGTGGCCTGGGAACTTGACTGAGGTTTGATGGCAGAAACCTGTGGACTGGCAACATGACTGAGGTTTGATTGTAGAACCCTGTGCCCTGGAAACATGACTGTGGGCTGGTCCTGGAAACCCATGGCCTAGGAATTTGACATTGGTTTGATTCTGGAACCCTGTGGCCTGGGAACATGACTGAGGCGTGATTCTGGAAAACTGTGGCCTGGGAATATGACTGAGGTTTGATTCTGGAAATCTGTGGCCTGGGAACTTGACTGAGGTTTGATGGTAGAAATCTGTGGACTGGCAACATGACTGAGGTTTGATTGTAGAACCCTGTGCCCTGGAAACATGAATGCGACCTGATACTTGAAACCCATGGCCTGGGAACTTGACATTGGTTTGATTCCGGATCCCTGTGGCCAGGAACAAGACTGAGGCGTGATTCTGGAATCCTGTGGCCTGGGAACATGACATCTGTTTAGATTGTGGAATACTGGGCCCTGGGAACCTGACTGAGGCTTGGTTCTGGAACCCTGTGGACTGGGAACATGACTGAGGTTTTATTCTGGAATCCTGTGGCCTGGGAACATGACATCAGTGGATTCTGGAACCCTGTGGCCTGGGAACATGAGAACGGTTGGATTCTGGAACCCTGTGGCCTGGGAACATGTCTGAGGTTTGATGGTGGAAACCTGTGGCTTGGCAACATGACTGAGGTTTGTTACTGGAACCCTGTTCCCTGGGAACATGACTGAGGTTTGATTCTGGACACCTTTGTCCTGGGAACATGATTGTGGTTTGATTGTGGAACCATGGGTCCTGCAAACATGACTGAGGTTTGATTCTGGAACCATGTGTCCTGGGAATATGACTGAGGTTTGATTCTGGAAATCTGTGGCCTGGGAACATGACTGAGGTTTGATTCTGGAACCCTGTAGCCTGCGAACATAAGTGAGGATTGTTTCTGGAATCCTGTGGCCTGGGAACATGACATCAGTGGATTCTGGAACCCTATGGCCTGGGAACATGAGAACGGTTTAATTCTGGAACCCTCTGACCTGGGAACATGTCTGAGGTTTGATGGTGGAAACCTGTGGCTTGGCAACATGACTGAGGTTTGTTTCTGGAAACCTTTGTGCTGGGAACATGACTGTGTTTTGATTGTGGAATCATGGGTCCTGCAAACATGACAGAGGTTTGATTCTGGAACCAGGTGTCCTGGGAATATGACTGAGGTTTGATTCTGGAAATCTGTGGCCTGGGAACTTGACTGAGGTTTGATGGCAGAAACCTGTGGACTGGCAACATGACTGAGGTTTGAGTGTAGAACCCTGTGCCCTGGAAACATGACTGTGGGCTGGTACTGGAAACCCATGGCCTAGGAATTTGACATTGGTTTGATTCTGGAACCCTGTGGCCTGGGAACATGACTGAGGCGTGATTCTGGAAAACTGTGGCCTGGGAATATGACTGAGGTTTGATTCTGGAAATCTGTGGCCTGGGAACTTGACTGAGGTTTGATGGTAGAAATCTGTGGACTGGCAACATGACTGAGGTTTGATTGTAGAACCCTGTGCCCTGGAAACATGAATGCGACCTGATACTTGAAACCCATGGCCTGGGAACTTGACATTGGTTTGATTCCGGAACCCTGTGGCCAGGAACAAGACTGAGGCGTGATTCTGGAATCCTGTGGCCTGGGAACATGACATCTGTTTAGATTGTGGAATACTGGGCCCTGGGAACCTGACTGAGGCTTGGTTCTGGAACCCTGTGGACTGGGAACATGACTGAGGTTTTATTCTGGAATCCTGTGGCCTGGGAACATGACATCAGTGGATTCTGGAACCCTGTGGCCTGGGAACATGAGAACGGTTGGATTCTGGAAACCTGTGGCCTGGGAACATGTCTGAGGTTTGATGGTGGAAACCTGTGGCTTGGCAACATGACTGAGGTTTGTTACTGGAACCCTGTTCCCTGGGAACATGACTGAGGTTTGATTCTGGACACCTTTGTCCTGGGAACATGACTGTGGTTTGATTGTGGAACCATGGGTCCTGCAAACATGACTGAGGTTTGATTCTGGAACCATGTGTCCTGGGAATATGGCTGAGGTTTGATTCTGGAAATCTGTGGCCTGGGAACATGACTGAGGTTTGATTCTGGAACCCTGTAGCCTGCGAACATAACTGAGGATTGTTTCTGGAATCCTGTGGCCTGGGAATATGACATCAGTGGATTCTGGAACCCTGTGGCCTGGGAACATGAGAACGGTTTAATTCTGGAACCCTCTGACCTGGGAACATGTCTGAGGTTTGATGGTGGAAACCTGTGGCTTGGCAACATGACTGAGGTTTGTTTCTGGACACCTTTGTGCTGGGAACATGACTGTGTTTTGATTGTGGAATCATGGGTCCTGCAAACATGACAGAGGTTTGATTCTGGAACCAGGTGTCCTGGGAATATGACTGAGGTTTGATTCTGGAAATCTGTGGCCTGGGAACTTGACTGAGGTTTGATGGCAGAAACCTGTGGACTGGCAACATGACTGAGGTTTGATTGTAGAACCCTGTGCCCTGGAAACATGACTGTGGGCTGGTACTGGAAACCCATGGCCTAGGAATTTGACATTGGTTTGATTCTGGAACCCTGTGGCCTGGGAACATGACTGAGGCGTGATTCTGGAAAACTGTGGCCTGGGAATATGACTGAGGTTTGATTCTGGAAATCTGTGGCCTGGGAACTTGACTGAGGTTTGATGGTAGAAATCTGTGGACTGGCAACATGACTGAGGTTTGATTGTAGAACCCTGTGCCCTGGAAACATGAATGCGACCTGATACTTGAAACCCATGGCCTGGGAACTTGACATTGGTTTGATTCCGGATCCCTGTGGCCAGGAACAAGACTGAGGCGTGATTCTGGAATCCTGTGGCCTGGGAACATGACATCTGTTTAGATTGTGGAATACTGGGCCCTGGGAACCTGACTGAGGCTTGGTTCTGGAACCCTGTGGACTGGGAACATGACTGAGGTTTTATTCTGGAATCCTGTGGCCTGGGAACATGACATCAGTGGATTCTGGAACCCTGTGGCCTGGGAACATGAGAACGGTTGGATTCTGGAACCCTGTGGCCTGGGAACATGTCTGAGGTTTGATGGTGGAAACCTGTGGCTTGGCAACATGACTGAGGTTTGTTACTGGAACCCTGTTCCCTGGGAACATGACTGAGGTTTGATTCTGGACACCTTTGTCCTGGGAACATGATTGTGGTTTGATTGTGGAACCATGGGTCCTGCAAACATGACTGAGGTTTGATTCTGGAACCATGTGTCCTGGGAATATGACTGAGGTTTGATTCTGGAAATCTGTGGCCTGGGAACATGACTGAGGTTTGATTCTGGAACCCTGTAGCCTGCGAACATAACTGAGGATTGTTTCTGGAATCCTGTGGCCTGGGAACATGACATCAGTGGATTCTGGAACCCTATGGCCTGGGAACATGAGAACGGTTTAATTCTGGAACCCTCTGACCTGGGAACATGTCTGAGGTTTGATGGTGGAAACCTGTGGCTTGGCAACATGACTGAGGTTTGTTTCTGGAAACCTTTGTGCTGGGAACATGACTGTGTTTTGATTGTGGAATCATGGGTCCTGCAAACATGACAGAGGTTTGATTCTGGAACCAGGTGTCCTGGGAATATGACTGAGGTTTGATTCTGGAAATCTGTGGCCTGGGAACTTGACTGAGGTTTGATGGCAGAAACCTGTGGACTGGCAACATGACTGAGGTTTGAGTGTAGAACCCTGTGCCCTGGAAACATGACTGTGGGCTGGTCCTGGAAACCCATGGCCTAGGAATTTGACATTGGTTTGATTCTGGAACCCTGTGGCCTGGGAACATGACTGAGGCGTGATTCTGGAAAACTGTGGCCTGGGAATATGACTGAGGTTTGATGGTAGAAATCTGTGGACTGGCAACATGACTGAGGTTTGATTGTAGAACCCTGTGCCCTGGAAACATGAATGCGACCTGATACTTGAAACCCATGGCCTGGGAACTTGACATTGGTTTGATTCCGGAACCCTGTGGCCAGGAACAAGACTGAGGCGTGATTCTGGAATCCTGTGGCCTGGGAACATGACATCTGTTTAGATTGTGGAATACTGGGCCCTGGGAACCTGACTGAGGCTTGGTTCTGGAACCCTGTGGACTGGGAACATGACTGAGGTTTTATTCTGGAATCCTGTGGCCTGGGAACATGACATCAGTGGATTCTGGAACCCTGTGGCCTGGGAACATGAGAACGGTTGGATTCTGGAACCCTGTGGCCTGGGAACATGTCTGAGGTTTGATGGTGGAAACCTGTGGCTTGGCAACATGAATGAGGTTTGTTACTGGAACCCTCTTCCCTGGGAACATGACTGAGGTTTGATTCTGGACACCTTTGTCCTGGGAACATGACTGTGGTTTGATTGTGGAACCATGGGTCCTGCAAACATGACTGAGGTTTTATTCTGGAACCAGGTGTCCTGGGAATATGACTGAGGTTTGATTCTGGAAATCTGTGGCCTGGGAAATTGACTGAGGTTTGATGGCAGAAACCTGTGGACTGGCAACATGACAGAGGTTTGATTGTAGAAACCTGTGCCCTGGAAACATGACTGTGGCCTGGTACTGGAAACCCATGGCCTAGGAATTTGACATTGGCTTGATTCTGGAACCCTGTGGCCTGGGAACAGGATTGAGGCGTGATTCTGGAAACCTGTGGCCTGGGAACATGACATCTGTTTAGATTGTGGCATACTGTGCCCTGGGAACCGGACTGAAGGCTTGGTTCTGGAATCCTGTGGACTGGGAACAAGACTGAGGTTTGATTCTGTAACCATGTGGCCTGGGAATATGACTGATATTAGATCGTGGAATCCTGTGGCCTGGGAACATGACATCGGTTTGGATTCTGGTATCCTGTTGCCTGGGAACATGAAATCGGTTTGATTGTGGAAACCTGTGGTCTGGGAATATGACTGAGGTTTGATGGTGGTACCCTCTGGCCTGGCAACATGACTGAGGTTTGATTCTGGATCCCTGTGGCCTGGGAACATGACTGAGGCGTGATTCTGGAATCCTGTGGCCTGGGAACATGACGTCTGTTTAGATTGTGGAATACTGTGCCCTGGGAATCTGACTGAGGCTTGGTTCTGGAACCCTGTGGACTGGGAACATGACTGAGGTTTTATTCTGGAATCCTGTGGCCTGGGAACATGACATCAGTGGATTCTGGAACCCTGTAGCCTGGGAACATGAGAACGGTTGGATTCTGGAACCCTGTGGCCTGGGAACATGTCTGAGGTTTGATGGTGGAACCCTGTTCCCTGGGAACATGACTGAGGTTTGATTCTGGACACCTTTGTCCTGGGAACATGACTGTGGTTTGATTGTGGAACCATGGGTCCTGCAAACATGACTGAGGTTTGATTCTGGAACCATGTGTCCTGGGAATATGACTGAGGTTTGATTCTGGAAATCTGTGGCCTGGGAACATGACTGAGGTTTGATTCTGGAACCCTGTAGCCTGCGAACATAACTGAGGATTGTTTCTGGAATCCTGTGGCCTGGGAACATGACATCAGTGGATTCTGGAACCCTGAGGCCTGGGAACATGAGAACGGTTTAATTCTGGAACCCTCTGACCTGGGAACATGTCTGAGGTTTGATGGTGGAAACCTGTGGCTTGGCAACATGACTGAGGTTTGTTTCTGGACACCTTTGTGCTGGGAACATGACTGTGTTTTGATTGTGGAATCATGGGTCCTGCAAACATGACTGAGGTTTGATTCTGGAACCATGTGTCCTGGGAATATGACTGAGGTTTGATTCTGGAAATCTGTGGCCTGGGAACTTGACTGAGGTTTGATGGCAGAAACCTGTGGACTGGCAACATGACTGAGGTTTGATTGTAGAACCCTGTGCCCTGGAAACATGACTGTGGGCTGGTACTGGAAACCCATGGCCTAGGAATTTGACATTGGTTTGATTCTGGAACCCTGTGACCTGGGAACATGACTGAGGTATGATTCTGGAAAACTGTGGCCGGGGACTTGACTGAGGTTTGATGGCAGAAATCTGTGGACTGGAAACATTACTGAGGTTTGATTGTAGAACCTTGTGCCCTGGAAACATGAGTGCGACGTGATACTTGAAACCCATGGCCTGGGAACTTGACATTGGTTTGATTCTGGAACCCTGCGGCCAGGAACAAGACTGAGGCGTGATTCTGGAATCCTGTGGCCTGGGAACATGACATCTGTTTAGATTGTGGAATACTGTGCCCTGGGAACCTGACTGAGGCTTGGTTCTGGAACCCTGTGGACTGGGAACATGACTGAGGTTTTATTCTGGAATCCTGTGGCCTGGGAACATGACATCAGTGGATTCTGGAACCCTGTGGCCTGGGAACATGAGAACGGTTGGATTCTGGAAACCTGTGGCCTGGGAACATGTCTGAGGTTTGATGGTGGAAACCTGTGGCTTGGCAACATGACTGAGGTTTGTTACTGGAACCCTGTTCCCTGGGAACATGACTGAGGTTTGATTCTGGACACCTTTGTCCTGGGAACATGACTGTGGTTTGATTGTGGAACCATGGGTCCTACAAATATGACTGAGGTTTGATTCTGGAACCATGTGTCCTGGGAATATGACTGAGGTTTGATTCTGGAAATCTGTGGCCTGGGAACTTGACTGAGGTTTGATGGCAGAAACCTGTGGACTGGCAACCTGACTGAGGTTTGATTGTAGAACCCTGTGCCCTGGAAACATGACTGTGGGCTGGTACTGGAAACCCATGGCCTAGGAATTTGACATTGGTTTGATTCCGGAACCCTGTGGCCAGGAACAAGACTGAGGCGTGATTCTGGAAAACTGTGGCCTGGGAATATGACTGAGGTTTGATTCTGGAAATCTGTGGCCTGGGAACTTGACTGAGGTTTGATGGTAGAAATCTGTGGACTGGCAACATGACTGAGGTTTGATTGTAGAACCCTGTGCCCTGGAAACATGAATGCGACCTGATACTTGAAACCCATGGCCTGGGAACTTGACATTGGTTTGATTCCGGAACCCTGTGGCCAGGAACAAGACTGAGGCGTGATTCTGGAATCCTGTGGCCTGGGAACATGACATCTGTTTAGATTGTGGAATACTGGGCCCTGGGAACCTGACTGAGGCTTGGTTCTGGAACCCTGTGGACTGGGAACATGACTGAGGTTTTATTCTGGAATCCTGTGGCCTGGGAACATGACATCAGTGGATTCTGGAACCCTGTGGCCTGGGAACATGAGAACGGTTGGATTCTGGAAACCTGTGGCCTGGGAACATGTCTGAGGTTTGATGGTGGAAACCTGTGGCTTGGCAACATGACTGAGGTTTGTTACTGGAACCCTGTTCCCTGGGAACATGACTGAGGTTTGATTCTGGACACCTTTGTCCTGGGAACATGACTGTGGTTTGATTGTGGAACCATGGGTCCTGCAAACATGACTGAGGTTTGATTCTGGAACCATGTGTCCTGGGAATATGGCTGAGGTTTGATTCTGGAAATCTGTGGCCTGGGAACATGACTGAGGTTTGATTCTGGAACCCTGTAGCCTGCGAACATAACTGAGGATTGTTTCTGGAATCCTGTGGCCTGGGAATATGACATCAGTGGATTCTGGAACCCTGTGGCCTGGGAACATGAGAACGGTTTAATTCTGGAACCCTCTGACCTGGGAACATGTCTGAGGTTTGATGGTGGAAACCTGTGGCTTGGCAACATGACTGAGGTTTGTTTCTGGACACCTTTGTGCTGGGAACATGACTGTGTTTTGATTGTGGAATCATGGGTCCTGCAAACATGACAGAGGTTTGATTCTGGAACCAGGTGTCCTGGGAATATGACTGAGGTTTGATTCTGGAAATCTGTGGCCTGGGAACTTGACTGAGGTTTGATGGCAGAAACCTGTGGACTGGCAACATGACTGAGGTTTGATTGTAGAACCCTGTGCCCTGGAAACATGACTGTGGGCTGGTACTGGAAACCCATGGCCTAGGAATTTGACATTGGTTTGATTCTGGAACCCTGTGGCCTGGGAACATGACTGAGGCGTGATTCTGGAAAACTGTGGCCTGGGAATATGACTGAGGTTTGATTCTGGAAATCTGTGGCCTGGGAACTTGACTGAGGTTTGATGGTAGAAATCTGTGGACTGGCAACATGACTGAGGTTTGATTGTAGAACCCTGTGCCCTGGAAACATGAATGCGACCTGATACTTGAAACCCATGGCCTGGGAACTTGACATTGGTTTGATTCCGGATCCCTGTGGCCAGGAACAAGACTGAGGCGTGATTCTGGAATCCTGTGGCCTGGGAACATGACATCTGTTTAGATTGTGGAATACTGGGCCCTGGGAACCTGACTGAGGCTTGGTTCTGGAACCCTGTGGACTGGGAACATGACTGAGGTTTTATTCTGGAATCCTGTGGCCTGGGAACATGACATCAGTGGATTCTGGAACCCTGTGGCCTGGGAACATGAGAACGGTTGGATTCTGGAACCCTGTGGCCTGGGAACATGTCTGAGGTTTGATGGTGGAAACCTGTGGCTTGGCAACATGACTGAGGTTTGTTACTGGAACCCTGTTCCCTGGGAACATGACTGAGGTTTGATTCTGGACACCTTTGTCCTGGGAACATGATTGTGGTTTGATTGTGGAACCATGGGTCCTGCAAACATGACTGAGGTTTGATTCTGGAACCATGTGTCCTGGGAATATGACTGAGGTTTGATTCTGGAAATCTGTGGCCTGGGAACATGACTGAGGTTTGATTCTGGAACCCTGTAGCCTGCGAACATAACTGAGGATTGTTTCTGGAATCCTGTGGCCTGGGAACATGACATCAGTGGATTCTGGAACCCTATGGCCTGGGAACATGAGAACGGTTTAATTCTGGAACCCTCTGACCTGGGAACATGTCTGAGGTTTGATGGTGGAAACCTGTGGCTTGGCAACATGACTGAGGTTTGTTTCTGGAAACCTTTGTGCTGGGAACATGACTGTGTTTTGATTGTGGAATCATGGGTCCTGCAAACATGACAGAGGTTTGATTCTGGAACCAGGTGTCCTGGGAATATGACTGAGGTTTGATTCTGGAAATCTGTGGCCTGGGAACTTGACTGAGGTTTGATGGCAGAAACCTGTGGACTGGCAACATGACTGAGGTTTGAGTGTAGAACCCTGTGCCCTGGAAACATGACTGTGGGCTGGTACTGGAAACCCATGGCCTAGGAATTTGACATTGGTTTGATTCTGGAACCCTGTGGCCTGGGAACATGACTGAGGCGTGATTCTGGAAAACTGTGGCCTGGGAATATGACTGAGGTTTGATTCTGGAAATATGTGGCCTGGGAACTTGACTGAGGTTTGATGGTAGAAATCTGTGGACTGGCAACATGACTGAGGTTTGATTGTAGAACCCTGTGCCCTGGAAACATGAATGCGACCTGATACTTGAAACCCATGGCCTGGGAACTTGACATTGGTTTGATTCCGGAACCCTGTGGCCAGGAACAAGACTGAGGCGTGATTCTGGAATCCTGTGGCCTGGGAACATGACATCTGTTTAGATTGTGGAATACTGGGCCCTGGGAACCTGACTGAGGCTTGGTTCTGGAACCCTGTGGACTGGGAACATGACTGAGGTTTTATTCTGGAATCCTGTGGCCTGGGAACATGACATCAGTGGATTCTGGAACCCTGTGGCCTGGGAACATGAGAACGGTTGGATTCTGGAACCCTGTGGCCTGGGAACATGTCTGAGGTTTGATGGTGGAAACCTGTGGCTTGGCAACATGAATGAGGTTTGTTACTGGAACCCTCTTCCCTGGGAACATGACTGAGGTTTGATTCTGGACACCTTTGTCCTGGGAACATGACTGTGGTTTGATTGTGGAACCATGGGTCCTGCAAACATGACTGAGGTTTTATTCTGGAACCAGGTGTCCTGGGAATATGACTGAGGTTTGATTCTGGAAATCTGTGGCCTGGGAAATTGACTGAGGTTTGATGGCAGAAACCTGTGGACTGGCAACATGACAGAGGTTTGATTGTAGAAACCTGTGCCCTGGAAACATGACTGTGGCCTGGTACTGGAAACCCATGGCCTAGGAATTTGACATTGGCTTGATTCTGGAACCCTGTGGCCTGGGAACAGGATTGAGGCGTGATTCTGGAAACCTGTGGCCTGGGAACATGACATCTGTTTAGATTGTGGCATACTCTGCCCTGGGAACCGGACTGAAGGCTTGGTTCTGGAATCCTGTGGACTGGGAACAAGACTGAGGTTTGATTCTGTAACCATGTGGCCTGGGAATATGACTGATATTAGATCGTGGAATCCTGTGGCCTGGGAACATGACATCGGTTTGGATTCTGGTACCCTGTTGCCTGGGAACATGAAATCGGTTTGATTGTGGAAACCTGTGGTCTGGGAATATGACTGAGGTTTGATGGTGGTACCCTCTGGCCTGGCAACATGACTGAGGTTTGATTCTGGATCCCTGTGGCCTGGGAACATGACTGAGGCGTGATTCTGGAATCCTGTGGCCTGGGAACATGACGTCTGTTTAGATTGTGGAATACTGTGCCCTGGGAATCTGACTGAGGCTTGGTTCTGGAACCCTGTGGACTGGGAACATGACTGAGGTTTTATTCTGGAATCCTGTGGCCTGGGAACATGACATCAGTGGATTCTGGAACCCTGTGGCCTGGGAACATGAGAACGGTTGGATTCTGGAACCCTGTGGCCTGGGAACATGTCTGAGGTTTGATGGTGGAAACCTGTGGCTTGGCAACATGACTGAGGTTTGTTACTGGAACCCTGCTCCCTGGGAACATGACTGAGGTTTGATTCTGGACACCTTTGTCCTGGGAACATGACTGTGGTTTGATTGTGGAACCATGGGTCCTGCAAACATGACTGAGGTTTGATTCTGGAACCATGTGTCCTGGGAATATGGCTGAGGTTTGATTCTGGAAATCTGTGGCCTGGGAACATGACTGAGGTTTGATTCTCGAACCCTGTAGCCTGCGAACATAACTGAGGATTGTTTCTGGAATCCTGTGGCCTGGGAACATGACATCAGTGGATTCTGGAACCCTGTGGCCTGGGAACATGAGAACGGTTTAATTCTGGAACCCTCTGACCTGGGAACATGTCTGAGGTTTGATGGTGGAAACCTGTGGCTTGGCAACATGACTGAGGTTTGTTTCTGGACACCTTTGTGCTGGGAACATGACTGTGTTTTGATTGTGGAATCATGGGTCCTGCAAACATGACAGAGGTTTGATTCTGGAACCAGGTGTCCTGGGAATATGACTGAGGTTTGATTCTGGAAATCTGTGGCCTGGGAACTTGACTGAGGTTTGATGGCAGAAACCTGTGGACTGGCAACATGACTGAGGTTTGATTGTAGAACCCTGTGCCCTGGAAACATGACTGTGGGCTGGTCCTGGAAACCCATGGCCTAGGAATTTGACATTGGTTTGATTCTGGAACCCTGTGGCCTGGGAACATGACTGAGGCGTGATTCTGGAAAACTGTGGCCTGGGAATATGACTGAGGTTTGATTCTGGAAATCTGTGGCCTGGGAACTTGACTGAGGTTTGATGGTAGAAATCTGTGGACTGGCAACATGACTGAGGTTTGATTGTAGAACCCTGTGCCCTGGAAACATGAATGCGACCTGATACTTGAAACCCATGGCCTGGGAACTTGACATTGGTTTGATTCCGGATCCCTGTGGCCAGGAACAAGACTGAGGCGTGATTCTGGAATCCTGTGGCCTGGGAACATGACATCTGTTTAGATTGTGGAATACTGGGCCCTGGGAACCTGACTGAGGCTTGGTTCTGGAACCCTGTGGACTGGGAACATGACTGAGGTTTTATTCTGGAATCCTGTGGCCTGGGAACATGACATCAGTGGATTCTGGAACCCTGTGGCCTGGGAACATGAGAACGGTTGGATTCTGGAACCCTGTGGCCTGGGAACATGTCTGAGGTTTGATGGTGGAAACCTGTGGCTTGGCAACATGACTGAGGTTTGTTACTGGAACCCTGTTCCCTGGGAACATGACTGAGGTTTGATTCTGGACACCTTTGTCCTGGGAACATGATTGTGGTTTGATTGTGGAACCATGGGTCCTGCAAACATGACTGAGGTTTGATTCTGGAACCATGTGTCCTGGGAATATGACTGAGGTTTGATTCTGGAAATCTGTGGCCTGGGAACATGACTGAGGTTTGATTCTGGAACCCTGTAGCCTGCGAACATAAGTGAGGATTGTTTCTGGAATCCTGTGGCCTGGGAACATGACATCAGTGGATTCTGGAACCCTATGGCCTGGGAACATGAGAACGGTTTAATTCTGGAACCCTCTGACCTGGGAACATGTCTGAGGTTTGATGGTGGAAACCTGTGGCTTGGCAACATGACTGAGGTTTGTTTCTGGAAACCTTTGTGCTGGGAACATGACTGTGTTTTGATTGTGGAATCATGGGTCCTGCTAACATGACAGTGGTTTGATTCTGGAACCAGGTGTCCTGGGAATATGACTGAGGTTTGATTCTGGAAATCTGTGGCCTGGGAACTTGACTGAGGTTTGATGGCAGAAACCTGTGGACTGGCAACATGACTGAGGTTTGAGTGTAGAACCCTGTGCCCTGGAAACATGACTGTGGGCTGGTACTGGAAACCCATGGCCTAGGAATTTGACATTGGTTTGATTCTGGAACCCTGTGGCCTGGGAACATGACTGAGGCGTGATTCTGGAAAACTGTGGCCTGGGAATATGACTGAGGTTTGATTCTGGAAATCTGTGGCCTGGGAACTTGACTGAGGTTTGATGGTAGAAATCTGTGGACTGGCAACATGACTGAGGTTTGATTGTAGAATCCTGTGCCCTGGAAACATGAATGCGACCTGATACTTGAAACCCATGGCCTGGGAACTTGACATTGGTTTGATTCCGGAACCCTGTGGCCAGGAACAAGACTGAGGCGTGATTCTGGAATCCTGTGGCCTGGGAACATGACATCTGTTTAGATTGTGGAATACTGGGCCCTGGGAACCTGACTGAGGCTTGGTTCTGGAACCCTGTGGACTGGGAACATGACTGAGGTTTTATTCTGGAATCCTGTGGCCTGGGAACATGACATCAGTGGATTCTGGAACCCTGTGGCCTGGGAACATGAGAACGGTTGGATTCTGGAAACCTGTGGCCTGGGAACATGTCTGAGGTTTGATGGTGGAAACCTGTGGCTTGGCAACATGACTGAGGTTTGTTACTGGAACCCTGTTCCCTGGGAACATGACTGAGGTTTGATTCTGGACACCTTTGTCCTGGGAACATGACTGTGGTTTGATTGTGGAACCATGGGTCCTGCAAACATGACTGAGGTTTGATTCTGGAACCATGTGTCCTGGGAATATGGCTGAGGTTTGATTCTGGAAATCTGTGGCCTGGGAACATGACTGAGGTTTGATTCTGGAACCCTGTAGCCTGCGAACATAACTGAGGATTGTTTCTGGAATCCTGTGGCCTGGGAATATGACATCAGTGGATTCTGGAACCCTGTGGCCTGGGAACATGAGAACGGTTTAATTCTGGAACCCTCTGACCTGGGAACATGTCTGAGGTTTGATGGTGGAAACCTGTGGCTTGGCAACATGACTGAGGTTTGTTTCTGGACACCTTTGTGCTGGGAACATGACTGTGTTTTGATTGTGGAATCATGGGTCCTGCAAACATGACAGAGGTTTGATTCTGGAACCAGGTGTCCTGGGAATATGACTGAGGTTTGATTCTGGAAATCTGTGGCCTGGGAACTTGACTGAGGTTTGATGGCAGAAACCTGTGGACTGGCAACATGACTGAGGTTTGATTGTAGAACCCTGTGCCCTGGAAACATGACTGTGGGCTGGTACTGGAAACCCATGGCCTAGGAATTTGACATTGGTTTGATTCTGGAACCCTGTGGCCTGGGAACATGACTGAGGCGTGATTCTGGAAAACTGTGGCCTGGGAATATGACTGAGGTTTGATTCTGGAAATCTGTGGCCTGGGAACTTGACTGAGGTTTGATGGTAGAAATCTGTGGACTGGCAACATGACTGAGGTTTGATTGTAGAACCCTGTGCCCTGGAAACATGAATGCGACCTGATACTTGAAACCCATGGCCTGGGAACTTGACATTGGTTTGATTCCGGATCCCTGTGGCCAGGAACAAGACTGAGGCGTGATTCTGGAATCCTGTGGCCTGGGAACATGACATCTGTTTAGATTGTGGAATACTGGGCCCTGGGAACCTGACTGAGGCTTGGTTCTGGAACCCTGTGGACTGGGAACATGACTGAGGTTTTATTCTGGAATCCTGTGGCCTGGGAACATGACATCAGTGGATTCTGGAACCCTGTGGCCTGGGAACATGAGAACGGTTGGATTCTGGAACCCTGTGGCCTGGGAACATGTCTGAGGTTTGATGGTGGAAACCTGTGGCTTGGCAACATGACTGAGGTTTGTTACTGGAACCCTGTTCCCTGGGAACATGACTGAGGTTTGATTCTGGACACCTTTGTCCTGGGAACATGATTGTGGTTTGATTGTGGAACCATGGGTCCTGCAAACATGACTGAGGTTTGATTCTGGAACCATGTGTCCTGGGAATATGACTGAGGTTTGATTCTGGAAATCTGTGGCCTGGGAACATGACTGAGGTTTGATTCTGGAACCCTGTAGCCTGCGAACATAACTGAGGATTGTTTCTGGAATCCTGTGGCCTGGGAACATGACATCAGTGGATTCTGGAACCCTATGGCCTGGGAACATGAGAACGGTTTAATTCTGGAACCCTCTGACCTGGGAACATGTCTGAGGTTTGATGGTGGAAACCTGTGGCTTGGCAACATGACTGAGGTTTGTTTCTGGAAACCTTTGTGCTGGGAACATGACTGTGTTTTGATTGTGGAATCATGGGTCCTGCAAACATGACAGAGGTTTGATTCTGGAACCAGGTGTCCTGGGAATATGACTGAGGTTTGATTCTGGAAATCTGTGGCCTGGGAACTTGACTGAGGTTTGATGGCAGAAACCTGTGGACTGGCAACATGACTGAGGTTTGAGTGTAGAACCCTGTGCCCTGGAAACATGACTGTGGGCTGGTCCTGGAAACCCATGGCCTAGGAATTTGACATTGGTTTGATTCTGGAACCCTGTGGCCTGGGAACATGACTGAGGCGTGATTCTGGAAAACTGTGGCCTGGGAATATGACTGAGGTTTGATTCTGGAAAACTGTGGCCTGGGAACTTGACTGAGGTTTGATGGTAGAAATCTGTGGACTGGCAACATGACTGAGGTTTGATTGTAGAACCCTGTGCCCTGGAAACATGAATGCGACCTGATACTTGAAACCCATGGCCTGGGAACTTGACATTGGTTTGATTCCGGAACCCTGTGGCCAGGAACAAGACTGAGGCGTGATTCTGGAATCCTGTGGCCTGGGAACATGACATCTGTTTAGATTGTGGAATACTGGGCCCTGGGAACCTGACTGAGGCTTGGTTCTGGAACCCTGTGGACTGGGAACATGACTGAGGTTTTATTCTGGAATCCTGTGGCCTGGGAACATGACATCAGTGGATTCTGGAACCCTGTGGCCTGGGAACATGAGAACGGTTGGATTCTGGAACCCTGTGGCCTGGGAACATGTCTGAGGTTTGATGGTGGAAACCTGTGGCTTGGCAACATGAATGAGGTTTGTTACTGGAACCCTCTTCCCTGGGAACATGACTGAGGTTTGATTCTGGACACCTTTGTCCTGGGAACATGACTGTGGTTTGATTGTGGAACCATGGGTCCTGCAAACATGACTGAGGTTTTATTCTGGAACCAGGTGTCCTGGGAATATGACTGAGGTTTGATTCTGGAAATCTGTGGCCTGGGAAATTGACTGAGGTTTGATGGCAGAAACCTGTGGACTGGCAACATGACAGAGGTTTGATTGTAGAAACCTGTGCCCTGGAAACATGACTGTGGCCTGGTACTGGAAACCCATGGCCTAGGAATTTGACATTGGCTTGATTCTGGAACCCTGTGGCCTGGGAACAGGATTGAGGCGTGATTCTGGAAACCTGTGGCCTGGGAACATGACATCTGTTTAGATTGTGGCATACTGTGCCCTGGGAACCGGACTGAAGGCTTGGTTCTGGAATCCTGTGGACTGGGAACAAGACTGAGGTTTGATTCTGTAACCATGTGGCCTGGGAATATGACTGATATTAGATCGTGGAATCCTGTGGCCTGGGAACATGACATCGGTTTGGATTCTGGTACCCTGTTGCCTGGGAACATGAAATCGGTTTGATTGTGGAAACCTGTGGTCTGGGAATATGACTGAGGTTTGATGGTGGTACCCTCTGGCCTGGCAACATGACTGAGGTTTGATTCTGGATCCCTGTGGCCTGGGAACATGACTGAGGCGTGATTCTGGAATCCTGTGGCCTGGGAACATGACGTCTGTTTAGATTGTGGAATACTGTGCCCTGGGAATCTGACTGAGGCTTGGTTCTGGAACCCTGTGGACTGGGAACATGACTGAGGTTTTATTCTGGAATCCTGTGGCCTGGGAACATGACATCAGTGGATTCTGGAACCCTGTAGCCTGGGAACATGAGAACGGTTGGATTCTGGAACCCTGTGGCCTGGGAACATGTCTGAGGTTTGATGGTGGAACCCTGTTCCCTGGGAACATGACTGAGGTTTGATTCTGGACACCTTTGTCCTGGGAACATGACTGTGGTTTGATTGTGGAACCATGGGTCCTGCAAACATGACTGAGGTTTGATTCTGGAACCATGTGTCCTGGGAATATGACTGAGGTTTGATTCTGGAAATCTGTGGCCTGGGAACATGACTGAGGTTTGATTCTGGAACCCTGTAGCCTGCGAACATAACTGAGGATTGTTTCTGGAATCCTGTGGCCTGGGAACATGACATCAGTGGATTCTGGAACCCTGAGGCCTGGGAACATGAGAACGGTTTAATTCTGGAACCCTCTGACCTGGGAACATGTCTGAGGTTTGATGGTGGAAACCTGTGGCTTGGCAACATGACTGAGGTTTGTTTCTGGACACCTTTGTGCTGGGAACATGACTGTGTTTTGATTGTGGAATCATGGGTCCTGCAAACATGACTGAGGTTTGATTCTGGAACCATGTGTCCTGGGAATATGACTGAGGTTTGATTCTGGAAATCTGTGGCCTGGGAACTTGACTGAGGTTTGATGGCAGAAACCTGTGGACTGGCAACATGACTGAGGTTTGATTGTAGAACCCTGTGCCCTGGAAACATGACTGTGGGCTGGTACTGGAAACCCATGGCCTAGGAATTTGACATTGGTTTGATTCTGGAACCCTGTGACCTGGGAACATGACTGAGGTATGATTCTGGAAAACTGTGGCCGGGGACTTGACTGAGGTTTGATGGCAGAAATCTGTGGACTGGAAACATTACTGAGGTTTGATTGTAGAACCTTGTGCCCTGGAAACATGAGTGCGACGTGATACTTGAAACCCATGGCCTGGGAACTTGACATTGGTTTGATTCTGGAACCCTGCGGCCAGGAACAAGACTGAGGCGTGATTCTGGAATCCTGTGGCCTGGGAACATGACATCTGTTTAGATTGTGGAATACTGTGCCCTGGGAACCTGACTGAGGCTTGGTTCTGGAACCCTGTGGACTGGGAACATGACTGAGGTTTTATTCTGGAATCCTGTGGCCTGGGAACATGACATCAGTGGATTCTGGAACCCTGTGGCCTGGGAACATGAGAACGGTTGGATTCTGGAAACCTGTGGCCTGGGAACATGTCTGAGGTTTGATGGTGGAAACCTGTGGCTTGGCAACATGACTGAGGTTTGTTACTGGAACCCTGTTCCCTGGGAACATGACTGAGGTTTGATTCTGGACACCTTTGTCCTGGGAACATGACTGTGGTTTGATTGTGGAACCATGGGTCCTACAAATATGACTGAGGTTTGATTCTGGAACCATGTGTCCTGGGAATATGACTGAGGTTTGATTCTGGAAATCTGTGGCCTGGGAACTTGACTGAGGTTTGATGGCAGAAACCTGTGGACTGGCAACCTGACTGAGGTTTGATTGTAGAACCCTGTGCCCTGGAAACATGACTGTGGGCTGGTACTGGAAACCCATGGCCTAGGAATTTGACATTGGTTTGATTCCGGAACCCTGTGGCCAGGAACAAGACTGAGGCGTGATTCTGGAAAACTGTGGCCTGGGAATATGACTGAGGTTTGATTCTGGAAATCTGTGGCCTGGGAACTTGACTGAGGTTTGATGGTAGAAATCTGTGGACTGGCAACATGACTGAGGTTTGATTGTAGAACCCTGTGCCCTGGAAACATGAATGCGACCTGATACTTGAAACCCATGGCCTGGGAACTTGACATTGGTTTGATTCCGGAACCCTGTGGCCAGGAACAAGACTGAGGCGTGATTCTGGAATCCTGTGGCCTGGGAACATGACATCTGTTTAGATTGTGGAATACTGGGCCCTGGGAACCTGACTGAGGCTTGGTTCTGGAACCCTGTGGACTGGGAACATGACTGAGGTTTTATTCTGGAATCCTGTGGCCTGGGAACATGACATCAGTGGATTCTGGAACCCTGTGGCCTGGGAACATGAGAACGGTTGGATTCTGGAAACCTGTGGCCTGGGAACATGTCTGAGGTTTGATGGTGGAAACCTGTGGCTTGGCAACATGACTGAGGTTTGTTACTGGAACCCTGTTCCCTGGGAACATGACTGAGGTTTGATTCTGGACACCTTTGTCCTGGGAACATGACTGTGGTTTGATTGTGGAACCATGGGTCCTGCAAACATGACTGAGGTTTGATTCTGGAACCATGTGTCCTGGGAATATGGCTGAGGTTTGATTCTGGAAATCTGTGGCCTGGGAACATGACTGAGGTTTGATTCTGGAACCCTGTAGCCTGCGAACATAACTGAGGATTGTTTCTGGAATCCTGTGGCCTGGGAATATGACATCAGTGGATTCTGGAACCCTGTGGCCTGGGAACATGAGAACGGTTTAATTCTGGAACCCTCTGACCTGGGAACATGTCTGAGGTTTGATGGTGGAAACCTGTGGCTTGGCAACATGACTGAGGTTTGTTTCTGGACACCTTTGTGCTGGGAACATGACTGTGTTTTGATTGTGGAATCATGGGTCCTGCAAACATGACAGAGGTTTGATTCTGGAACCAGGTGTCCTGGGAATATGACTGAGGTTTGATTCTGGAAATCTGTGGCCTGGGAACTTGACTGAGGTTTGATGGCAGAAACCTGTGGACTGGCAACATGACTGAGGTTTGATTGTAGAACCCTGTGCCCTGGAAACATGACTGTGGGCTGGTACTGGAAACCCATGGCCTAGGAATTTGACATTGGTTTGATTCTGGAACCCTGTGGCCTGGGAACATGACTGAGGCGTGATTCTGGAAAACTGTGGCCTGGGAATATGACTGAGGTTTGATTCTGGAAATCTGTGGCCTGGGAACTTGACTGAGGTTTGATGGTAGAAATCTGTGGACTGGCAACATGACTGAGGTTTGATTGTAGAACCCTGTGCCCTGGAAACATGAATGCGACCTGATACTTGAAACCCATGGCCTGGGAACTTGACATTGGTTTGATTCCGGATCCCTGTGGCCAGGAACAAGACTGAGGCGTGATTCTGGAATCCTGTGGCCTGGGAACATGACATCTGTTTAGATTGTGGAATACTGGGCCCTGGGAACCTGACTGAGGCTTGGTTCTGGAACCCTGTGGACTGGGAACATGACTGAGGTTTTATTCTGGAATCCTGTGGCCTGGGAACATGACATCAGTGGATTCTGGAACCCTGTGGCCTGGGAACATGAGAACGGTTGGATTCTGGAACCCTGTGGCCTGGGAACATGTCTGAGGTTTGATGGTGGAAACCTGTGGCTTGGCAACATGACTGAGGTTTGTTACTGGAACCCTGTTCCCTGGGAACATGACTGAGGTTTGATTCTGGACACCTTTGTCCTGGGAACATGATTGTGGTTTGATTGTGGAACCATGGGTCCTGCAAACATGACTGAGGTTTGATTCTGGAACCATGTGTCCTGGGAATATGACTGAGGTTTGATTCTGGAAATCTGTGGCCTGGGAACATGACTGAGGTTTGATTCTGGAACCCTGTAGCCTGCGAACATAACTGAGGATTGTTTCTGGAATCCTGTGGCCTGGGAACATGACATCAGTGGATTCTGGAACCCTATGGCCTGGGAACATGAGAACGGTTTAATTCTGGAACCCTCTGACCTGGGAACATGTCTGAGGTTTGATGGTGGAAACCTGTGGCTTGGCAACATGACTGAGGTTTGTTTCTGGAAACCTTTGTGCTGGGAACATGACTGTGTTTTGATTGTGGAATCATGGGTCCTGCAAACATGACAGAGGTTTGATTCTGGAACCAGGTGTCCTGGGAATATGACTGAGGTTTGATTCTGGAAATCTGTGGCCTGGGAACTTGACTGAGGTTTGATGGCAGAAACCTGTGGACTGGCAACATGACTGAGGTTTGAGTGTAGAACCCTGTGCCCTGGAAACATGACTGTGGGCTGGTACTGGAAACCCATGGCCTAGGAATTTGACATTGGTTTGATTCTGGAACCCTGTGGCCTGGGAACATGACTGAGGCGTGATTCTGGAAAACTGTGGCCTGGGAATATGACTGAGGTTTGATTCTGGAAATATGTGGCCTGGGAACTTGACTGAGGTTTGATGGTAGAAATCTGTGGACTGGCAACATGACTGAGGTTTGATTGTAGAACCCTGTGCCCTGGAAACATGAATGCGACCTGATACTTGAAACCCATGGCCTGGGAACTTGACATTGGTTTGATTCCGGAACCCTGTGGCCAGGAACAAGACTGAGGCGTGATTCTGGAATCCTGTGGCCTGGGAACATGACATCTGTTTAGATTGTGGAATACTGGGCCCTGGGAACCTGACTGAGGCTTGGTTCTGGAACCCTGTGGACTGGGAACATGACTGAGGTTTTATTCTGGAATCCTGTGGCCTGGGAACATGACATCAGTGGATTCTGGAACCCTGTGGCCTGGGAACATGAGAACGGTTGGATTCTGGAACCCTGTGGCCTGGGAACATGTCTGAGGTTTGATGGTGGAAACCTGTGGCTTGGCAACATGAATGAGGTTTGTTACTGGAACCCTCTTCCCTGGGAACATGACTGAGGTTTGATTCTGGACACCTTTGTCCTGGGAACATGACTGTGGTTTGATTGTGGAACCATGGGTCCTGCAAACATGACTGAGGTTTTATTCTGGAACCAGGTGTCCTGGGAATATGACTGAGGTTTGATTCTGGAAATCTGTGGCCTGGGAAATTGACTGAGGTTTGATGGCAGAAACCTGTGGACTGGCAACATGACAGAGGTTTGATTGTAGAAACCTGTGCCCTGGAAACATGACTGTGGCCTGGTACTGGAAACCCATGGCCTAGGAATTTGACATTGGCTTGATTCTGGAACCCTGTGGCCTGGGAACAGGATTGAGGCGTGATTCTGGAAACCTGTGGCCTGGGAACATGACATCTGTTTAGATTGTGGCATACTCTGCCCTGGGAACCGGACTGAAGGCTTGGTTCTGGAATCCTGTGGACTGGGAACAAGACTGAGGTTTGATTCTGTAACCATGTGGCCTGGGAATATGACTGATATTAGATCGTGGAATCCTGTGGCCTGGGAACATGACATCGGTTTGGATTCTGGTACCCTGTTGCCTGGGAACATGAAATCGGTTTGATTGTGGAAACCTGTGGTCTGGGAATATGACTGAGGTTTGATGGTGGTACCCTCTGGCCTGGCAACATGACTGAGGTTTGATTCTGGATCCCTGTGGCCTGGGAACATGACTGAGGCGTGATTCTGGAATCCTGTGGCCTGGGAACATGACGTCTGTTTAGATTGTGGAATACTGTGCCCTGGGAATCTGACTGAGGCTTGGTTCTGGAACCCTGTGGACTGGGAACATGACTGAGGTTTTATTCTGGAATCCTGTGGCCTGGGAACATGACATCAGTGGATTCTGGAACCCTGTAGCCTGGGAACATGAGAACGGTTGGATTCTGGAACCCTGTGGCCTGGGAACATGTCTGAGGTTTGATGGTGGAACCCTGTTCCCTGGGAACATGACTGAGGTTTGATTCTGGACACCTTTGTCCTGGGAACATGACTGTGGTTTGATTGTGGAACCATGGGTCCTGCAAACATGACTGAGGTTTGATTCTGGAACCATGTGTCCTGGGAATATGACTGAGGTTTGATTCTGGAAATCTGTGGCCTGGGAACATGACTGAGGTTTGATTCTGGAACCCTGTAGCCTGCGAACATAACTGAGGATTGTTTCTGGAATCCTGTGGCCTGGGAACATGACATCAGTGGATTCTGGAACCCTGAGGCCTGGGAACATGAGAACGGTTTAATTCTGGAACCCTCTGACCTGGGAACATGTCTGAGGTTTGATGGTGGAAACCTGTGGCTTGGCAACATGACTGAGGTTTGTTTCTGGACACCTTTGTGCTGGGAACATGACTGTGTTTTGATTGTGGAATCATGGGTCCTGCAAACATGACTGAGGTTTGATTCTGGAACCATGTGTCCTGGGAATATGACTGAGGTTTGATTCTGGAAATCTGTGGCCTGGGAACTTGACTGAGGTTTGATGGCAGAAACCTGTGGACTGGCAACATGACTGAGGTTTGATTGTAGAACCCTGTGCCCTGGAAACATGACTGTGGGCTGGTACTGGAAACCCATGGCCTAGGAATTTGACATTGGTTTGATTCTGGAACCCTGTGACCTGGGAACATGACTGAGGTATGATTCTGGAAAACTGTGGCCGGGGACTTGACTGAGGTTTGATGGCAGAAATCTGTGGACTGGAAACATTACTGAGGTTTGATTGTAGAACCTTGTGCCCTGGAAACATGAGTGCGACGTGATACTTGAAACCCATGGCCTGGGAACTTGACATTGGTTTGATTCTGGAACCCTGCGGCCAGGAACAAGACTGAGGCGTGATTCTGGAATCCTGTGGCCTGGGAACATGACATCTGTTTAGATTATGGAATACTGTGCCCTGGGAACCTGACTGAGGCTTGGTTCTGGAACCCTGTGGACTGGGAACATGACTGAGGTTTTATTCTGGAATCCTGTGGCCTGGGAACATGACATCAGTGGATTCTGGAACCCTGTGGCCTGGGAACATGAGAACGGTTGGATTCTGGAAACCTGTGGCCTGGGAACATGTCTGAGGTTTGATGGTGGAAACCTGTGGCTTGGCAACATGACTGAGGTTTGTTACTGGAACCCTGTTCCCTGGGAACATGACTGAGGTTTGATTCTGGACACCTTTGTCCTGGGAACATGACTGTGGTTTGATTGTGGAACCATGGGTCCTGCAAATATGACTGAGGTTTGATTCTGGAACCATGTGTCCTGGGAATATGACTGAGGTTTGATTCTGGAAATCTGTGGCCTGGGAACTTGACTGAGGTTTGATGGCAGAAACCTGTGGACTGGCAACCTGACTGAGGTTTGATTGTAGAACCCTGTGCCCTGGAAACATGACTGTGGGCTGGTACTGGAAACCCATGGCCTAGGAATTTGACATTGGTTTGATTCTGGAACCCTGTGGCCTGGGAACATGACTGAGGCGTGATTCTGGAAAACTGTGGCCTGGGAATATGACTGAGGTTTGATTCTGGAAATCTGTGGCCTGGGAACTTGACTGAGGTTTGATGGTAGAAATCTGTGGACTGGCAACATGACTGAGGTTTGATTGTAGAACCCTGTGCCCTGGAAACATGAATGCGACCTGATACTTGAAACCCATGGCCTGGGAACTTGACATTGGTTTGATTCCGGAACCCTGTGGCCAGGAACAAGACTGAGGCGTGATTCTGGAATCCTGTGGCCTGGGAACATGACATCTGTTTAGATTGTGGAATACTGGGCCCTGGGAACCTGACTGAGGCTTGGTTCTGGAACCCTGTGGACTGGGAACATGACTGAGGTTTTATTCTGGAATCCTGTGGCCTGGGAACATGACATCAGTGGATTCTGGAACCCTGTGGCCTGGGAACATGAGAACGGTTGGATTCTGGAACCCTGTGGCCTGGGAACATGTCTGAGGTTTGATGGTGGAAACCTGTGGCTTGGCAACATGACTGAGGTTTGTTACTGGAACCCTGTTCCCTGGGAACATGACTGAGGTTTGATTCTGGACACCTTTGTCCTGGGAACATGACTGTGGTTTGATTGTGGAACCATGGGTCCTGCAAACATGACTGAGGTTTGATTCTGGAACCATGTGTCCTGGGAATATGGCTGAGGTTTGATTCTGGAAATCTGTGGCCTGGGAACATGACTGAGGTTTGATTCTCGAACCCTGTAGCCTGCGAACATAACTGAGGATTGTTTCTGGAATCCTGTGGCCTGGGAACATGACATCAGTGGATTCTGGAACCCTGTGGCCTGGGAACATGAGAACGGTTTAATTCTGGAACCCTCTGACCTGGGAACATGTCTGAGGTTTGATGGTGGAAACCTGTGGCTTGGCAACATGACTGAGGTTTGTTTCTGGACACCTTTGTGCTGGGAACATGACTGTGTTTTGATTGTGGAATCATGGGTCCTGCAAACATGACAGAGGTTTGATTCTGGAACCAGGTGTCCTGGGAATATGACTGAGGTTTGATTCTGGAAATCTGTGGCCTGGGAACTTGACTGAGGTTTGATGGCAGAAACCTGTGGACTGGCAACATGACTGAGGTTTGATTGTAGAACCCTGTGCCCTGGAAACATGACTGTGGGCTGGTCCTGGAAACCCATGGCCTAGGAATTTGACATTGGTTTGATTCTGGAACCCTGTGGCCTGGGAACATGACTGAGGCGTGATTCTGGAAAACTGTGGCCTGGGAATATGACTGAGGTTTGATTCTGGAAATCTGTGGCCTGGGAACTTGACTGAGGTTTGATGGTAGAAATCTGTGGACTGGCAACATGACTGAGGTTTGATTGTAGAACCCTGTGCCCTGGAAACATGAATGCGACCTGATACTTGAAACCCATGGCCTGGGAACTTGACATTGGTTTGATTCCGGATCCCTGTGGCCAGGAACAAGACTGAGGCGTGATTCTGGAATCCTGTGGCCTGGGAACATGACATCTGTTTAGATTGTGGAATACTGGGCCCTGGGAACCTGACTGAGGCTTGGTTCTGGAACCCTGTGGACTGGGAACATGACTGAGGTTTTATTCTGGAATCCTGTGGCCTGGGAACATGACATCAGTGGATTCTGGAACCCTGTGGCCTGGGAACATGAGAACGGTTGGATTCTGGAACCCTGTGGCCTGGGAACATGTCTGAGGTTTGATGGTGGAAACCTGTGGCTTGGCAACATGACTGAGGTTTGTTACTGGAACCCTGTTCCCTGGGAACATGACTGAGGTTTGATTCTGGACACCTTTGTCCTGGGAACATGATTGTGGTTTGATTGTGGAACCATGGGTCCTGCAAACATGACTGAGGTTTGATTCTGGAACCATGTGTCCTGGGAATATGACTGAGGTTTGATTCTGGAAATCTGTGGCCTGGGAACATGACTGAGGTTTGATTCTGGAACCCTGTAGCCTGCGAACATAAGTGAGGATTGTTTCTGGAATCCTGTGGCCTGGGAACATGACATCAGTGGATTCTGGAACCCTATGGCCTGGGAACATGAGAACGGTTTAATTCTGGAACCCTCTGACCTGGGAACATGTCTGAGGTTTGATGGTGGAAACCTGTGGCTTGGCAACATGACTGAGGTTTGTTTCTGGAAACCTTTGTGCTGGGAACATGACTGTGTTTTGATTGTGGAATCATGGGTCCTGCAAACATGACAGAGGTTTGATTCTGGAACCAGGTGTCCTGGGAATATGACTGAGGTTTGATTCTGGAAATCTGTGGCCTGGGAACTTGACTGAGGTTTGATGGCAGAAACCTGTGGACTGGCAACATGACTGAGGTTTGAGTGTAGAACCCTGTGCCCTGGAAACATGACTGTGGGCTGGTACTGGAAACCCATGGCCTAGGAATTTGACATTGGTTTGATTCTGGAACCCTGTGGCCTGGGAACATGACTGAGGCGTGATTCTGGAAAACTGTGGCCTGGGAATATGACTGAGGTTTGATTCTGGAAATCTGTGGCCTGGGAACTTGACTGAGGTTTGATGGTAGAAATCTGTGGACTGGCAACATGACTGAGGTTTGATTGTAGAACCCTGTGCCCTGGAAACATGAATGCGACCTGATACTTGAAACCCATGGCCTGGGAACTTGACATTGGTTTGATTCCGGAACCCTGTGGCCAGGAACAAGACTGAGGCGTGATTCTGGAATCCTGTGGCCTGGGAACATGACATCTGTTTAGATTGTGGAATACTGGGCCCTGGGAACCTGACTGAGGCTTGGTTCTGGAACCCTGTGGACTGGGAACATGACTGAGGTTTTATTCTGGAATCCTGTGGCCTGGGAACATGACATCAGTGGATTCTGGAACCCTGTGGCCTGGGAACATGAGAACGGTTGGATTCTGGAAACCTGTGGCCTGGGAACATGTCTGAGGTTTGATGGTGGAAACCTGTGGCTTGGCAACATGACTGAGGTTTGTTACTGGAACCCTGTTCCCTGGGAACATGACTGAGGTTTGATTCTGGACACCTTTGTCCTGGGAACATGACTGTGGTTTGATTGTGGAACCATGGGTCCTGCAAACATGACTGAGGTTTGATTCTGGAACCATGTGTCCTGGGAATATGGCTGAGGTTTGATTCTGGAAATCTGTGGCCTGGGAACATGACTGAGGTTTGATTCTGGAACCCTGTAGCCTGCGAACATAACTGAGGATTGTTTCTGGAATCCTGTGGCCTGGGAATATGACATCAGTGGATTCTGGAACCCTGTGGCCTGGGAACATGAGAACGGTTTAATTCTGGAACCCTCTGACCTGGGAACATGTCTGAGGTTTGATGGTGGAAACCTGTGGCTTGGCAACATGACTGAGGTTTGTTTCTGGACACCTTTGTGCTGGGAACATGACTGTGTTTTGATTGTGGAATCATGGGTCCTGCAAACATGACAGAGGTTTGATTCTGGAACCAGGTGTCCTGGGAATATGACTGAGGTTTGATTCTGGAAATCTGTGGCCTGGGAACTTGACTGAGGTTTGATGGCAGAAACCTGTGGACTGGCAACATGACTGAGGTTTGATTGTAGAACCCTGTGCCCTGGAAACATGACTGTGGGCTGGTACTGGAAACCCATGGCCTAGGAATTTGACATTGGTTTGATTCTGGAACCCTGTGGCCTGGGAACATGACTGAGGCGTGATTCTGGAAAACTGTGGCCTGGGAATATGACTGAGGTTTGATTCTGGAAATCTGTGGCCTGGGAACTTGACTGAGGTTTGATGGTAGAAATCTGTGGACTGGCAACATGACTGAGGTTTGATTGTAGAACCCTGTGCCCTGGAAACATGAATGCGACCTGATACTTGAAACCCATGGCCTGGGAACTTGACATTGGTTTGATTCCGGATCCCTGTGGCCAGGAACAAGACTGAGGCGTGATTCTGGAATCCTGTGGCCTGGGAACATGACATCTGTTTAGATTGTGGAATACTGGGCCCTGGGAACCTGACTGAGGCTTGGTTCTGGAACCCTGTGGACTGGGAACATGACTGAGGTTTTATTCTGGAATCCTGTGGCCTGGGAACATGACATCAGTGGATTCTGGAACCCTGTGGCCTGGGAACATGAGAACGGTTGGATTCTGGAACCCTGTGGCCTGGGAACATGTCTGAGGTTTGATGGTGGAAACCTGTGGCTTGGCAACATGACTGAGGTTTGTTACTGGAACCCTGTTCCCTGGGAACATGACTGAGGTTTGATTCTGGACACCTTTGTCCTGGGAACATGATTGTGGTTTGATTGTGGAACCATGGGTCCTGCAAACATGACTGAGGTTTGATTCTGGAACCATGTGTCCTGGGAATATGACTGAGGTTTGATTCTGGAAATCTGTGGCCTGGGAACATGACTGAGGTTTGATTCTGGAACCCTGTAGCCTGCGAACATAACTGAGGATTGTTTCTGGAATCCTGTGGCCTGGGAACATGACATCAGTGGATTCTGGAACCCTATGGCCTGGGAACATGAGAACGGTTTAATTCTGGAACCCTCTGACCTGGGAACATGTCTGAGGTTTGATGGTGGAAACCTGTGGCTTGGCAACATGACTGAGGTTTGTTTCTGGAAACCTTTGTGCTGGGAACATGACTGTGTTTTGATTGTGGAATCATGGGTCCTGCAAACATGACAGAGGTTTGATTCTGGAACCAGGTGTCCTGGGAATATGACTGAGGTTTGATTCTGGAAATCTGTGGCCTGGGAACTTGACTGAGGTTTGATGGCAGAAACCTGTGGACTGGCAACATGACTGAGGTTTGAGTGTAGAACCCTGTGCCCTGGAAACATGACTGTGGGCTGGTCCTGGAAACCCATGGCCTAGGAATTTGACATTGGTTTGATTCTGGAACCCTGTGGCCTGGGAACATGACTGAGGCGTGATTCTGGAAAACTGTGGCCTGGGAATATGACTGAGGTTTGATTCTGGAAAACTGTGGCCTGGGAACTTGACTGAGGTTTGATGGTAGAAATCTGTGGACTGGCAACATGACTGAGGTTTGATTGTAGAACCCTGTGCCCTGGAAACATGAATGCGACCTGATACTTGAAACCCATGGCCTGGGAACTTGACATTGGTTTGATTCCGGAACCCTGTGGCCAGGAACAAGACTGAGGCGTGATTCTGGAATCCTGTGGCCTGGGAACATGACATCTGTTTAGATTGTGGAATACTGGGCCCTGGGAACCTGACTGAGGCTTGGTTCTGGAACCCTGTGGACTGGGAACATGACTGAGGTTTTATTCTGGAATCCTGTGGCCTGGGAACATGACATCAGTGGATTCTGGAACCCTGTGGCCTGGGAACATGAGAACGGTTGGATTCTGGAACCCTGTGGCCTGGGAACATGTCTGAGGTTTGATGGTGGAAACCTGTGGCTTGGCAACATGAATGAGGTTTGTTACTGGAACCCTCTTCCCTGGGAACATGACTGAGGTTTGATTCTGGACACCTTTGTCCTGGGAACATGACTGTGGTTTGATTGTGGAACCATGGGTCCTGCAAACATGACTGAGGTTTTATTCTGGAACCAGGTGTCCTGGGAATATGACTGAGGTTTGATTCTGGAAATCTGTGGCCTGGGAAATTGACTGAGGTTTGATGGCAGAAACCTGTGGACTGGCAACATGACAGAGGTTTGATTGTAGAAACCTGTGCCCTGGAAACATGACTGTGGCCTGGTACTGGAAACCCATGGCCTAGGAATTTGACATTGGCTTGATTCTGGAACCCTGTGGCCTGGGAACAGGATTGAGGCGTGATTCTGGAAACCTGTGGCCTGGGAACATGACATCTGTTTAGATTGTGGCATACTGTGCCCTGGGAACCGGACTGAAGGCTTGGTTCTGGAATCCTGTGGACTGGGAACAAGACTGAGGTTTGATTCTGTAACCATGTGGCCTGGGAATATGACTGATATTAGATCGTGGAATCCTGTGGCCTGGGAACATGACATCGGTTTGGATTCTGGTACCCTGTTGCCTGGGAACATGAAATCGGTTTGATTGTGGAAACCTGTGGTCTGGGAATATGACTGAGGTTTGATGGTGGTACCCTCTGGCCTGGCAACATGACTAAGGTTTGATTCTGGATCCCTGTGGCCTGGGAACATGACTGAGGCGTGATTCTGGAATCCTGTGGCCTGGGAACATGACGTCTGTTTAGATTGTGGAATACTGTGCCCTGGGAATCTGACTGAGGCTTGGTTCTGGAACCCTGTGGACTGGGAACATGACTGAGGTTTTATTCTGGAATCCTGTGGCCTGGGAACATGACATCAGTGGATTCTGGAACCCTGTAGCCTGGGAACATGAGAACGGTTGGATTCTGGAACCCTGTGGCCTGGGAACATGTCTGAGGTTTGATGGTGGAACCCTGTTCCCTGGGAACATGACTGAGGTTTGATTCTGGACACCTTTGTCCTGGGAACATGACTGTGGTTTGATTGTGGAACCATGGGTCCTGCAAACATGACTGAGGTTTGATTCTGGAACCATGTGTCCTGGGAATATGACTGAGGTTTGATTCTGGAAATCTGTGGCCTGGGAACATGACTGAGGTTTGATTCTGGAACCCTGTAGCCTGCGAACATAACTGAGGATTGTTTCTGGAATCCTGTGGCCTGGGAACATGACATCAGTGGATTCTGGAACCCTGAGGCCTGGGAACATGAGAACGGTTTAATTCTGGAACCCTCTGACCTGGGAACATGTCTGAGGTTTGATGGTGGAAACCTGTGGCTTGGCAACATGACTGAGGTTTGTTTCTGGACACCTTTGTGCTGGGAACATGACTGTGTTTTGATTGTGGAATCATGGGTCCTGCAAACATGACTGAGGTTTGATTCTGGAACCATGTGTCCTGGGAATATGACTGAGGTTTGATTCTGGAAATCTGTGGCCTGGGAACTTGACTGAGGTTTGATGGCAGAAACCTGTGGACTGGCAACATGACTGAGGTTTGATTGTAGAACCCTGTGCCCTGGAAACATGACTGTGGGCTGGTACTGGAAACCCATGGCCTAGGAATTTGACATTGGTTTGATTCTGGAACCCTGTGACCTGGGAACATGACTGAGGTATGATTCTGGAAAACTGTGGCCGGGGACTTGACTGAGGTTTGATGGCAGAAATCTGTGGACTGGAAACATTACTGAGGTTTGATTGTAGAACCTTGTGCCCTGGAAACATGAGTGCGACGTGATACTTGAAACCCATGGCCTGGGAACTTGACATTGGTTTGATTCTGGAACCCTGCGGCCAGGAACAAGACTGAGGCGTGATTCTGGAATCCTGTGGCCTGGGAACATGACATCTGTTTAGATTGTGGAATACTGTGCCCTGGGAACCTGACTGAGGCTTGGTTCTGGAACCCTGTGGACTGGGAACATGACTGAGGTTTTATTCTGGAATCCTGTGGCCTGGGAACATGACATCAGTGGATTCTGGAACCCTGTGGCCTGGGAACATGAGAACGGTTGGATTCTGGAAACCTGTGGCCTGGGAACATGTCTGAGGTTTGATGGTGGAAACCTGTGGCTTGGCAACATGACGGAGGTTTGTTACTGGAACCCTGTTCCCTGGGAACATGACTGAGGTTTGATTCTGGACACCTTTGTCCTGGGAACATGACTGTGGTTTGATTGTGGAACCATGGGTCCTACAAATATGACTGAGGTTTGATTCTGGAACCATGTGTCCTGGGAATATGACTGAGGTTTGATTCTGGAAATCTGTGGCCTGGGAACTTGACTGAGGTTTGATGGCAGAAACCTGTGGACTGGCAACCTGACTGAGGTTTGATTGTAGAACCCTGTGCCCTGGAAACATGACTGTGGGCTGGTACTGGAAACCCATGGCCTAGGAATTTGACATTGGTTTGATTCTGGAACCCTGTGGCCTGGGAACATGACTGAGGCGTGATTCTGGAAAACTGTGGCCTGGGAATATGACTGAGGTTTGATTCTGGAAATCTGTGGCCTGGGAACTTGACTGAGGTTTGATGGTAGAAATCTGTGGACTGGCAACATGACTGAGGTTTGATTGTAGAACCCTGTGCCCTGGAAACATGAATGCGACCTGATACTTGAAACCCATGGCCTGGGAACTTGACATTGGTTTGATTCCGGAACCCTGTGGCCAGGAACAAGACTGAGGCGTGATTCTGGAATCCTGTGGCCTGGGAACATGACATCTGTTTAGATTGTGGAATACTGGGCCCTGGGAACCTGACTGAGGCTTGGTTCTGGAACCCTGTGGACTGGGAACATGACTGAGGTTTTATTCTGGAATCCTGTGGCCTGGGAACATGACATCAGTGGATTCTGGAACCCTGTGGCCTGGGAACATGAGAACGGTTGGATTCTGGAAACCTGTGGCCTGGGAACATGTCTGAGGTTTGATGGTGGAAACCTGTGGCTTGGCAACATGACTGAGGTTTGTTACTGGAACCCTGTTCCCTGGGAACATGACTGAGGTTTGATTCTGGACACCTTTGTCCTGGGAACATGATTGTGGTTTGATTGTGGAACCATGGGTCCTGCAAACATGACTGAGGTTTGATTCTGGAACCATGTGTCCTGGGAATATGACTGAGGTTTGATTCTGGAAATCTGTGGCCTGGGAACATGACTGAGGTTTGATTCTGGAACCCTGTAGCCTGCGAACATAACTGAGGATTGTTTCTGGAATCCTGTGGCCTGGGAACATGACATCAGTGGATTCTGGAACCCTATGGCCTGGGAACATGAGAACGGTTTAATTCTGGAACCCTCTGACCTGGGAACATGTCTGAGGTTTGATGGTGGAAACCTGTGGCTTGGCAACATGACTGAGGTTTGTTTCTGGAAACCTTTGTGCTGGGAACATGACTGTGTTTTGATTGTGGAATCATGGGTCCTGCAAACATGACAGAGGTTTGATTCTGGAACCAGGTGTCCTGGGAATATGACTGAGGTTTGATTCTGGAAATCTGTGGCCTGGGAACTTGACTGAGGTTTGATGGCAGAAACCTGTGGACTGGCAACATGACTGAGGTTTGAGTGTAGAACCCTGTGCCCTGGAAACATGACTGTGGGCTGGTACTGGAAACCCATGGCCTAGGAATTTGACATTGGTTTGATTCTGGAACCCTGTGGCCTGGGAACATGACTGAGGCGTGATTCTGGAAAACTGTGGCCTGGGAATATGACTGAGGTTTGATTCTGGAAATATGTGGCCTGGGAACTTGACTGAGGTTTGATGGTAGAAATCTGTGGACTGGCAACATGACTGAGGTTTGATTGTAGAACCCTGTGCCCTGGAAACATGAATGCGACCTGATACTTGAAACCCATGGCCTGGGAACTTGACATTGGTTTGATTCCGGAACCCTGTGGCCAGGAACAAGACTGAGGCGTGATTCTGGAATCCTGTGGCCTGGGAACATGACATCTGTTTAGATTGTGGAATACTGGGCCCTGGGTACCTGACTGAGGCTTGGTTCTGGAACCCTGTGGACTGGGAACATGACTGAGGTTTTATTCTGGAATCCTGTGGCCTGGGAACATGACATCAGTGGATTCTGGAACCCTGTGGCCTGGGAACATGAGAACGGTTGGATTCTGGAACCCTGTGGCCTGGGAACATGTCTGAGGTTTGATGGTGGAAACCTGTGGCTTGGCAACATGAATGAGGTTTGTTACTGGAACCCTCTTCCCTGGGAACATGACTGAGGTTTGATTCTGGACACCTTTGTCCTGGGAACATGACTGTGGTTTGATTGTGGAACCATGGGTCCTGCAAACATGACTGAGGTTTTATTCTGGAACCAGGTGTCCTGGGAATATGACTGAGGTTTGATTCTGGAAATCTGTGGCCTGGGAAATTGACTGAGGTTTGATGGCAGAAACCTGTGGACTGGCAACATGACAGAGGTTTGATTGTAGAAACCTGTGCCCTGGAAACATGACTGTGGCCTGGTACTGGAAACCCATGGCCTAGGAATTTGACATTGGCTTGATTCTGGAACCCTGTGGCCTGGGAACAGGATTGAGGCGTGATTCTGGAAACCTGTGGCCTGGGAACATGACATCTGTTTAGATTGTGGCATACTGTGCCCTGGGAACCGGACTGAAGGCTTGGTTCTGGAATCCTGTGGACTGGGAACAAGACTGAGGTTTGATTCTGTAACCATGTGGCCTGGGAATATGACTGATATTAGATCGTGGAATCCTGTGGCCTGGGAACATGACATCGGTTTGGATTCTGGTACCCTGTTGCCTGGGAACATGAAATCGGTTTGATTGTGGAAACCTGTGGTCTGGGAATATGACTGAGGTTTGATGGTGGTACCCTCTGGCCTGGCAACATGACTGAGGTTTGATTCTGGATCCCTGTGGCCTGGGAACATGACTGAGGCGTGATTCTGGAATCCTGTGGCCTGGGAACATGACGTCTGTTTAGATTGTGGAATACTGTGCCCTGGGAATCTGACTGAGGCTTGGTTCTGGAACCCTGTGGACTGGGAACATGACTGAGGTTTTATTCTGGAATCCTGTGGCCTGGGAACATGACATCAGTGGATTCTGGAACCCTGTAGCCTGGGAACATGAGAACGGTTGGATTCTGGAACCCTGTGGCCTGGGAACATGTCTGAGGTTTGATGGTGGAACCCTGTTCCCTGGGAACATGACTGAGGTTTGATTCTGGACACCTTTGTCCTGGGAACATGACTGTGGTTTGATTGTGGAACCATGGGTCCTGCAAACATGACTGAGGTTTGATTCTGGAACCATGTGTCCTGGGAATATGACTGAGGTTTGATTCTGGAAATCTGTGGCCTGGGAACATGACTGAGGTTTGATTCTGGAACCCTGTAGCCTGCGAACATAACTGAGGATTGTTTCTGGAATCCTGTGGCCTGGGAACATGACATCAGTGGATTCTGGAACCCTGAGGCCTGGGAACATGAGAACGGTTTAATTCTGGAACCCTCTGACCTGGGAACATGTCTGAGGTTTGATGGTGGAAACCTGTGGCTTGGCAACATGACTGAGGTTTGTTTCTGGACACCTTTGTGCTGGGAACATGACTGTGTTTTGATTGTGGAATCATGGGTCCTGCAAACATGACTGAGGTTTGATTCTGGAACCATGTGTCCTGGGAATATGACTGAGGTTTGATTCTGGAAATCTGTGGCCTGGGAACTTGACTGAGGTTTGATGGCAGAAACCTGTGGACTGGCAACATGACTGAGGTTTGATTGTAGAACCCTGTGCCCTGGAAACATGACTGTGGGCTGGTACTGGAAACCCATGGCCTAGGAATTTGACATTGGTTTGATTCTGGAACCCTGTGACCTGGGAACATGACTGAGGTATGATTCTGGAAAACTGTGGCCGGGGACTTGACTGAGGTTTGATGGCAGAAATCTGTGGACTGGAAACATTACTGAGGTTTGATTGTAGAACCTTGTGCCCTGGAAACATGAGTGCGACGTGATACTTGAAACCCATGGCCTGGGAACTTGACATTGGTTTGATTCTGGAACCCTGTGGCCTGGGAACATGACTGAGGCGTGATTCTGGAAAACTGTGGCCTGGGAATATGACTGAGGTTTGATTCTGGAAATCTGTGGCCTGGGAACTTGACTGAGGTTTGATGGTAGAAATCTGTGGACTGGCAACATGACTGAGGTTTGATTGTAGAACCCTGTGCCCTGGAAACATGAATGCGACCTGATACTTGAAACCCATGGCCTGGGAACTTGACATTGGTTTGATTCCGGAACCCTGTGGCCAGGAACAAGACTGAGGCGTGATTCTGGAATCCTGTGGCCTGGGAACATGACATCTGTTTAGATTGTGGAATACTGGGCCCTGGGAACCTGACTGAGGCTTGGTTCTGGAACCCTGTGGACTGGGAACATGACTGAGGTTTTATTCTGGAATCCTGTGGCCTGGGAACATGACATCAGTGGATTCTGGAACCCTGTGGCCTGGGAACATGAGAACGGTTGGATTCTGGAACCCTGTGGCCTGGGAACATGTCTGAGGTTTGATGGTGGAAACCTGTGGCTTGGCAACATGACTGAGGTTTGTTACTGGAACCCTGTTCCCTGGGAACATGACTGAGGTTTGATTCTGGACACCTTTGTCCTGGGAACATGACTGTGGTTTGATTGTGGAACCATGGGTCCTGCAAACATGACTGAGGTTTGATTCTGGAACCATGTGTCCTGGGAATATGGCTGAGGTTTGATTCTGGAAATCTGTGGCCTGGGAACATGACTGAGGTTTGATTCTGGAACCCTGTAGCCTGCGAACATAACTGAGGATTGTTTCTGGAATCCTGTGGCCTGGGAACATGACATCAGTGGATTCTGGAACCCTGTGGCCTGGGAACATGAGAACGGTTTAATTCTGGAACCCTCTGACCTGGGAACATGTCTGAGGTTTGATGGTGGAAACCTGTGGCTTGGCAACATGACTGAGGTTTGTTTCTGGACACCTTTGTGCTGGGAACATGACTGTGTTTTGATTGTGGAATCATGGGTCCTGCAAACATGACAGAGGTTTGATTCTGGAACCAGGTGTCCTGGGAATATGACTGAGGTTTGATTCTGGAAATCTGTGGCCTGGGAACTTGACTGAGGTTTGATGGCAGAAACCTGTGGACTGGCAACATGACTGAGGTTTGATTGTAGAACCCTGTGCCCTGGAAACATGACTGTGGGCTGGTCCTGGAAACCCATGGCCTAGGAATTTGACATTGGTTTGATTCTGGAACCCTGTGGCCTGGGAACATGACTGAGGCGTGATTCTGGAAAACTGTGGCCTGGGAATATGACTGAGGTTTGATTCTGGAAATCTGTGGCCTGGGAACTTGACTGAGGTTTGATGGTAGAAATCTGTGGACTGGCAACATGACTGAGATTTGATTGTAGAACCCTGTGCCCTGGAAACATGAATGCGACCTGATACTTGAAACCCATGGCCTGGGAACTTGACATTGGTTTGATTCCGGATCCCTGTGGCCAGGAACAAGACTGAGGCGTGATTCTGGAATCCTGTGGCCTGGGAACATGACATCTGTTTAGATTGTGGAATACTGGGCCCTGGGAACCTGACTGAGGCTTGGTTCTGGAACCCTGTGGACTGGGAACATGACTGAGGTTTTATTCTGGAATCCTGTGGCCTGGGAACATGACATCAGTGGATTCTGGAACCCTGTGGCCTGGGAACATGAGAACGGTTGGATTCTGGAACCCTGTGGCCTGGGAACATGTCTGAGGTTTGATGGTGGAAACCTGTGGCTTGGCAACATGACTGAGGTTTGTTACTGGAACCCTGTTCCCTGGGAACATGACTGAGGTTTGATTCTGGACACCTTTGTCCTGGGAACATGATTGTGGTTTGATTGTGGAACCATGGGTCCTGCAAACATGACTGAGGTTTGATTCTGGAACCATGTGTCCTGGGAATATGACTGAGGTTTGATTCTGGAAATCTGTGGCCTGGGAACATGACTGAGGTTTGATTCTGGAACCCTGTAGCCTGCGAACATAACTGAGGATTGTTTCTGGAATCCTGTGGCCTGGGAACATGACATCAGTGGATTCTGGAACCCTATGGCCTGGGAACATGAGAACGGTTTAATTCTGGAACCCTCTGACCTGGGAACATGTCTGAGGTTTGATGGTGGAAACCTGTGGCTTGGCAACATGACTGAGGTTTGTTTCTGGAAACCTTTGTGCTGGGAACATGACTGTGTTTTGATTGTGGAATCATGGGTCCTGCAAACATGACAGAGGTTTGATTCTGGAACCAGGTGTCCTGGGAATATGACTGAGGTTTGATTCTGGAAATCTGTGGCCTGGGAACTTGACTGAGGTTTGATGGCAGAAACCTGTGGACTGGCAACATGACTGAGGTTTGAGTGTAGAACCCTGTGCCCTGGAAACATGACTGTGGGCTGGTACTGGAAACCCATGGCCTAGGAATTTGACATTGGTTTGATTCTGGAACCCTGTGGCCTGGGAACATGACTGAGGCGTGATTCTGGAAAACTGTGGCCTGGGAATATGACTGAGGTTTGATTCTGGAAATCTGTGGCCTGGGAACTTGACTGAGGTTTGATGGTAGAAATCTGTGGACTGGCAACATGACTGAGGTTTGATTGTAGAACCCTGTGCCCTGGAAACATGAATGCGACCTGATACTTGAAACCCATGGCCTGGGAACTTGACATTGGTTTGATTCCGGAACCCTGTGGCCAGGAACAAGACTGAGGCGTGATTCTGGAATCCTGTGGCCTGGGAACATGACATCTGTTTAGATTGTGGAATACTGGGCCCTGGGAACCTGACTGAGGCTTGGTTCTGGAACCCTGTGGACTGGGAACATGACTGAGGTTTTATTCTGGAATCCTGTGGCCTGGGAACATGACATCAGTGGATTCTGGAACCCTGTGGCCTGGGAACATGAGAACGGTTGGATTCTGGAACCCTGTGGCCTGGGAACATGTCTGAGGTTTGATGGTGGAAACCTGTGGCTTGGCAACATGACTGAGGTTTGTTACTGGAACCCTGTTCCCTGGGAACATGACTGAGGTTTGATTCTGGACACCTTTGTCCTGGGAACATGACTGTGGTTTGATTGTGGAACCATGGGTCCTGCAAACATGACTGAGGTTTGATTCTGGAACCATGTGTCCTGGGAATATGGCTGAGGTTTGATTCTGGAAATCTGTGGCCTGGGAACATGACTGAGGTTTGATTCTGGAACCCTGTAGCCTGCGAACATAACTGAGGATTGTTTCTGGAATCCTGTGGCCTGGGAACATGACATCAGTGGATTCTGGAACCCTGTGGCCTGGGAACATGAGAACGGTTTAATTCTGGAACCCTCTGACCTGGGAACATGTCTGAGGTTTGATGGTGGAAACCTGTGGCTTGGCAACATGACTGAGGTTTGTTTCTGGACACCTTTGTGCTGGGAACATGACTGTGTTTTGATTGTGGAATCATGGGTCCTGCAAACATGACAGAGGTTTGATTCTGGAACCAGGTGTCCTGGGAATATGACTGAGGTTTGATTCTGGAAATCTGTGGCCTGGGAACTTGACTGAGGTTTGATGGCAGAAACCTGTGGACTGGCAACATGACTGAGGTTTGATTGTAGAACCCTGTGCCCTGGAAACATGACTGTGGGCTGGTACTGGAAACCCATGGCCTAGGAATTTGACATTGGTTTGATTCTGGAACCCTGTGGCCTGGGAACATGACTGAGGCGTGATTCTGGAAAACTGTGGCCTGGGAATATGACTGAGGTTTGATTCTGGAAATCTGTGGCCTGGGAACTTGACTGAGGTTTGATGGTAGAAATCTGTGGACTGGCAACATGACTGAGGTTTGATTGTAGAACCCTGTGCCCTGGAAACATGAATGCGACCTGATACTTGAAACCCATGGCCTGGGAACTTGACATTGGTTTGATTCCGGATCCCTGTGGCCAGGAACAAGACTGAGGCGTGATTCTGGAATCCTGTGGCCTGGGAACATGACATCTGTTTAGATTGTGGAATACTGGGCCCTGGGAACCTGACTGAGGCTTGGTTCTGGAACCCTGTGGACTGGGAACATGACTGAGGTTTTATTCTGGAATCCTGTGGCCTGGGAACATGACATCAGTGGATTCTGGAACCCTGTGGCCTGGGAACATGAGAACGGTTGGATTCTGGAACCCTGTGGCCTGGGAACATGTCTGAGGTTTGATGGTGGAAACCTGTGGCTTGGCAACATGACTGAGGTTTGTTACTGGAACCCTGTTCCCTGGGAACATGACTGAGGTTTGATTCTGGACACCTTTGTCCTGGGAACATGATTGTGGTTTGATTGTGGAACCATGGGTCCTGCAAACATGACTGAGGTTTGATTCTGGAACCATGTGTCCTGGGAATATGACTGAGGTTTGATTCTGGAAATCTGTGGCCTGGGAACATGACTGAGGTTTGATTCTGGAACCCTGTAGCCTGCGAACATAACTGAGGATTGTTTCTGGAATCCTGTGGCCTGGGAACATGACATCAGTGGATTCTGGAACCCTATGGCCTGGGAACATGAGAACGGTTTAATTCTGGAACCCTCTGACCTGGGAACATGTCTGAGGTTTGATGGTGGAAACCTGTGGCTTGGCAACATGACTGAGGTTTGTTTCTGGAAACCTTTGTGCTGGGAACATGACTGTGTTTTGATTGTGGAATCATGGGTCCTGCAAACATGACAGAGGTTTGATTCTGGAACCAGGTGTCCTGGGAATATGACTGAGGTTTGATTCTGGAAATCTGTGGCCTGGGAACTTGACTGAGGTTTGATGGCAGAAACCTGTGGACTGGCAACATGACTGAGGTTTGAGTGTAGAACCCTGTGCCCTGGAAACATGACTGTGGGCTGGTACTGGAAACCCATGGCCTAGGAATTTGACATTGGTTTGATTCTGGAACCCTGTGGCCTGGGAACATGACTGAGGCGTGATTCTGGAAAACTGTGGCCTGGGAATATGACTGAGGTTTGATTCTGGAAAACTGTGGCCTGGGACCTTGACTGAGGTTTGATGGTAGAAATCTGTGGACTGGCAACATGACTGAGGTTTGATTGTAGAACCCTGTGCCCTGGAAACATGAATGCGACCTGATACTTGAAACCCATGGCCTGGGAACTTGACATTGGTTTGATTCCGGAACCCTGTGGCCAGGAACAAGACTGAGGCGTGATTCTGGAATCCTGTGGCCTGGGAACATGACATCTGTTTAGATTGTGGAATACTGGGCCCTGGGAACCTGACTGAGGCTTGGTTCTGGAACCCTGTGGACTGGGAACATGACTGAGGTTTTATTCTGGAATCCTGTGGCCTGGGAACATGACATCAGTGGATTCTGGAACCCTGTGGCCTGGGAACATGAGAACGGTTGGATTCTGGAACCCTGTGGCCTGGGAACATGTCTGAGGTTTGATGGTGGAAACCTGTGGCTTGGCAACATGAATGAGGTTTGTTACTGGAACCCTCTTCCCTGGGAACATGACTGAGGTTTGATTCTGGACACCTTTGTCCTGGGAACATGACTGTGGTTTGATTGTGGAACCATGGGTCCTGCAAACATGACTGAGGTTTTATTCTGGAACCAGGTGTCCTGGGAATATGACTGAGGTTTGATTCTGGAAATCTGTGGCCTGGGAAATTGACTGAGGTTTGATGGCAGAAACCTGTGGACTGGCAACATGACAGAGGTTTGATTGTAGAAACCTGTGCCCTGGAAACATGACTGTGGCCTGGTACTGGAAACCCATGGCCTAGGAATTTGACATTGGCTTGATTCTGGAACCCTGTGGCCTGGGAACAGGATTGAGGCGTGATTCTGGAAACCTGTGGCCTGGGAACATGACATCTGTTTAGATTGTGGCATACTGTGCCCTGGGAACCGGACTGAAGGCTTGGTTCTGGAATCCTGTGGACTGGGAACAAGACTGAGGTTTGATTCTGTAACCATGTGGCCTGGGAATATGACTGATATTAGATCGTGGAATCCTGTGGCCTGGGAACATGACATCGGTTTGGATTCTGGTACCCTGTTGCCTGGGAACATGAAATCGGTTTGATTGTGGAAACCTGTGGTCTGGGAATATGACTGAGGTTTGATGGTGGTACCCTCTGGCCTGGCAACATGACTGAGGTTTGATTCTGGATCCCTGTGGCCTGGGAACATGACTGAGGCGTGATTCTGGAATCCTGTGGCCTGGGAACATGACGTCTGTTTAGATTGTGGAATACTGTGCCCTGGGAATCTGACTGAGGCTTGGTTCTGGAACCCTGTGGACTGGGAACATGACTGAGGTTTTATTCTGGAATCCTGTGGCCTGGGAACATGACATCAGTGGATTCTGGAACCCTGTAGCCTGGGAACATGAGAACGGTTGGATTCTGGAAACCTGTGGCCTGGGAACATGTCTGAGGTTTGATGGTGGAAACCTGTGGCTTGGCAACATGACTGAGGTTTGTTACTGGAACCCTGTTCCCTGGGAACATGACTGAGGTTTGATTCTGGACACCTTTGTCCTGGGAACATGACTGTGGTTTGATTGTGGAACCATGGGTCCTGCAAACATGACTGAGGTTTGATTCTGGAACCATGTGTCCTGGGAATATGACTGAGGTTTGATTCTGGAAATCTGTGGCCTGGGAACATGACTGAGGTTTGATTCTGGAACCCTGTAGCCTGCGAACATAACTGAGGATTGTTTCTGGAATCCTGTGGCCTGGGAACATGACATCAGTGGATTCTGGAACCCTGAGGCCTGGGAACATGAGAACGGTTTAATTCTGGAACCCTCTGACCTGGGAACATGTCTGAGGTTTGATGGTGGAAACCTGTGGCTTGGCAACATGACTGAGGTTTGTTTCTGGACACCTTTGTGCTGGGAACATGACTGTGTTTTGATTGTGGAATCATGGGTCCTGCAAACATGATTGAGGTTTGATTCTGGAACCATGTGTCCTGGGAATATGACTGAGGTTTGATTCTGGAAATCTGTGGCCTGGGAACTTGACTGAGGTTTGATGGCAGAAACCTGTGGACTGGCAACATGACTGAGGTTTGATTGTAGAACCCTGTGCCCTGGAAACATGACTGTGGGCTGGTACTGGAAACCCATGGCCTAGGAATTTGACATTGGTTTGATTATGGAACCCTGTGACCTGGGAACATGACTGAGGTATGATTCTGGAAAACTGTGGCCGGGGACTTGACTGAGGTTTGATGGCAGAAATCTGTGGACTGGAAACATTACTGAGGTTTGATTGTAGAACCTTGTGCCCTGGAAACATGAGTGCGACGTGATACTTGAAACCCATGGCCTGGGAACTTGACATTGGTTTGATTCTGGAACCCTGCGGCCAGGAACAAGACTGAGGCGTGATTCTGGAATCCTGTGGCCTGGGAACATGACATCTGTTTAGATTGTGGAATACTGTGCCCTGGGAACCTGACTGAGGCTTGGTTCTGGAACCCTGTGGACTGGGAACATGACTGAGGTTTTATTCTGGAATCCTGTGGCCTGGGAACATGACATCAGTGGATTCTGGAACCCTGTGGCCTGGGAACATGAGAACGGTTGGATTCTGGAACCCTGTGTCCTGGGAACATGTCTGAGGTTTGATGGTGGAAACCTGTGGCTTGGCAACATGACTGAGGTTTGTTACTGGAACCCTGTTCCCTGGGAACATGACTGAGGTTTGATTCTGGACACCTTTGTCCTGGGAACATGACTGTGGTTTGATTGTGGAACCATGGGTCCTGCAAACATGACTGAGGTTTGATTCTGGAACCATGTGTCCTGGGAATATGACTGAGGTTTGATTCTGGAAATCTGTGGCCTGGGAACATGACTGAGGTTTGATTCTGGAACCCTGTAGCCTGCGAACATAACTGAGGATTGTTTCTGGAATCCTGTGGCCTGGGAACATGACATCAGTGGATTCTGGAACCCTGTGGCCTGGGAACATGAGAACGGTTTAATTCTGGAACCCTCTGACCTGGGAACATGTCTGAGGTTTGATGGTGGAAACCTGTGGCTTGGCAACATGACTGAGGTTTGTTTCTGGACACCTTTGTGCTGGGAACATGACTGTGTTTTGATTGTGGAATCATGGGTCCTGCAAACATGACAGAGGTTTGATTCTGGAACCAGGTGTCCTGGGAATATGACTGAGGTTTGATTCTGGAAATCTGTGGCCTGGGAACTTGACTGAGGTTTGATGGCAGAAACCTGTGGACTGGCAACATGTCTGAGGTTTGATTGTAGAACCCTGTGCCCTGGAAACATGACTGTGGGCTGGTCCTGGAAACCCATGGCCTAGGAATTTGACATTGGTTTGATTCTGGAACCCTGTGGCCTGGGAACATGACTGAGGCGTGATTCTGGAAAACTGTGGCCTGGGAATATGACTGAGGTTTGATTCTGGAAAACTGTGGCCTGGGAAGTTGACTGAGGTTTGATGGTAGAAATCTGTGGACTGGCAACATGACTGAGGTTTGATTGTAGAACCCTGTGCCCTGGAAACATGAATGCGACCTGATACTTGAAACCCATGGCCTGGGAACTTGACATTGGTTTGATTCCGGAACCCTGTGGCCAGGAACAAGACTGAGGCGTGATTCTGGAATCCTGTGGCCTGGGAACATGACATCTGTTTAGATTGTGGAATACTGGGCCCTGGGAACCTGACTGAGGCTTGGTTCTGGAACCCTGTGGACTGGGAACATGACTGAGGTTTTATTCTGGAATCCTGTGGCCTGGGAACATGACATCAGTGGATTCTGGAACCCTGTGGCCTGGGAACATGAGAACGGTTGGATTCTGGAACCCTGTGGCCTGGGAACATGTCTGAGGTTTGATGGTGGAAACCTGTGGCTTGGCAACATGAATGAGGTTTGTTACTGGAACCCTCTTCCCTGGGAACATGACTGAGGTTTGATTCTGGACACCTTTGTCCTGGGAACATGATTGTGGTTTGATTGTGGAACCATGGGTCCTGCAAACATGACTGAGGTTTGATTCTGGAACCATGTGTCCTGGGAATATGACTGAGGTTTGATTCTGGAAATCTGTGGCCTGGGAACATGACTGAGGTTTGATTCTGGAACCCTGTAGCCTGCGAACATAACTGAGGATTGTTTCTAGAATCCTGTGGCCTGGGAACATGACATCAGTGGATTCTGGAACCCTATGGCCTGGGAACATGAGAACGGTTTAATTCTGGAACCCTCTGACCTGGGAACATGTCTGAGGTTTGATGGTGGAAACCTGTGGCTTGGCAACATGACTGAGGTTTGTTTCTGGACACCTTTGTGCTGGGAACATGACTGTGTTTTGATTGTGGAATCATGGGTCCTGCAAACATGACAGAGGTTTGATTCTGGAACCAGGTGTCCTGGGAATATGACTGAGGTTTGATTCTGGAAATCTGTGGCCTGGGAACTTGACTGAGGTTTGATGGCAGAAACCTGTGGACTGGCAACATGACTGAGGTTTGATTGTAGAACCCTGTGCCCTGGAAACATGACTGTGGGCTGGTACTGGAAACCCATGGCCTAGGAATTTGACATTGGTTTGATTCTGGAACCCTGTGGCCTGGGAACATGACTGAGGCGTGATTCTGGAAAACTGTGGCCTGGGAATATGACTGAGGTTTGATTCTGGAAATCTGTGGCCTGGGAACTTGACTGAGGTTTGATGGTAGAAATCTGTGGACTGGCAACGTGACTGAGGTTTGATTGTAGAACCCTGTGCCCTGGAAACATGAATGCGACCTGATACTTGAAACCCATGGCCTGGGAACTTGACATTGGTTTGATTCCGGAACCCTGTGGCCAGGAACAAGACTGAGGCGTGATTCTGGAATCCTGTGGCCTGGGAACATGACATCTGTTTAGATTGTGGAATACTGGGCCCTGGGAACCTGACTGAGGCTTGGTTCTGGAACCCTGTGGACTGGGAACATGACTGAGGTTTTATTCTGGAATCCTGTGGCCTGGGAACATGACATCAGTGGATTCTGGAACCCTGTGGCCTGGGAACATGAGAACGGTTGGATTCTGGAACCCTGTGGCCTGGGAACATGTCTGAGGTTTGATGGTGGAAACCTGTGGCTTGGCAACATGAATGAGGTTTGTTACTGGAACCCTCTTCCCTGGGAACATGACTGAGGTTTGATTCTGGACACCTTTGTCCTGGGAACATGATTGTGGTTTGATTGTGGAACCATGGGTCCTGCAAACATGACTGAGGTTTGATTCTGGAACCATGTGTCCTGGGAATATGACTGAGGTTTGATTCTGGAAATCTGTGGCCTGGGAACATGACTGAGGTTTGATTCTGGAACCCTGTAGCCTGCGAACATAACTGAGGATTGTTTCTGGAATCCTGTGGCCTGGGAACATGATTTAGGCGTGATTCTGGAAACCTGTGGCCTGGCAACATGACATCTGTTTAGATTGTGGCATACTGTGCCCTGGGAACCGGACTGAAGGCTTGGTTCTGGAATCCTGTGGACTGGGAACAAGACTGAGGTTTGATTCTGGAACCATGTGGCCTGGGAATATGACTGATGTTAGATCGTGGAATCCTGTGGCCTGGGAACATGACATCGGTTTGGATTCTGGTACCCTGTTGCCTGGGAACATGAAATCGGTTTGATTGTGGAAACCTGTGGTCTGGGAATATGACTGAGGTTTGATGGTGGTACCCTCTGGCCTGGCAACATGACTGAGGTTTGATTCTGGATCCCTGTGGCCTGGGAACATGACTGAGGCGTGATTCTGGAATCCTGTGGCCTGGGAACATGACGTCTGTTTAGATTGTGGAATACTGTGCCCTGGGAATCTGACTGAGGCTTGGTTCTGGAACCCTGTGGACTGGGAACATGACTGAGGTTTGAATCTGGAATCCTGTAGCCTGCGAACATAACTGAGGATTGTTTCTGGAACCCTGTGGCCTGGGAACATGACATCAGTGGATTCTGGAACCCTGTGGCCTGGGAACATGAGAACGGTATAATTCTGGAACCCTGTGACCTGGGAACATGTCTGAGGTTTGATGGTGGAAACCTGTGGCTTGGCAACATGACTGAGGTTTGTATCTGTAACCCTGTTCTCTGCGAACATGACTGAGGTTTGATTCTGGACACCTTTGTGCTGGGAACATGACTGTGTTTTGATTGTGGAATCATGGGTCCTGCAAACATGACAGAGGTTTGATTCTGGAACCAGGTGTCCTGGGAATATGACTGAGGTTTGATTCTGGAATTCTGTGGCCTGGGAACTTGACTGAGGTTTGATGGCAGAAACCTGTGGACTGGCAACATGACTGAGGTTTGATTGTAGAACCCTGTGCCCGGGAAACATGACTGTGGGCTGGTACTGGAAACCCATGGCCTAGGAATTTGACATTGGTTTGATTCTGGAACCCTGTGGCCTGGGAACATGACTGAGGCGTGATTCTGGAAAACTGTGGCCTGGGAATATGACTGAGGTTTGATTCTGGAAATCTGTGGCCTGGGAACTTGACTGAGGTTTGATGGTAGAAATCTGTGGACTGGCAACATGACTGAGGTTTGATTGTAGAACCCTGTGCCCTGGAAACATGAATGCGACCTGATACTTGAAACCCATGGCCTGGGAACTTGACATTGGTTTGATTCCGGAACCCTGTGGCCAGGAACAAGACTGAGGCGTGATTCTGGAATCCTGTGGCCTGGGAACATGACATCTGTTTAGATTGTGGAATACTGTGCCCTGGGAACCTGACTGAGGCTTGGTTCTGGAACCCTGTGGACTGGGAACATGACTGAGGTTTTATTCTGGAATCCTGTGGCCTGGGAACATGACATCAGTGGATTCTGGAACCCTGTGGCCTGGGAACATGAGAACGGTTGGATTCTGGAACCCTGTGTCCTGGGAACATGTCTGAGGTTTGATGGTGGAAACCTGTGGCTTGGCAACATGAATGAGGTTTGTTACTGGAACCCTCTTCCCTGGGAACATGACTGAGGTTTGATTCTGGACACCTTTGTCCTGGGAACATGACTGTGGTTTGATTGTGGAACCATGGGTCCTGCAAACATGACTGAGGTTTTATTCTGGAACCAGGTGTCCTGGGAATATGACTGAGGTTTGATTCTGGAAATCTGTGGCCTGGGAAATTGACTGAGGTTTGATGGCAGAAACCTGTGGACTGGCAACATGACAGAGGTTTGATTGTAGAAACCTGTGCCCTGGAAACATGACTGTGGCCTGGTACTGGAAACCCATGGCCTAGGAATTTGACATTGGCTTGATTCTGGAACCCTGTGGCCTGGGAACATGATTGAGGCCTGATTCTGGAAACCTGTGGCCTGGGAACATGACATCTGTTTAGATTGTGGCATACTGTGCCCTGGGAACCGGACTGAAGGCTTGGTTCTGGAATCCTGTGGACTGGGAACAAGACTGAGGTTTGATTCTGGAACCATGTGGCCTGGGAATATGACTGATGTTAGATCGTGGAATCCTGTGGCCTGGGAACATGACATCGGTTTGGATTCTGGTACCCTGTTGCCTGGGAACATGAAATCGGTTTGATTGTGGAAACCTGTGGTCTGGGAATATGACTGAGGTTTGATGGTGGTACCCTCTGGCCTGGCAACAGGACTGAGGTTTGATTCTGGATCCCTGTGGCCTGGGAACATGACTGAGGCGTGATTCTGGAATCCTGTGGCCTGGGAACATGACGTCTGTTTAGATTGTGGAATACTGTGCCCTGGGAATCTGACTGAGGCTTGGTTCTGGAACCCTGTGGACTGGGAACATGACTGAGGTTTGAATCTGGAATCCTGTAGCCTGCGAACATAACTGAGGATTGTTTCTGGAACCCTGTGGCCTGGGAACATGACATCAGTGGATTCTGGAACCCTGTGGCCTGGGAACATGAGAACGGTATAATTCTGGAACCCTGTGACCTGGGAACATGTCTGAGGTTTGATGGTGGAAACCTGTGGCTTGGCAACATGACTGAGGTTTGTTTCTGTAACCCTGTTCTCTGCGAACATGACTGAGGTTTGATTCTGGACACCTTTGTGCTGGGAACATGACTGTGTTTTGATTGTGGAATCATGGGTCCTGCAAACATGACTGAGGTTTGATTCTGGAACCATGTGTCCTGGGAATATGACTGAGGTTTGATTCTGGAATTTTGTGGCCTGGGAACTTGACTGAGGTTTGATGGCAGAAACCTGTGGACTGGCAACATGACTGAGGTTTGATTGTAGAACCCTGTGCCCTGGAAACATGACTGTGGGCTGGTACTGGAAACCCATGGCCTAGGAATTTGACATTGGTTTGATTCTGGAACCCTGTGACCTGGGAACATGACTGAGGTATGATTCTGGAAAACTGTGGCCGGGGACTTGACTGAGGTTTGATGGCAGAAATCTGTGGACTGGAAACATTACTGAGGTTTGATTGTAGAACCGTGTGCCCTGGAAACATGAGTGCGACGTGATACTTGAAACCCATGGCCTGGGAACTTGACATTGGTTTGATTCCGGAACCCTGTGGCCAGGAACAAGACTGAGGCGTGATTCTGGAATCCTGTGGCCTGGGAACATGACATCTGTTTAGATTGTGGAATACTGTGCCCTGGGAACCTGACTGAGGCTTGGTTCTGGAACCCTGTGGACTGGGAACATGACTGAGGTTTTATTCTGGAATCCTGTGGCCTGGGAACATGACATCAGTGGATTCTGGAACCCTGTAGCCTGGGAACATGAGAACGGTTGGATTCTGGAAACCTGTGGCCTGGGAACATGTCTGAGGTTTGATGGTGGAAACCTGTGGCTTGGCAACATGACTGAGGTTTGTTACTGGAACCCTGTTCCCTGGGAACATGACTGAGGTTTGATTCTGGACACCTTTGTCCTGGGAACATGACTGTGGTTTGATTGTGGAACCATGGGTCCTGCAAACATGACTGAGGTTTGATTCTGGAACCATGTGTCCTGGGAATATGACTGAGGTTTGATTCTGGAAATCTGTGGCCTGGGAACATGACTGAGGTTTGATTCTGGAACCCTGTAGCCTGCGAACATAACTGAGGATTGTTTCTGGAATCCTGTGGCCTGGGAACATGACATCAGTGGATTCTGGAACCCTGTGGCCTGGGAACATGAGAACGGTTTAATTCTGGAACCCTCTGACCTGGGAACATGTCTGAGGTTTGATGGTGGAAACCTGTGGCTTGGCAACATGACTGAGGATTGTTTCTGGACACCTTTGTGCTGGGAACATGACTGTGTTTTGATTGTGGAATCATGGGTCCTGCAAACATGACAGAGGTTTGATTCTGGAACCAGGTGTCCTGGGAATATGACTGAGGTTTGATTCTGGAATTTTGTGGCCTGGGAACTTGACTGAGGTTTGATGGCAGAAACCTGTGGACTGGCAACATGACTGAGGTTTGATTGTAGAACCCTGTGCCCGGGAAACATGACTGTGGCCTGGTACTGGAAACCCATGGCCTAGGAATTTGACATTGGTTTGATTCTGGAACCCTGTGGCCTGGGAACATGACTGAGGTGTGATTCTGGAAAACTGTGGCCTGGGAATATGACTGAGGTTTGATTCTGGAAATCTGTGGCCTGGGAACTTGACTGAGGTTTGATGGTAGAAATCTGTGGACTGGCAACATGACTGAGGTTTGATTGTAGAACCCTGTGCCCTGGAAACATGACTGCGACCTGATACTTGAAACCCATGGCCTGGGAACTTGACATTGGTTTGATTCCGGAACCCTGTGGCCAGGAACAAGACTGAGGCGTGATTCTGGAATCCTGTGGCCTGGGAACATGACATCTGTTTAGATTGTGGAATACTGGGCCCTGGGAACCTGACTGAGGCTTGGTTCTGGAACCCTGTGGACTGGGAACATGACTGAGGTTTTATTCTGGAATCCTGTGGCCTGGGAACATGACATCAGTGGATTCTGGAACCCTGTGGCCTGGGAACATGAGAACGGTTTAATTCTGGAACCCTGTGGCCTGGGAACATGTCTGAGGTTTGATGGTGGAAACCTGTGGCTTGGCAACATGAATGAGGTTTGTTACTGGAACCCTCTTCCCTGGGAACATGACTGAGGTTTGATTCTGGACACCTTTGTCCTGGGAACATGACTGTGGTTTGATTGTGGAACCATGGGTCCTGCAAACATGACTGAGGTTTTATTCTGGAACCAGGTGTCCTGGGAATATGACTGAGGTTTGATTCTGGAAATCTGTGGCCTGGGAAATTGACTGAGGCTTGATGGCAGAAACCTGTGGACTGGGAACATGACAGAGGTTTGATTGTAGAAACCTGTTCCCTGGAAACATGACTGTGGCCTGGTACTGGAAACCCATGGCCTAGGAATTTGACATTGGCTTGATTCTGGAACCCTGTGGCCTGGGAACAGGATTGAGGCGTGATTCTGGAAACCTGTGGCCTGGGAACATGACATCTGTTTAGATTGTGGCATACTGTGCCCTGGGAACCGGACTGAAGGCTTGGTTCTGGAATCCTGTGGACTGGGAACAAGACTGAGGTTTGATTCTGGAACCATGTGGCCTGGGAATATGACTGATGTTAGATCGTGGAATCCTGTGGCCTGGGAACATGACATCGGTTTGGATTCTGGTACCCTGTTGCCTGGGAACATGAAATCGGTTTGATTGTGGAAACCTGTGGTCTGGGAATATGACTGAGGTTTGATGGTGGTACCGTCTGGCCTGGCAACATGACTGAGGTTTGATTCTGGATCCCTGTGGCCTGGGAACATGACTGAGGCGTGATTCTGGAATCCTGTGGCCTGGGAACATGACGTCTGTTTAGATTGTGGAATACTGTGCCCTGGGAATCTGACTGAGGCTTGGTTCTGGAACCCTGTGGACTGGGAAAATGACTGAGATTTTATTCTGGAATCCTGTGGCCTGGAAACATGACATCAGTGGATTCTTGAACCCTGTGGCCTGGGAACATGAGAACAGTTGGATTCTGGAACCCTGTGGCCTGGGAACATGTCTGAGGTTTGATGGTGGAAACCTGTGGCTTGGCAACATGAATGAGGTTTGTTACTGGAACCCTGTTCCCTGGGAATATGACTGAGGTTTGATTCTGGACACCTTTGTCCTGGGAACATGACTGTGGTTTGATTGTGGAACCATGGGTCCTGCAAACATGACTGAGGTTTGATTCTGGAAATCTGTGGCCTGGGAACTTGACTGAGGTTTGATGGCAGAAACCTGTGGACTGGCAACATGACTGAGGTTTGATTGTAGAACCCTGTGCCCTGGAAACATGACTGTGGCCTGGTACTGGAAACCCATGGCCTAAGAATTTGACATTGGTTTGATTCTGGAACCCTGTGGCCTTGGAACATGACTGAGGCGTGATTCTGGAAAACTGTGGCCTGGGAATATGACTGAGGTTTCTTTCTGGAAATCTGTGGCCTGGGAACTTGACTGAGGTTTAATGGCAGAAACCTGTGGACTGGCAACATGACTGAGGTTTGATTGTAGAACCCTGTGCCCTGGAAACATGACTGTGGCCTGTTACTGGAAACCCATGGCCTAGGAATTTGACATTGGTTTGATTCTGGAACCCTGTGGCCTGGGAACATGACTGAGGCGTGATTCTGGAAAACTGTGGCCTGGGAATATGACTGAGGTTTGATTCTGGAAATCTGTGGCCTGGGAACTTGACTGAGGTTTGATGGCAGAAACCTGTGGACTGGCAACATGACAGAGGTTTGTTACTGGAACCCTGTTCCCTGGGAACATGACTGACGTTTGATTCTGGACACCTTTGTCCTGGGAACATGACTGTGGTTTGATTGTGGAACCATGGGTCCTGCAAACATGACTGAGGTTTGATTCTGGAACCATGTGTCCTGGGAATATGACTGAGGTTTGATTCTGGAAATCTGTGGCCTGGGAACATGACTGAAGTTTGATTCTGGAACCCTGTAGCCTGCGAACATAACTGAGGATTGTTTCTGGAATCCTGTGGCCTGGGAACATGACATCAGTGGATTCTGGAACCCTGTGGCCTGGGAACATGAGAACGGTTTAATTCTGGAACCCTCTGACCTGGGAACATGTCTGAGGTTTGATGGTGGAAACCTGTGGCTTGGCAACGTGACTGAGGTTTGTTTCTGGAAACCTTTGTGCTGGGAACATGACTGTGTTTTGATTGTGGAATCATGGGTCCTGCAAACATGACAGAGTTTTGATTCTGGAACCAGGTGTCCTGGGAATATGACTGAGGTTTGATTCTGGAAATCTGTGGCCTGGGAACTTGACTGAGGTTTGATGGCAGAAACCTGTGGACTGGCAACATGACTGAGGTTTGATTGTAGAAACCTGTGCCCTGGAAACATGACTGTGGGCTGGTACTGCAAACCCATGGCCTAGGAATTTGACATTGGTTTGATTCTGGAACCCTGTGGCCTGGGAACATGACTGAGGCGTGATTCTGGAAAACTGTGGCCTGGGAATATGACTGAGGTTTGATTCTGGAAAACTGTGGCCTGGGAACTTGACTGAGGTTTGATGGTAGAAATCTGTGGACTGGCAACATGACTGAGGTTTGATTGTAGAACCCTGTGCCCTGGAAACATGAATGCGACCTGATACTTGAAACCCATGGCCTGGGAACTTGACATTGGTTTGATTCCGGAACCCTGTGGCCAGGAACAAGACTGAGGCGTGATTCTGGAATCCTGTGGCCTGGGAACATGACATCTGTTTAGATTGTGGAATACTGGGCCCTGGGAACCTGACTGAGGCTTGGTTCTGGAACCCTGTGGACTGGGAACATGACTGAGGTTTTATTCTGGAATCCTGTGGCCTGGGAACATGACATCAGTGGATTCTGGAACCCTGTGGCCTGGGAACATGTCTGAGGTTTGATGGTGGAAACCTGTGGCTTGGCAACATGACTGAGGTTTGTTACTGGAACCCTCTTCCCTGGGACCATGACTGAGGTTTGATTCTGGACACCTTTGTCCTGGGAACATGACTGTGGTTTGATTGTGGAACCATGGGTCCTGCAAACATGACTGAGGTTTTATTCTGGAACCAGGTGTCCTGGGAATATGACTGAGGTTTGATTCTGGAAATCTGTGGCCTGGGAAATTGACTGAGGTTTGATGGCAGAAACCTGTGGACTGGCAACATGACAGAGGTTTGATTGTAGAAACCTGTGCCCTGGAAACATGACTGTGGCCTGGTACTGGAAACCCATGGCCTAGGAATTTGACATTGGCTTGATTCTGGAACCCTGTGGCCTGGGAACATGATTGAGGCGTGATTCTGGAAACCTGTGGCCTGGGAACATGACATCTGTTTAGATTGTGGCATACTGTGCCCTGGGAACCGGACTGAAGGCTTGGTTCTGGAATCCTGTGGACTGGGAACAAGACTGAGGTTTGATTCTGGAACCATGTGGCCTGGGAATATGACTGATGTTAGATCGTGGAATCCTGTGGCCTGGGAACATGACATCGGTTTGGATTCTGGTACCCTGTTGCCTGGGAACATGAAATCGGTTTGATTGTGGAAACCTGTGGTCTGGGAATATGACTGAGGTTTGATGGTGGTACCCTCTGGCCTGGCAACAGGACTGAGGTTTGATTCTGGATCCCTGTGGCCTGGGAACATGACTGAGGCGTGATTCTGGAATCCTGTGGCCTGGGAACATGACGTCTGTTTAGATTGTGGAATACTGTGCCCTGGGAATCTGACTGAGGCTTGGTTCTGGAACCCTGTGGACTGGGAACATGACTGAGGTTTGAATCTGGAATCCTGTAGCCTGCGAACATAACTGAGGATTGTTTCTGGAACCCTGTGGCCTGGGAACATGACATCAGTGGATTCTGGAACCCTGTGGCCTGGGAACATGAGAACGGTATAATTCTGGAACCCTGTGACCTGGGAACATGTCTGAGGTTTGATGGTGGAAACCTGTGGCTTGGCAACATGACTGAGGTTTGTTTCTGTAACCCTGTTCTCTGCGAACATGACTGAGGTTTGATTCTGGACACCTTTGTGCTGGGAACATGACTGTGTTTTGATTGTGGAATCATGGGTCCTGCAAACATGACTGAGGTTTGATTCTGGAACCATGTGTCCTGGGAATATGACTGAGGTTTGATTCTGGAAATCTGTGGCCTGGGAACTTGACTGAGGTTTGATGGCAGAAACCTGTGGACTGGCAACATGACTGAGGTTTGATTGTAGAACCCTGTGCCCTGGAAACATGACTGCGACCTGATACTTGAAACCCATGGCCTGGGAACTTGACATTGGTTTGATTCCGGAACCCTGTGGCCAGGAACAAGACTGAGGCGTGATTCTGGAATCCTGTGGCCTGGGAACATGACATCTGTTTAGATTGTGGAATACTGGGCCCTGGGAACCTGACTGAGGCTTGGTTCTGGAACCCTGTGGACTGGGAACATGACTGAGGTTTTATTCTGGAATCCTGTGGCCTGGGAACATGACATCAGTGGATTCTGGAACCCTGTGGCCTGGGAACATGAGAACGGTTGGATTCTGGAACCCTGTGGCCTGGGAACATGTCTGAGGTTTGATGGTGGAAACCTGTGGCTTGGCAACATGACTGAGGTTTGTTACTGGAACCCTCTTCCCTGGGAACATGACTGAGGTTTGATTCTGGACACCTTTGTCCTGGGAATATGACTGTGGTTTGATTGTGGAACCATGGGTCCTGCAAACATGACTAAGGTTTTATTCTGGAACCAGGTGTCCTGGGAATATGACTGAGGTTTGATTCTGGAAATCTGTGGCCTGGGAAATTGACTGAGGTTTGATGGCAGAAACCTGTGGACTGGCAACATGACAGAGGTTTGATTGTAGAAACCTGTGCCCTGGAAACATGACTGTGGCCTGGTACTGGAAACCCATGGCCTAGGAATTTGACATTGGCTTGATTCTGGAACCCTGTGGCCTGGGAACATGATTGAGGCGTGATTCTGGAAACCTGTGGCCTGGGAACATGACATCTGTTTAGATTGTGGCATACTGTGCCCTGGGAACCGGACTGAAGGCTTGGTTCTGGAATCCTGTGGACTGCGAACAAGACTGAGGTTTGATTCTGGAACCATGTGGCCTGGGAATATGACTGATGTTAGATCGTGGAATCCTGTGGCCTGGGAACATGACATCGGTTTGGATTCTGGTACCCTGTTGCCTGGGAACATGAAATCGGTTTGATTGTGGAAACCTGTGGTCTGGGAATATGACTGAGGTTTGATGGTGGTACCCTCTGGCCTGGCAACATGACTGAGGTTTGATTCTGGATCCCTGTGGCCTGGGAACATGACTGAGGCGTGATTCTGGAATCCTGTGGCCTGGGAACATGACGTCTGTTTAGATTGTGGAATACTGTGCCCTGGGAATCTGACTGAGGCTTGGTTCTGGAACCCTGTGGACTGGGAACATGACTGAGGTTTGAATCTGGAATCCTGTAGCCTGCGAACATAACTGAGGATTGTTTCTGGAACCCTGTGGCCTGGGAACATGACATCAGTGGATTCTGGAACCCTGTGGCCTGGGAACATGTCTGAGGTTTGATGGTGGAAACCTGTGGCTTGGCAACATGACTGAGGTTTGTTTCTGTAACCCTGTTCTCTGCGAACATGACTGAGGTTTGATTCTGGACACCTTTGTGCTGGGAACATGACTGTGTTTTGATTGTGGAATCATGGGTCCTGCAAACATGACTGAGGTTTGATTCTGGAACCATGTGTCCTGGGAATATGACTGAGGTTTGATTCTGGAAATCTGTGGCCTGGGAACTTGACTGAGGTTTGATGGCAGAAACCTGTGGACTGGCAACATGACTGAGGTTTGATTGTAGAACCCTGTGCCCTGGAAACATGACTGTGGGCTGGTACTGGAAACCCATGGCCTAGGAATTTGACATTGGTTTGATTCTGGAACCCTGTGACCTGGGAACATGACTGAGGTATGATTCTGGAAAACTGTGGCCGGGGACTTGACTGAGGTTTGATGGCAGAAATCTGTGGACTGGAAACATTACTGAGGTTTGATTGTAGAACCCTGTGCCCTGGAAACATGAGTGCGACGTGATACTTGAAACCCATGGCCTGGGAACTTGACATTGGTTTGATTCTGGAACCCTGTGGCCAGGAACAAGACTGAGGCGTGATTCTGGAATCCTGTGGCCTGGGAACATGACATCTGTTTAGATTGTGGAATACTGTGCCCTGGGAACCTGACTGAGGCTTGGTTCTGGAACCCTGTGGACTGGGAACATGACTGAGGTTTTATTCTGGAATCCTGTGGCCTGGGAACATGACATCAGTGGATTCTGGAACCCTGTGGCCTGGGAACATGAGAACGGTTGGATTCTGGAACCCTGTGGCCTGGGAACATGTCTGAGGTTTGATGGTGGAAACCTGTGGCTTGGCAACATGACTGAGGTTTGTTACTGGAACCCTGTTCCCTGGGAACATGACTGAGGTTTGATTCTGGACACCTTTGTCCTGGGAACATGACTGTGGTTTGATTGTGGAACCATGGGTCCTGCAAACATGACTGAGGTTTGATTCTGGAACCATGTGTCCTGGGAATATGGCTGAGGTTTGATTCTGGAAATCTGTGGCCTGGGAACATGACTGAGGTTTGATTCTGGAACCCTGTAGCCTGCGAACATAACTGAGGATTGTTTCTGGAATCCTGTGGCCTGGGAACATGACATCAGTGGATTCTGGAACCCTGTGGCCTGGGAACATGAGAACGGTTTAATTCTGGAACCCTCTGACCTGGGAACATGTCTGAGGTTTGATGGTGGAAACCTGTGGCTTGGCAACATGACTGAGGTTTGTTTCTGGACACCTTTGTGCTGGGAACATGACTGTGTTTTGATTGTGGAATCATGGGTCCTGCAAACATGACAGAGGTTTGATTCTGGAACCAGGTGTCCTGGGAATATGACTGAGGTTTGATTCTGGAAATCTGTGGCCTGGGAACTTGACTGAGGTTTGATGGCAGAAACCTGTGGACTGGCAACATGACTGAGGTTTGATTGTAGAACCCTGTGCCCTGGAAACATGACTGTGGGCTGGTACTGGAAACCCATGGCCTAGGAATTTGACATTGGTTTGATTCTGGAACCCTGTGGCCTGGGAACATGACTGAGGCGTGATTCTGGAAAACTGTGGCCTGGGAATATGACTGAGGTTTGATTCTGGAAATCTGTGGCCTGGGAACTTGACTGAGGTTTGATGGTAGAAATCTGTGGACTGGCAACATGACTGAGGTTTGATTGTAGAACCCTGTGCCCTGGAAACATGAATGCGACCTGATACTTGAAACCCATGGCCTGGGAACTTGACATTGGTTTGATTCCGGATCCCTGTGGCCAGGAACAAGACTGAGGCGTGATTCTGGAATCCTGTGGCCTGGGAACATGACATCTGTTTAGATTGTGGAATACTGGGCCCTGGGAACCTGACTGAGGCTTGGTTCTGGAACCCTGTGGACTGGGAACATGACTGAGGTTTTATTCTGGAATCCTGTGGCCTGGGAACATGACATCAGTGGATTCTGGAACCCTGTGGCCTGGGAACATGAGAACGGTTGGATTCTGGAACCCTGTGGCCTGGGAACATGTCTGAGGTTTGATGGTGGAAACCTGTGGCTTGGCAACATGACTGAGGTTTGTTACTGGAACCCTGTTCCCTGGGAACATGACTGAGGTTTGATTCTGGACACCTTTGTCCTGGGAACATGATTGTGGTTTGATTGTGGAACCATGGGTCCTGCAAACATGACTGAGGTTTGATTCTGGAACCATGTGTCCTGGGAATATGACTGAGGTTTGATTCTGGAAATCTGTGGCCTGGGAACATGACTGAGGTTTGATTCTGGAACCCTGTAGCCTGCGAACATAACTGAGGATTGTTTCTGGAATCCTGTGGCCTGGGAACATGACATCAGTGGATTCTGGAACCCTATGGCCTGGGAACATGAGAACGGTTTAATTCTGGAACCCTCTGACCTGGGAACATGTCTGAGGTTTGATGGTGGAAACCTGTGGCTTGGCAACATGACTGAGGTTTGTTTCTGGAAACCTTTGTGCTGGGAACATGACTGTGTTTTGATTGTGGAATCATGGGTCCTGCAAACATGACAGAGGTTTGATTCTGGAACCAGGTGTCCTGGGAATATGACTGAGGTTTGATTCTGGAAATCTGTGGCCTGGGAACTTGACTGAGGTTTGATGGCAGAAACCTGTGGACTGGCAACATGACTGAGGTTTGAGTGTAGAACCCTGTGCCCTGGAAACATGACTGTGGGCTGGTCCTGGAAACCCATGGCCTAGGAATTTGACATTGGTTTGATTCTGGAACCCTGTGGCCTGGGAACATGACTGAGGCGTGATTCTGGAAAACTGTGGCCTGGGAATATGACTGAGGTTTGATTCTGGAAAACTGTGGCCTGGGAACTTGACTGAGGTTTGATGGTAGAAATCTGTGGACTGGCAACATGACTGAGGTTTGATTGTAGAACCCTGTGCCCTGGAAACATGAATGCGACCTGATACTTGAAACCCATGGCCTGGGAACTTGACATTGGTTTGATTCCGGAACCCTGTGGCCAGGAACAAGACTGAGGCGTGATTCTGGAATCCTGTGGCCTGGGAACATGACATCTGTTTAGATTGTGGAATACTGGGCCCTGGGAACCTGACTGAGGCTTGGTTCTGGAACCCTGTGGACTGGGAACATGACTGAGGTTTTATTCTGGAATCCTGTGGCCTGGGAACATGACATCAGTGGATTCTGGAACCCTGTGGCCTGGGAACATGAGAACGGTTGGATTCTGGAACCCTGTGGCCTGGGAACATGTCTGAGGTTTGATGGTGGAAACCTGTGGCTTGGCAACATGAATGAGGTTTGTTACTGGAACCCTCTTCCCTGGGAACATGACTGAGGTTTGATTCTGGACACCTTTGTCCTGGGAACATGACTGTGGTTTGATTGTGGAACCATGGGTCCTGCAAACATGACTGAGGTTTTATTCTGGAACCAGGTGTCCTGGGAATATGACTGAGGTTTGATTCTGGAAATCTGTGGCCTGGGAAATTGACTGAGGTTTGATGGCAGAAACCTGTGGACTGGCAACATGACAGAGGTTTGATTGTAGAAACCTGTGCCCTGGAAACATGACTGTGGCCTGGTACTGGAAACCCATGGCCTAGGAATTTGACATTGGCTTGATTCTGGAACCCTGTGGCCTGGGAACAGGATTGAGGCGTGATTCTGGAAACCTGTGGCCTGGGAACATGACATCTGTTTAGATTGTGGCATACTGTGCCCTGGGAACCGGACTGAAGGCTTGGTTCTGGAATCCTGTGGACTGGGAACAAGACTGAGGTTTGATTCTGTAACCATGTGGCCTGGGAATATGACTGATATTAGATCGTGGAATCCTGTGGCCTGGGAACATGACATCGGTTTGGATTCTGGTACCCTGTTGCCTGGGAACATGAAATCGGTTTGATTGTGGAAACCTGTGGTCTGGGAATATGACTGAGGTTTGATGGTGGTACCCTCTGGCCTGGCAACATGACTGAGGTTTGATTCTGGATCCCTGTGGCCTGGGAACATGACTGAGGCGTGATTCTGGAATCCTGTGGCCTGGGAACATGACGTCTGTTTAGATTGTGGAATACTGTGCCCTGGGAATCTGACTGAGGCTTGGTTCTGGAACCCTGTGGACTGGGAACATGACTGAGGTTTTATTCTGGAATCCTGTGGCCTGGGAACATGACATCAGTGGATTCTGGAACCCTGTAGCCTGGGAACATGAGAACGGTTGGATTCTGGAACCCTGTGGCCTGGGAACATGTCTGAGGTTTGATGGTGGAACCCTGTTCCCTGGGAACATGACTGAGGTTTGATTCTGGACACCTTTGTCCTGGGAACATGACTGTGGTTTGATTGTGGAACCATGGGTCCTGCAAACATGACTGAGGTTTGATTCTGGAACCATGTGTCCTGGGAATATGACTGAGGTTTGATTCTGGAAATCTGTGGCCTGGGAACATGACTGAGGTTTGATTCTGGAACCCTGTAGCCTGCGAACATAACTGAGGATTGTTTCTGGAATCCTGTGGCCTGGGAACATGACATCAGTGGATTCTGGAACCCTGAGGCCTGGGAACATGAGAACGGTTTAATTCTGGAACCCTCTGACCTGGGAACATGTCTGAGGTTTGATGGTGGAAACCTGTGGCTTGGCAACATGACTGAGGTTTGTTTCTGGACACCTTTGTGCTGGGAACATGACTGTGTTTTGATTGTGGAATCATGGGTCCTGCAAACATGACTGAGGTTTGATTCTGGAACCATGTGTCCTGGGAATATGACTGAGGTTTGATTCTGGAAATCTGTGGCCTGGGAACTTGACTGAGGTTTGATGGCAGAAACCTGTGGACTGGCAACATGACTGAGGTTTGATTGTAGAACCCTGTGCCCTGGAAACATGACTGTGGGCTGGTACTGGAAACCCATGGCCTAGGAATTTGACATTGGTTTGATTCTGGAACCCTGTGACCTGGGAACATGACTGAGGTATGATTCTGGAAAACTGTGGCCGGGGACTTGACTGAGGTTTGATGGCAGAAATCTGTGGACTGGAAACATTACTGAGGTTTGATTGTAGAACCTTGTGTCCTGGAAACATGAGTGCGACGTGATACTTGAAACCCATGGCCTGGGAACTTGACATTGGTTTGATTCTGGAACCCTGCGGCCAGGAACAAGACTGAGGCGTGATTCTGGAATCCTGTGGCCTGGGAACATGACATCTGTTTAGATTGTGGAATACTGTGCCCTGGGAACCTGACTGAGGCTTGGTTCTGGAACCCTGTGGACTGGGAACATGACTGAGGTTTTATTCTGGAATCCTGTGGCCTGGGAACATGACATCAGTGGATTCTGGAACCCTGTGGCCTGGGAACATGAGAACGGTTGGATTCTGGAACCCTGTGGCCTGGGAACATGTCTGAGGTTTGATGGTGGAAACCTGTGGCTTGGCAACATGACTGAGGTTTGTTACTGGAACCCTGTTCCCTGGGAACATGACTGAGGTTTGATTCTGGACACCTTTGTCCTGGGAACATGACTGTGGTTTGATTGTGGAACCATGGGTCCTACAAATATGACTGAGGTTTGATTCTGGAACCATGTGTCCTGGGAATATGACTGAGGTTTGATTCTGGAAATCTGTGGCCTGGGAACTTGACTGAGGTTTGATGGCAGAAACCTGTGGACTGGCAACCTGACTGAGGTTTGATTGTAGAACCCTGTGCCCTGGAAACATGACTGTGGGCTGGTACTGGAAACCCATGGCCTAGGAATTTGACATTGGTTTGATTCTGGAACCCTGTGGCCTGGGAACATGACTGAGGCGTGATTCTGGAAAACTGTGGCCTGGGAATATGACTGAGGTTTGATTCTGGAAATCTGTGGCCTGGGAACTTGACTGAGGTTTGATGGTAGAAATCTGTGGACTGGCAACATGACTGAGGTTTGATTGTAGAACCCTGTGCCCTGGAAACATGAATGCGACCTGATACTTGAAACCCATGGCCTGGGAACTTGACATTGGTTTGATTCCGGAACCCTGTGGCCAGGAACAAGACTGAGGCGTGATTCTGGAATCCTGTGGCCTGGGAACATGACATCTGTTTAGATTGTGGAATACTGGGCCCTGGGAACCTGACTGAGGCTTGGTTCTGGAACCCTGTGGACTGGGAACATGACTGAGGTTTTATTCTGGAATCCTGTGGCCTGGGAACATGACATCAGTGGATTCTGGAACCCTGTGGCCTGGGAACATGAGAACGGTTGGATTCTGGAACCCTGTGGCCTGGGAACATGTCTGAGGTTTGATGGTGGAAACCTGTGGCTTGGCAACATGACTGAGGTTTGTTTCTGGACACCTTTGTGCTGGGAACATGACTGTGTTTTGATTGTGGAATCATGGGTCCTGCAAACATGACAGAGGTTTGATTCTGGAACCAGGTGTCCTGGGAATATGACTGAGGTTTGATTCTGGAAATCTGTGGCCTGGGAACTTGACTGAGGTTTGATGGCAGAAACCTGTGGACTGGCAACATGACTGAGGTTTGATTGTAGAACCCTGTGCCCTGGAAACATGACTGTGGGCTGGTACTGGAAACCCATGGCCTAGGAATTTGACATTGGTTTGATTCTGGAACCCTGTGGCCTGGGAACATGACTGAGGCGTGATTCTGGAAAACTTTGGCCTGGGAATATGACTGAGGTTTGATTCTGGAAATCTGTGGCCTGGGAACTTGACTGAGGTTTGATGGTAGAAATCTGTGGACTGGCAACATGACTGAGGTTTGATTGTAGAACCCTGTGCCCTGGAAACATGAATGCGACCTGATACTTGAAACCCATGGCCTGGGAACTTGACATTGGTTTGATTCCTGATCCCTGTGGCCAGGAACAAGACTGAGGCGTGATTCTGGAATCCTGTGGCCTGGGAACATGACATCTGTTTAGATTGTGGAATACTGGGCCCTGGGAACCTGACTGAGGCTTGGTTCTGGAACCCTGTGGACTGGGAACATGACTGAGGTTTTATTCTGGAATCCTGTGGCCTGGGAACATGACATCAGTGGATTCTGGAACCCTGTGGCCTGGGAACATGAGAACGGTTGGATTCTGGAAACCTGTGGCCTGGGAACATGTCTGAGGTTTGATGGTGGAAACCTGTGGCTTGGCAACATGACTGAGGTTTGTTACTGGAACCCTGTTCCCTGGGAACATGACTGAGGTTTGATTCTGGACACCTTTGTCCTGGGAACATGATTGTGGTTTGATTGTGGAACCATGGGTCCTGCAAACATGACTGAGGTTTGATTCTGGAACCATGTGTCCTGGGAATATGACTGAGGTTTGATTCTGGAAATCTGTGGCCTGGGAACATGACTGAGGTTTGATTCTGGAACCCTGTAGCCTGCGAACATAACTGAGGATTGTTTCTGGAATCCTGTGGCCTGGGAACATGACATCAGTGGATTCTGGAACCCTATGGCCTGGGAACATGAGAACGGTTTAATTCTGGAACCCTCTGACCTGGGAACATGTCTGAGGTTTGATGGTGGAAACCTGTGGCTTGGCAACATGACTGACGTTTGTTTCTGGAAACCTTTGTGCTGGGAACATGACTGTGTTTTGATTGTGGAATCATGGGTCCTGCAAACATGACAGAGGTTTGATTCTGGAACCAGGTGTCCTGGGAATATGACTGAGGTTTGATTCTGGAAATCTGTGGCCTGGGAACTTGACTGAGGTTTGATGGCAGAAACCTGTGGACTGGCAACATGACTGAGGTTTGAGTGTAGAACCCTGTGCCCTGGAAACATGACTGTGGGCTGGTCCTGGAAACCCATGGCCTAGGAATTTGACATTGGTTTGATTCTGGAACCCTGTGGCCTGGGAACATGACTGAGGCGTGATTCTGGAAAACTGTGGCCTGGGAATATGACTGAGGTTTGATTCTGGAAAACTGTGGCCTGGGAAGTTGACTGAGGTTTGATGGTAGAAATCTGTGGACTGGCAACATGACTGAGGTTTGATTGTAGAACCCTGTGCCCTGGAAACATGAATGCGACCTGATACTTGAAACCCATGGCCTGGGAACTTGACATTGGTTTGATTCCGGAACCCTGTGGCCAGGAACAAGACTGAGGCGTGATTCTGGAATCCTGTGGCCTGGGAACATGACATCTGTTTAGATTGTGGAATACTGGGCCCTGGGAACCTGACTGAGGCTTGGTTCTGGAACCCTGTGGACTGGGAACATGACTGAGGTTTTATTCTGGAATCCTGTGGCCTGGGAACATGACATCAGTGGATTCTGGAACCCTGTGGCCTGGGAACATGAGAACGGTTGGATTCTGGAACCCTGTGGCCTGGGAACATGTCTGAGGTTTGATGGTGGAAACCTGTGGCTTGGCAACATGAATGAGGTTTGTTACTGGAACCCTCTTCCCTGGGAACATGACTGAGGTTTGATTCTGGACACCTTTGTCCTGGGAACATGATTGTGGTTTGATTGTGGAACCATGGGTCCTGCAAACATGACTGAGGTTTGATTCTGGAACCATGTGTCCTGGGAATATGACTGAGGTTTGATTCTGGAAATCTGTGGCCTGGGAACATGACTGAGGTTTGATTCTGGAACCCTGTAGCCTGCGAACATAACTGAGGATTGTTTCTAGAATCCTGTGGCCTGGGAACATGACATCAGTGGATTCTGGAACCCTATGGCCTGGGAACATGAGAACGGTTTAATTCTGGAACCCTCTGACCTGGGAACATGTCTGAGGTTTGATGGTGGAAACCTGTGGCTTGGCAACATGACTGAGGTTTGTTTCTGGACACCTTTGTGCTGGGAACATGACTGTGTTTTGATTGTGGAATCATGGGTCCTGCAAACATGACAGAGGTTTGATTCTGGAACCAGGTGTCCTGGGAATATGACTGAGGTTTGATTCTGGAAATCTGTGGCCTGGGAACTTGACTGAGGTTTGATGGCAGAAACCTGTGGACTGGCAACATGACTGAGGTTTGATTGTAGAACCCTGTGCCCTGGAAACATGACTGTGGGCTGGTACTGGAAACCCATGGCCTAGGAATTTGACATTGGTTTGATTCTGGAACCCTGTGGCCTGGGAACATGACTGAGGCGTGATTCTGGAAAACTGTGGCCTGGGAATATGACTGAGGTTTGATTCTGGAAAACTGTGGCCTGGGAACTTGACTGAGGTTTGATGGTAGAAATCTGTGGACTGGCAACATGACTGAGGTTTGATTGTAGAACCCTGTGCCCTGGAAACATGAATGCGACCTGATACTTGAAACCCATGGCCTGGGAACTTGACATTGGTTTGATTCCGGAACCCTGTGGCCAGGAACAAGACTGAGGCGTGATTCTGGAATCCTGTGGGAACATGACATCTGTTTAGATTGTGGAATACTGTGCCCTGGGAACCTGACTGAGGCTTGGTTCTGGAACCCTGTGGACTGGGAACATGACTGAGGTTTTATTCTGGAATCCTGTGGCCTGGGAACATGACATCAGTGGATTCTGGAACCCTGTGGCCTGGGAACATGAGAACGGTTGGATTCTGGAACCCTGTGGCCTGGGAACATGTCTGAGGTTTGATGGTGGAAACCTGTGGCTTGGCAACATGAATGAGGTTTGTTACTGGAACCCTCTTCCCTGGGAACATGACTGAGGTTTGATTCTGGACACCTTTGTCCTGGGAACATGATTGTGGTTTGATTCTGGAAATCTGTGGCCTGGGAACATGACTGAGGTTTGATTCTGGAACCCTGTAGCCTGCGAACATAACTGAGGATTGTTTCTGGAATCCTGTGGCCTGGGAACATGATTTAGGCGTGATTCTGGAAACCTGTGGCCTGGCAACATGACATCTGTTTAGATTGTGGCATACTGTGCCCTGGGAACCGGACTGAAGGCTTGGTTCTGGAATCCTGTGGACTGGGAACAAGACTGAGGTTTGATTCTGTAACCATGTGGCCTGGGAATATGACTGATGTTAGATCGTGGAATCCTGTGGCCTGGGAACATGACATCGGTTTGGATTCTGGTACCCTGTTGCCTGGGAACATGAAATCGGTTTGATTGTGGAAACCTGTGGTCTGGGAATATGACTGAGGTTTGATGGTGGTACCCTCTGGCCTGGCAACATGACTGAGGTTTGATTCTGGATCCCTGTGGCCTGGGAACATGACTGAGGCGTGATTCTGGAATCCTGTGGCCTGGGAACATGACGTCTGTTTAGATTGTGGAATACTGTGCCCTGGGAATCTGACTGAGGCTTGGTTCTGGAACCCTGTGGACTGGGAACATGACTGAGGTTTGAATCTGGAATCCTGTAGCCTGCGAACATAACTGAGGATTGTTTCTGGAACCCTGTGGCCTGGGAACATGACATCAGTGGATTCTGGAACCCTGTGGCCTGGGAACATGAGAACGGTATAATTCTGGAACCCTGTGACCTGGGAACATGTCTGAGGTTTGATGGTGGAAACCTGTGGCTTGGCAACATGACTGAGGTTTGTATCTGTAACCCTGTTCTCTGCGAACATGACTGAGGTTTGATTCTGGACACCTTTGTGCTGGGAACATGACTGTGTTTTGATTGTGGAATCATGGGTCCTGCAAACATGACAGAGGTTTGATTCTGGAACCAGGTGTCCTGGGAATATGACTGAGGTTTGATTCTGGAATTCTGTGGCCTGGGAACTTGACTGAGGTTTGATGGCAGAAACCTGTGGACTGGCAACATGACTGAGGTTTGATTGTAGAACCCTGTGCCCGGGAAACATGACTGTGGGCTGGTACTGGAAACCCATGGCCTAGGAATTTGACATTGGTTTGATTCTGGAACCCTGTGGCCTGGGAACATGACTGAGGCGTGATTCTGGAAAACTGTGGCCTGGGAATATGACTGAGGTTTGATTCTGGAAATCTGTGGCCTGGGAACTTGACTGAGGTTTGATGGTAGAAATCTGTGGACTGGCAACATGACTGAGGTTTGATTGTAGAACCCTGTGCCCTGGAAACATGAATGCGACCTGATACTTGAAACCCATGGCCTGGGAACTTGACATTGGTTTGATTCCGGAACCCTGTGGCCAGGAACAAGACTGAGGCGTGATTCTGGAATCCTGTGGCCTGGGAACATGACATCTGTTTAGATTGTGGAATACTGGGCCCTGGGAACCTGACTGAGGCTTGGTTCTGGAACCCTGTGGACTGGGAACATGACTGAGGTTTTATTCTGGAATCCTGTGGCCTGGGAACATGACATCAGTGGATTCTGGAACCCTGTGGCCTGGGAACATGAGAACGGTTGGATTCTGGAACCCTGTGTCCTGGGAACATGTCTGAGGTTTGATGGTGGAAACCTGTGGCTTGGCAACATGAATGAGGTTTGTTACTGGAACCCTCTTCCCTGGGAACATGACTGAGGTTTGATTCTGGACACCTTTGTCCTGGGAACATGACTGTGGTTTGATTGTGGAACCATGGGTCCTGCAAACATGACTGAGGTTTTATTCTGGAACCAGGTGTCCTGGGAATATGACTGAGGTTTGATTCTGGAAATCTGTGGCCTGGGAAATTGACTGAGGTTTGATGGCAGAAACCTGTGGACTGGCAACATGACAGAGGTTTGATTGTAGAAACCTGTGCCCTGGAAACATGACTGTGGCCTGGTACTGGAAACCCATGGCCTAGGAATTTGACATTGGCTTGATTCTGGAACCCTGTGGCCTGGGAACATGATTGAGGCCTGATTCTGGAAACCTGTGGCCTGGGAACATGACATCTGTTTAGATTGTGGCATACTGTGCCCTGGGAACCGGACTGAAGGCTTGGTTCTGGAATCCTGTGGACTGGGAACAAGACTGAGGTTTGATTCTGGAACCATGTGGCCTGGGAATATGACTGATGTTAGATCGTGGAATCCTGTGGCCTGGGAACATGACATCGGTTTGGATTCTGGTACCCTGTTGCCTGGGAACATGAAATCGGTTTGATTGTGGAAACCTGTGGTCTGGGAATATGACTGAGGTTTGATGGTGGTACCCTCTGGCCTGGCAACATGACTGAGGTTTGATTCTGGATCCCTGTGGCCTGGGAACATGACTGAGGCGTGATTCTGGAATCCTGTGGCCTGGGAACATGACGTCTGTTTAGATTGTGGAATACTGTGCCCTGGGAATCTGACTGAGGCTTGGTTCTGGAACCCTGTGGACTGGGAACATGACTGAGGTTTGAATCTGGAATCCTGTAGCCTGCGAACATAACTGAGGATTGTTTCTGGAACCCTGTGGCCTGGGAACATGACATCAGTGGATTCTGGAACCCTGTGGCCTGGGAACATGAGAACGGTATAATTCTGGAACCCTGTGACCTGGGAACATGTCTGAGGTTTGATGGTGGAAACCTGTGGCTTGGCAACATGACTGAGGTTTGTTTCTGTAACCCTGTTCTCTGCGAACATGACTGAGGTTTGATTCTGGACACCTTTGTGCTGGGAACATGACTGTGTTTTGATTGTGGAATCATGGGTCCTGCAAACATGACTGAGGTTTGATTCTGGAACCATGTGTCCTGGGAATATGACTGAGGTTTGATTCTGGAATTTTGTGGCCTGGGAACTTGACTGAGGTTTGATGGCAGAAACCTGTGGACTGGCAACATGAATGAGGTTTGATTGTAGAACCCTGTGCCCTGGAAACATGACTGTGGGCTGGTACTGGAAACCCATGGCCTAGGAATTTGACATTGGTTTGATTCTGGAACCCTGTGACCTGGGAACATGACTGAGGTATGATTCTGGAAAACTGTGGCCGGGGACTTGACTGAGGTTTGATGGCAGAAATCTGTGGACTGGAAACATTACTGAGGTTTGATTGTAGAACCCTGTGCCCTGGAAACATGAGTGCGACGTGATACTTGAAACCCATGGCCTGGGAACTTGACATTGGTTTGATTCCGGAACCCTGTGGCCAGGAACAAGACTGAGGCGTGATTCTGGAATCCTGTGGCCTGGGAACATGACATCTGTTTAGATTGTGGAATACTGTGCCCTGGGAACCTGACTGAGGCTTGGTTCTGGAACCCTGTGGACTGGGAACATGACTGAGGTTTTATTCTGGAATCCTGTGGCCTGGGAACATGACATCAGTGGATTCTGGAACCCTGTAGCCTGGGAACATGAGAACGGTTGGATTCTGGAAACCTGTGGCCTGGGAACATGTCTGAGGTTTGATGGTGGAAACCTGTGGCTTGGCAACATGACTGAGGTTTGTTACTGGAACCCTGTTCCCTGGGAACATGACTGAGGTTTGATTCTGGACACCTTTGTCCTGGGAACATGACTGTGGTTTGATTGTGGAACCATGGGTCCTGCAAACATGACTGAGGTTTGATTCTGGAACCATGTGTCCTGGGAATATGACTGAGGTTTGATTCTGGAAATCTGTGGCCTGGGAACATGACTGAGGTTTGATTCTGGAACCCTGTAGCCTGCGAACATAACTGAGGATTGTTTCTGGAATCCTGTGGCCTGGGAACATGACATCAGTGGATTCTGGAACCCTGTGGCCTGGGAACATGAGAACGGTTTAATTCTGGAACCCTCTGACCTGGGAACATGTCTGAGGTTTGATGGTGGAAACCTGTGGCTTGGCAACATGACTGAGGATTGTTTCTGGACACCTTTGTGCTGGGAACATGACTGTGTTTTGATTGTGGAATCATGGGTCCTGCAAACATGACAGAGGTTTGATTCTGGAACCAGGTGTCCTGGGAATATGACTGAGGTTTGATTCTGGAATTTTGTGGCCTGGGAACTTGACTGAGGTTTGATGGCAGAAACCTGTGGACTGGCAACATGACTGAGGTTTGATTGTAGAACCCTGTGCCCGGGAAACATGACTGTGGCCTGGTACTGGAAACCCATGGCCTAGGAATTTGACATTGGTTTGATTCTGGAACCCTGTGGCCTGGGAACATGACTGAGGTGTGATTCTGGAAAACTGTGGCCTGGGAATATGACTGAGGTTTGATTCTGGAAATCTGTGGCCTGGGAACTTGACTGAGGTTTGATGGTAGAAATCTGTGGACTGGCAACATGACTGAGGTTTGATTGTAGAACCCTGTGCCCTGGAAACATGACTGCGACCTGATACTTGAAACCCATGGCCTGGGAACTTGACATTGGTTTGATTCCGGAACCCTGTGGCCAGGAACAAGACTGAGGCGTGATTCTGGAATCCTGTGGCCTGGGAACATGACATCTGTTTAGATTGTGGAATACTGGGCCCTGGGAACCTGACTGAGGCTTGGTTCTGGAACCCTGTGGACTGGGAACATGACTGAGGTTTTATTCTGGAATCCTGTGGCCTGGGAACATGACATCAGTGGATTCTGGAACCCTGTGGCCTGGGAACATGAGAACGGTTTAATTCTGGAACCCTGTGGCCTGGGAACATGTCTGAGGTTTGATGGTGGAAACCTGTGGCTTGGCAACATGACTGAGGTTTGTTACTGGAACCCTCTTCCCTGGGAACATGACTGAGGTTTGATTCTGGACACCTTTGTCCTGGGAACATGACTGTGGTTTGATTGTGGAACCATGGGTCCTGCAAACATGACTGAGGTTTTATTCTGGAACCAGGTGTCCTGGGAATATGACTGAGGTTTGATTCTGGAAATCTGTGGCCTGGGAAATTGACTGAGGTTTGATGGCAGAAACCTGTGGACTGGGAACATGACAGAGGTTTGATTGTAGAAACCTGTTCCCTGGAAACATGACTGTGGCCTGGTACTGGAAACCCATGGCCTAGGAATTTGACATTGGCTTGATTCTGGAACCCTGTGGCCTGGGAACAGGATTGAGGCGTGATTCTGGAAACCTGTGGCCTGGGAACATGACATCTGTTTAGATTGTGGCATACTGTGCCCTGGGAACCGGACTGAAGGCTTGGTTCTGGAATCCTGTGGACTGGGAACAAGACTGAGGTTTGATTCTGGAACCATGTGGCCTGGGAATATGACTGATGTTAGATCGTGGAATCCTGTGGCCTGGGAACATGACATCGGTTTGGATTCTGGTACCCTGTTGCCTGGGAACATGAAATCGGTTTGATTGTGGAAACCTGTGGTCTGGGAATATGACTGAGGTTTGATGGTGGTACCGTCTGGCCTGGCAACATGACTGAGGTTTGATTCTGGATCCCTGTGGCCTGGGAACATGACTGAGGCGTGATTCTGGAATCCTGTGGCCTGGGAACATGACGTCTGTTTAGATTGTGGAATACTGTGCCCTGGGAATCTGACTGAGGCTTGGTTCTGGAACCCTGTGGACTGGGAAAATGACTGAGATTTTATTCTGGAATCCTGTGGCCTGGAAACATGACATCAGTGGATTCTTGAACCCTGTGGCCTGGGAACATGAGAACAGTTGGATTCTGGAACCCTGTGGCCTGGGAACATGTCTGAGGTTTGATGGTGGAAACCTGTGGCTTGGCAACATGAATGAGGTTTGTTACTGGAACCCTGTTCCCTGGGAATATGACTGAGGTTTGATTCTGGACACCTTTGTCCTGGGAACATGACTGTGGTTTGATTGTGGAACCATGGGTCCTGCAAACATGACTGAGGTTTGATTCTGGAAATCTGTGGCCTGGGAACTTGACTGAGGTTTGATGGCAGAAACCTGTGGACTGGCAACATGACTGAGGTTTGATTGTAGAACCCTGTGCCCTGGAAACATGACTGTGGCCTGGTACTGGAAACCCATGGCCTAAGAATTTGACATTGGTTTGATTCTGGAACCCTGTGGCCTTGGAACATGACTGAGGCGTGATTCTGGAAAACTGTGGCCTGGGAATATGACTGAGGTTTCTTTCTGGAAATCTGTGGCCTGGGAACTTGACTGAGGTTTAATGGCAGAAACCTGTGGACTGGCAACATGACTGAGGTTTGATTGTAGAACCCTGTGCCCTGGAAACATGACTGTGGCCTGTTACTGGAAACCCATGGCCTAGGAATTTGACATTGGTTTGATTCTGGAACCCTGTGGCCTGGGAACATGACTGAGGCGTGATTCTGGAAAACTGTGGCCTGGGAATATGACTGAGGTTTGATTCTGGAAATCTGTGGCCTGGGAACTTGACTGAGGTTTGATGGCAGAAACCTGTGGACTGGCAACATGACAGAGGTTTGTTACTGGAACCCTGTTCCCTGGGAACATGACTGAGGTTTGATTCTGGACACCTTTGTCCTGGGAACATGACTGTGGTTTGATTGTGGAACCATGGGTCCTGCAAACATGACTGAGGTTTGATTCTGGAACCATGTGTCCTGGGAATATGACTGAGGTTTGATTCTGGAAATCTGTGGCCTGGGAACATGACTGAGGTTTGATTCTGGAACCCTGTAGCCTGCGAACATAACTGAGGATTGTTTCTGGAATCCTGTGGCCTGGGAACATGACATCAGTGGATTCTGGAACCCTGTGGCCTGGGAACATGAGAACGGTTTAATTCTGGAACCCTCTGACCTGGGAACATGTCTGAGGTTTGATGGTGGAAACCTGTGGCTTGGCAACGTGACTGAGGTTTGTTTCTGGAAACCTTTGTGCTGGGAACATGACTGTGTTTTGATTGTGGAATCATGGGTCCTGCAAACATGACAGAGTTTTGATTCTGGAACCAGGTGTCCTGGGAATATGACTGAGGTTTGATTCTGGAAATCTGTGGCCTGGGAACTTGACTGAGGTTTGATGGCAGAAACCTGTGGACTGGCAACATGACTGAGGTTTGATTGTAGAAACCTGTGCCCTGGAAACATGACTGTGGGCTGGTACTGCAAACCCATGGCCTAGGAATTTGACATTGGTTTGATTCTGGAACCCTGTGGCCTGGGAACATGACTGAGGCGTGATTCTGGAAAACTGTGGCCTGGGAATATGACTGAGGTTTGATTCTGGAAAACTGTGGCCTGGGAACTTGACTGAGGTTTGATGGTAGAAATCTGTGGACTGGCAACATGACTGAGGTTTGATTGTAGAACCCTGTGCCCTGGAAACATGAATGCGACCTGATACTTGAAACCCATGGCCTGGGAACTTGACATTGGTTTGATTCCGGAACCCTGTGGCCAGGAACAAGACTGAGGCGTGATTCTGGAATCCTGTGGCCTGGGAACATGACATCTGTTTAGATTGTGGAATACTGGGCCCTGGGAACCTGACTGAGGCTTGGTTCTGGAACCCTGTGGACTGGGAACATGACTGAGGTTTTATTCTGGAATCCTGTGGCCTGGGAACATGACATCAGTGGATTCTGGAACCCTGTGGCCTGGGAACATGTCTGAGGTTTGATGGTGGAAACCTGTGGCTTGGCAACATGACTGAGGTTTGTTACTGGAACCCTCTTCCCTGGGACCATGACTGAGGTTTGATTCTGGACACCTTTGTCCTGGGAACATGACTGTGGTTTGATTGTGGAACCATGGGTCCTGCAAACATGACTGAGGTTTTATTCTGGAACCAGGTGTCCTGGGAATATGACTGAGGTTTGATTCTGGAAATCTGTGGCCTGGGAAATTGACTGAGGTTTGATGGCAGAAACCTGTGGACTGGCAACATGACAGAGGTTTGATTGTAGAAACCTGTGCCCTGGAAACATGACTGTGGCCTGGTACTGGAAACCCATGGCCTAGGAATTTGACATTGGCTTGATTCTGGAACCCTGTGGCCTGGGAACATGATTGAGGCGTGATTCTGGAAACCTGTGGCCTGGAAACATGACATCTGTTTAGATTGTGGCATACTGTGCCCTGGGAACCGGACTGAAGGCTTGGTTCTGGAATCCTGTGGACTGGGAACAAGACTGAGGTTTGATTCTGGAACCATGTGGCCTGGGAATATGACTGATGTTAGATCGTGGAATCCTGTGGCCTGGGAACATGACATCGGTTTGGATTCTGGTACCCTGTTGCCTGGGAACATGAAATCGGTTTGATTGTGGAAACCTGTGGTCTGGGAATATGACTGAGGTTTGATGGTGGTACCCTCTGGCCTGGCAACAGGACTGAGGTTTGATTCTGGATCCCTGTGGCCTGGGAACATGACTGAGGCGTGATTCTGGAATCCTGTGGCCTGGGAACATGACGTCTGTTTAGATTGTGGAATACTGTGCCCTGGGAATCTGACTGAGGCTTGGTTCTGGAACCCTGTGGACTGGGAACATGACTGAGGTTTGAATCTGGAATCCTGTAGCCTGCGAACATAACTGAGGATTGTTTCTGGAACCCTGTGGCCTGGGAACATGACATCAGTGGATTCTGGAACCCTGTGGCCTGGGAACATGAGAACGGTATAATTCTGGAACCCTGTGACCTGGGAACATGTCTGAGGTTTGATGGTGGAAACCTGTGGCTTGGCAACATGACTGAGGTTTGTTTCTGTAACCCTGTTCTCTGCGAACATGACTGAGGTTTGATTCTGGACACCTTTGTGCTGGGAACATGACTGTGTTTTGATTGTGGAATCATGGGTCCTGCAAACATGACTGAGGTTTGATTCTGGAACCATGTGTCCTGGGAATATGACTGAGGTTTGATTCTGGAAATCTGTGGCCTGGGAACTTGACTGAGGTTTGATGGCAGAAACCTGTGGACTGGCAACATGACTGAGGTTTGATTGTAGAACCCTGTGCCCTGGAAACATGACTGCGACCTGATACTTGAAACCCATGGCCTGGGAACTTGACATTGGTTTGATTCCGGAACCCTGTGGCCAGGAACAAGACTGAGGCGTGATTCTGGAATCCTGTGGCCTGGGAACATGACATCTGTTTAGATTGTGGAATACTGGGCCCTGGGAACCTGACTGAGGCTTGGTTCTGGAACCCTGTGGACTGGGAACATGACTGAGGTTTTATTCTGGAATCCTGTGGCCTGGGAACATGACATCAGTGGATTCTGGAACCCTGTGGCCTGGGAACATGAGAACGGTTGGATTCTGGAACCCTGTGGCCTGGGAACATGTCTGAGGTTTGATGGTGGAAACCTGTGGCTTGGCAACATGACTGAGGTTTGTTACTGGAACCCTCTTCCCTGGGAACATGACTGAGGTTTGATTCTGGACACCTTTGTCCTGGGAATATGACTGTGGTTTGATTGTGGAACCATGGGTCCTGCAAACATGACTAAGGTTTTATTCTGGAACCAGGTGTCCTGGGAATATGACTGAGGTTTGATTCTGGAAATCTGTGGCCTGGGAAATTGACTGAGGTTTGATGGCAGAAACCTGTGGACTGGCAACATGACAGAGGTTTGATTGTAGAAACCTGTGCCCTGGAAACATGACTGTGGCCTGGTACTGGAAACCCATGGCCTAGGAATTTGACATTGGCTTGATTCTGGAACCCTGTGGCCTGGGAACATGATTGAGGCGTGATTCTGGAAACCTGTGGCCTGGGAACATGACATCTGTTTAGATTGTGGCATACTGTGCCCTGGGAACCGGACTGAAGGCTTGGTTCTGGAATCCTGTGGACTGCGAACAAGACTGAGGTTTGATTCTGGAACCATGTGGCCTGGGAATATGACTGATGTTAGATCGTGGAATCCTGTGGCCTGGGAACATGACATCGGTTTGGATTCTGGTACCCTGTTGCCTGGGAACATGAAATCGGTTTGATTGTGGAAACCTGTGGTCTGGGAATATGACTGAGGTTTGATGGTGGTACCCTCTGGCCTGGCAACATGACTGAGGTTTGATTCTGGATCCCTGTGGCCTGGGAACATGACTGAGGCGTGATTCTGGAATCCTGTGGCCTGGGAACATGACGTCTGTTTAGATTGTGGAATACTGTGCCCTGGGAATCTGACTGAGGCTTGGTTCTGGAACCCTGTGGACTGGGAACATGACTGAGGTTTGAATCTGGAATCCTGTAGCCTGCGAACATAACTGAGGATTGTTTCTGGAACCCTGTGGCCTGGGAACATGACATCAGTGGATTCTGGAACCCTGTGGCCTGGGAACATGTCTGAGGTTTGATGGTGGAAACCTGTGGCTTGGCAACATGACTGAGGTTTGTTTCTGTAACCCTGTTCTCTGCGAACATGACTGAGGTTTGATTCTGGACACCTTTGTGCTGGGAACATGACTGTGTTTTGATTGTGGAATCATGGGTCCTGCAAACATGACTGAGGTTTGATTCTGGAACCATGTGTCCTGGGAATATGACTGAGGTTTGATTCTGGAAATCTGTGGCCTGGGAACTTGACTGAGGTTTGATGGCAGAAACCTGTGGACTGGCAACATGACTGAGGTTTGATTGTAGAACCCTGTGCCCTGGAAACATGACTGTGGGCTGGTACTGGAAACCCATGGCCTAGGAATTTGACATTGGTTTGATTCTGGAACCCTGTGACCTGGGAACATGACTGAGGTATGATTCTGGAAAACTGTGGCCGGGGACTTGACTGAGGTTTGATGGCAGAAATCTGTGGACTGGAAACATTACTGAGGTTTGATTGTAGAACCCTGTGCCCTGGAAACATGAGTGCGACGTGATACTTGAAACCCATGGCCTGGGAACTTGACATTGGTTTGATTCTGGAACCCTGTGGCCAGGAACAAGACTGAGGCGTGATTCTGGAATCCTGTGGCCTGGGAACATGACATCTGTTTAGATTGTGGAATACTGTGCCCTGGGAACCTGACTGAGGCTTGGTTCTGGAACCCTGTGGACTGGGAACATGACTGAGGTTTTATTCTGGAATCCTGTGGCCTGGGAACATGACATCAGTGGATTCTGGAACCCTGTGGCCTGGGAACATGAGAACGGTTGGATTCTGGAAACCTGTGGCCTGGGAACATGTCTGAGGTTTGATGGTGGAAACCTGTGGCTTGGCAACATGACTGAGGTTTGTTACTGGAACCCTGTTCCCTGGGAACATGACTGAGGTTTGATTCTGGACACCTTTGTCCTGGGAACATGACTGTGGTTTGATTGTGGAACCATGGGTCCTGCAAACATGACTGAGGTTTGATTCTGGAACCATGTGTCCTGGGAATATGACTGAGGTTTGATTCTGGAAATCTGTGGCCTGGGAACATGACTGAGGTTTGATTCTGGAACCCTGTAGCCTGCGAACATAACTGAGGATTGTTTCTGGAATCCTGTGGCCTGGGAACATGACATCAGTGGATTCTGGAACCCTGTGGCCTGGGAACATGAGAACGGTTTAATTCTGGAACCCTCTGACCTGGGAACATGTCTGAGGTTTGATGGTGGAAACCTGTGGCTTGGCAACATGACTGAGGTTTGTTTCTGGACACCTTTGTGCTGGGAACATGACTGTGTTTTGATTGTGGAATCATGGGTCCTGCAAACATGACAGAGGTTTGATTCTGGAACCAGGTGTCCTGGGAATATGACTGAGGTTTGATTCTGGAAATCTGTGGCCTGGGAACTTGACTGAGGTTTGATGGCAGAAACCTGTGGACTGGCAACATGACTGAGGTTTGATTGTAGAACCCTGTGCCCTGGAAACATGACTGTGGGCTGGTACTGGAAACCCATGGCCTAGGAATTTGACATTGGTTTGATTCTGGAACCCTGTGGCCTGGGAACATGACTGAGGCGTGATTCTGGAAAACTGTGGCCTGGGAATATGACTGAGGTTTGATTCTGGAAATCTGTGGCCTGGGAACTTGACTGAGGTTTGATGGTAGAAATCTGTGGACTGGCAACATGACTGAGGTTTGATTGTAGAACCCTGTGCCCTGGAAACATGAATGCGACCTGATACTTGAAACCCATGGCCTGGGAACTTGACATTGGTTTGATTCCGGAACCCTGTGGCCAGGAACAAGACTGAGGCATGATTCTGGAATCCTGTGGCCTGGGAACATGACATCTGTTTAGATTGTGGAATACTGGGCCCTGGGAACCTGACTGAGGCTTGGTTCTGGAACCCTGTGGACTGGGAACATGACTGAGGTTTTATTCTGGAATCCTGTGGCCTGGGAACATGACATCAGTGGATTCTGGAACCCTGTGGCCTGGGAACATGAGAACGGTTGGATTCTGGAACCCTGTGGCCTGGGAACATGTCTGAGGTTTGATGGTGGAAACCTGTGGCTTGGCAACATGACTGAGGTTTGTTACTGGAACCCTGCTCCCTGGGAACATGACTGAGGTTTGATTCTGGACACCTTTGTCCTGGGAACATGACTGTGGTTTGATTGTGGAACCATGGGTCCTGCAAACATGACTGAGGTTTGATTCTGGAACCATGTGTCCTGGGAATATGACTGAGGTTTGATTCTGGAAATCTGTGGCCTGGGAACATGACTGAGGTTTGATTCTGGAACCCTGTAGCCTGCGAACATAACTGAGGATTGTTTCTGGAATCCTGTGGCCTGGGAACATGACATCAGTGGATTCTGGAACCCTGTGGCCTGGGAACATGAGAACGGTTGAATTCTGGAACCCTCTGACCTGGGAACATGTCTGAGGTTTGATGGTGGAAACCTGTGGCTTGGCAACATGACTGAGGTTTGTTTCTGGACACCTTTGTGCTGGGAACATGACTGTGTTTTGATTGTGGAATCATGGGTCCTGCAAACATGACAGAGGTTTGATTCTGGAACCAGGTGTCCTGGGAATATGACTGAGGTTTGATTCTGGAAATCTGTGGCCTGGGAACTTGACTGAGGTTTGATGGCAGAAACCTGTGGACTGGCAACATGACTGAGGTTTGATTGTAGAACCCTGTGCCCGGGAAACATGACTGTGGGCTGGTCCTGGAAACCCATGGCCTAGGAATTTGACATTGGTTTGATTCTGGAACCCTGTGGCCTGGGAACATGACTGAGGCGTGATTCTGGAAAACTGTGGCCTGGGAATATGACTGAGGTTTGATTCTGGAAAACTGTGGCCTGGGAACTTGACTGAGGTTTGATGGTAGAAATCTGTGGACTGGCAACATGACTGAGGTTTGATTGTAGAACCCTGTGCCCTGGAAACATGAATGCGACCTGATACTTGAAACCCATGGCCTGGGAACTTGACATTGGTTTGATTCCGGAACCCTGTGGCCAGGAACAAGACTGAGGCGTGATTCTGGAATCCTGTGGCCTGGGAACATGACATCTGTTTAGATTGTGGAATACTGGGCCCTGGGAACCTGACTGAGGCTTGGTTCTGGAACCCTGTGGACTGGGAACATGACTGAGGTTTTATTCTGGAATCCTGTGGCCTGGGAACATGACATCAGTGGATTCTGGAACCCTGTGGCCTGGGAACATGAGAACGGTTGGATTCTGGAACCCTGTGTCCTGGGAACATGTCTGAGGTTTGATGGTGGAAACCTGTGGCTTGGCAACATGAATGAGGTTTGTTACTGGAACCCTGTTCCCTGGGAACATGACTGAGGTTTGATTCTGGACACCTTTGTCCTGGGAACATGACTGTGGTTTGATTGTGGAACCATGGGTCCTGCAAACATGACTGAGGTTTTATTCTGGAACCAGGTGTCCTGGGAATATGACTGAGGTTTGATTCTGGAAATCTGTGGCCTGGGAAATTGACTGAGGTTTGATGGCAGAAACCTGTGGACTGGCAACATGACAGAGGTTTGATTGTAGAAACCTGTGCCCTGGAAACATGACTGTGGCCTGGTACTGGAAACCCATGGCCTAGGAATTTGACATTGGCTTGATTCTGGAACCCTGTGGCCTGGGAACATGATTGAGGCGTGATTCTGGAAACCTGTGGCCTGGGAACATGACATCTGTTTAGATTGTGGCATACTGTGCCCTGGGAACCGGACTGAAGGCTTGGTTCTGGAATCCTGTGGACTGGGAACAAGACTGAGGTTTGATTCTGGAACCATGTGGCCTGGGAATATGACTGATGTTAGATCGTGGAATCCTGTGGCCTGGGAACATGACATCGGTTTGGATTCTGGTACCCTGTTGCCTGGGAACATGAAATCGGTTTGATTGTGGAAACCTGTGGTCTGGGAATATGACTGAGGTTTGATGGTGGTACCCTCTGGCCTGGCAACATGACTGAGGTTTGATTCTGGATCCCTGTGGCCTGGGAACATGACTGAGGCGTGATTCTGGAATCCTGTGGCCTGGGAACATGACGTCTGTTTAGATTGTGGAATACTGTGCCCTGGGAATCTGACTGAGGCTTGGTTCTGGAACCCTGTGGACTGGGAACATGACTGAGGTTTGAATCTGGAATCCTGTAGCCTGTGAACATAACTGAGGATTGTTTCTGGAACCCTGTGGCCTGGGAACATGACATCAGTGGATTCTGGAACCCTGTGGCCTGGGAACATGAGAACGGTATAATTCTGGAACCCTGTGACCTGGGAACATGTCTGAGGTTTGATGGTGGAAACCTGTGGCTTGGCAACATGACTGAGGTTTGTTTCTGTAACCCTGTTCTCTGCGAACATGACTGAGGTTTGATTCTGGACACCTTTGTGCTGGGAACATGACTGTGTTTTGATTGTGGAATCATGGGTCCTGCAAACATGACTGAGGTTTGATTCTGGAACCATGTGTCCTGGGAATATGACTGAGGTTTGATTCTGGAAATCTGTGGCCTGGGAACTTGACTGAGGTTTGATGGCAGAAACCTGTGGACTGGCAACATGACTGAGGTTTGATTGTAGAACCCTGTGCCCTGGAAACATGACTGTGGGCTGGTACTGGAAACCCATGGCCTAGGAATTTGACATTGGTTTGATTCTGGAACCCTGTGACCTGGGAACATGACTGAGGTATGATTCTGGAAAACTGTGGCCGGGGACTTGACTGAGGTTTGATGGCAGAAATCTGTGGACTGGAAACATTACTGAGGTTTGATTGTAGAACTCTGTGCCCTGGAAACATGAGTGCGACGTGATACTTGAAACCCATGGCCTGGGAACTTGACATTGGTTTGATTCTGGAACCCTGTGGCCAGGAACAAGACTGAGGCGTGATTCTGGAATCCTGTGGCCTGGGAACATGACATCTGTTTAGATTGTGGAATACTGTGCCCTGGGAACCTGACTGAGGCTTGGTTCTGGAACCCTGTGGACTGGGAACATGACTGAGGTTTTATTCTGGAATCCTGTGGCCTGGGAACATGACATCAGTGGATTCTGGAACCCTGTGGCCTGGGAACATGAGAACGGTTGGATTCTGGAAACCTGTGGCCTGGGAACATGTCTGAGGTTTGATGGTGGAAACCTGTGGCTTGGCAACATGACTGAGGTTTGTTACTGGAACCCTGTTCCCTGGGAACATGACTGAGGTTTGATTCTGGACACCTTTGTCCTGGGAACATGACTGTGGTTTGATTGTGGAACCATGGGTCCTGCAAACATGACTGAGGTTTGATTCTGGAACCATGTGTCCTGGGAATATGACTGAGGTTTGATTCTGGAAATCTGTGGCCTGGGAACATGACTGAGGTTTGATTCTGGAACCCTGTAGCCTGCGAACATAACTGAGGATTGTTTCTGGAATCCTGTGGCCTGGGAACATGACATCAGTGGATTCTGGAACCCTGTGGCCTGGGAACATGAGAACGGTTTAATTCTGGAACCCTCTGACCTGGGAACATGTCTAGGTTTGATGGTGGAAACCTGTGGCTTGGCAACATGACTGAGGTTTGTTTCTGGACACCTTTGTGCTGGGAACATGACTGTGTTTTGATTGTGGAATCATGGGTCCTGCAAACATGACAGAGGTTTGATTCTGGAACCAGGTGTCCTGGGAATATGACTGAGGTTTGATTCTGGAAATCTGTGGCCTGGGAACTTGACTGAGGTTTGATGGCAGAAACCTGTGGACTGGCAACATGACTGAGGTTTGATTGTAGAACCCTGTGCCCTGGAAACATGACTGTGGGCTGGTACTGGAAACCCATGGCCTAGGAATTTGACATTGGTTTGATTCTGGAACCCTGTGGCCTGGGAACATGACTGAGGCGTGATTCTGGAAAACTGTGGCCTGGGAATATGACTGAGGTTTGATTCTGGAAATCTGTGGCCTGGGAACTTGACTGAGGTTTGATGGTAGAAATCTGTGGACTGGCAACATGACTGAGGTTTGATTGTAGAACCCTGTGCCCTGGAAACATGAATGCGACCTGATACTTGAAACCCATGGCCTGGGAACTTGACATTGGTTTGATTCCGGAACCCTGTGGCCAGGAACAAGACTGAGGCGTGATTCTGGAATCCTGTGGCCTGGGAACATGACATCTGTTTAGATTGTGGAATACTGGGCCCTGGGAACCTGACTGAGGCTTGGTTCTGGAACCCTGTGGACTGGGAACATGACTGAGGTTTTATTCTGGAATCCTGTGGCCTGGGAACATGACATCAGTGGATTCTGGAACCCTGTGGCCTGGGAACATGAGAACGGTTGGATTCTGGAACCCTGTGGCCTGGGAACATGTCTGAGGTTTGATGGTGGAAACCTGTGGCTTGGCAACATGAATGAGGTTTGTTACTGGAACCCTCTTCCCTGGGAACATGACTGAGGTTTGATTCTGGACACCTTTGTCCTGGGAACATGACTGTGGTTTGATTGTGGAACCATGGGTCCTGCAAACATGACTGAGGTTTTATTCTGGAACCAGGTGTCCTGGGAATATGACTGAGGTTTGATTCTGGAAATCTGTGGCCTGGGAAATTGACTGAGGTTTGATGGCAGAAACCTGTGGACTGGCAACATGACAGAGGTTTGATTGTAGAAACCTGTGCCCTGGAAACATGACTGTGGCCTGGTACTGGAAACCCATGGCCTAGGAATTTGACATTGGCTTGATTCTGGAACCCTGTGGCCTGGGAACATGATTGAGGCGTGATTCTGGAAACCTGTGGCCTGGGAACATGACATCTGTTTAGACTGTGGCATACTGTGCCCTGGGAACCGGACTGAAGGCTTGGTTCTGGAATCCTGTGGACTGCGAACAAGACTGAGGTTTGATTCTGGAACCATGTGGCCTGGGAATATGACTGATGTTAGATCGTGGAATCCTGTGGCCTGGGAACATGACATCGGTTTGGATTCTGGTACCCTGTTGCCTGGGAACATGAAATCGGTTTGATTGTGGAAACCTGTGGTCTGGGAATATGACTGAGGTTTGATGGTGGTACCCTCTGGCCTGGCAACATGACTGAGGTTTGATTCTGGATCCCTGTGGCCTGGGAACATGACTGAGGCGTGATTCTGGAATCCTGTGGCCTGGGAACATGACGTCTGTTTAGATTGTGGAATACTGTGCCCTGGGAATCTGACTGAGGCTTGGTTCTGGAACCCTGTGGACTGGGAACATGACTGAGGTTTGAATCTGGAATCCTGTAGCCTGTGAACATAACTGAGGATTGTTTCTGGAACCCTGTGGCCTGGGAACATGACATCAGTGGATTCTGGAACCCTGTGGCCTGGGAACATGAGAACGGTATAATTCTGGAACCCTGTGACCTGGGAACATGTCTGAGGTTTGATGGTGGAAAAATGTGGCTTGGCAACATGACTGAGGTTTGTTTCTGTAACCCTGTTCTCTGCGAACATGACTGAGGTTTGATTCTGGACACCTTTGTGCTGGGAACATGACTGTGTTTTGATTGTGGAATCATGGGTCCTGCAAACATGACTGAGGTTTGATTCTGGAACCATGTGTCCTGGGAATATGACTGAGGTTTGATTCTGGAAATCTGTGGCCTGGGAACTTGACTGAGGTTTGATGGCAGAAACCTGTGGACTGGCAACATGACTGAGGTTTGATTGTAGAACCCTGTGCCCTGGAAACATGACTGTGGGCTGGTACTGGAAACCCATGGCCTAGGAATTTGACATTGGTTTGATTCTGGAACCCTGTGACCTGGGAACATGACTGAGGTATGATTCTGGAAAACTGTGGCCGGGGACTTGACTGAGGTTTGATGGCAGAAATCTGTGGACTGGAAACATTACTGAGGTTTGATTGTAGAACCCTGTGCCCTGGAAACATGAGTGCGACGTGATACTTGAAACCCATGGCCTGGGAACTTGACATTGGTTTGATTCTGGAACCCTGTGGCCAGGAACAAGACTGAGGCGTGATTCTGGAATCCTGTGGCCTGGGAACATGACATCTGTTTAGATTGTGGAATACTGTGCCCTGGGAACCTGACTGAGGCTTGGTTCTGGAACCCTGTGGACTGGGAACATGACTGAGGTTTTATTCTGGAATCCTGTGGCCTGGGAACATGACATCAGTGGATTCTGGAACCCTGTGGCCTGGGAACATGAGAACGGTTGGATTCTGGAAACCTGTGGCCTGGGAACATGTCTGAGGTTTGATGGTGGAAACCTGTGGCTTGGCAACATGACTGAGGTTTGTTACTGGAACCCTGTTCCCTGGGAACATGACTGAGGTTTGATTCTGGACACCTTTGTCCTGGGAACATGACTGTGGTTTGATTGTGGAACCATGGGTCCTGCAAACATGACTGAGGTTTGATTCTGGAACCATGTGTCCTGGGAATATGGCTGAGGTTTGATTCTGGAAATCTGTGGCCTGGGAACATGACTGAGGTTTGATTCTGGAACCCTGTAGCCTGCGAACATAACTGAGGATTGTTTCTGGAATCCTGTGGCCTGGGAACATGACATCAGTGGATTCTGGAACCCTGTGGCCTGGGAACATGAGAACGGTTTAATTCTGGAACCCTCTGACCTGGGAACATGTCTAGGTTTGATGGTGGAAACCTGTGGCTTGGCAACATGACTGAGGTTTGTTTCTGGACACCTTTGTGCTGGGAACATGACTGTGTTTTGATTGTGGAATCATGGGTCCTGCAAACATGACAGAGGTTTGATTCTGGAACCAGGTGTCCTGGGAATATGACTGAGGTTTGATTCTGGAAATCTGTGGCCTGGGAACTTGACTGAGGTTTGATGGCAGAAACCTGTGGACTGGCAACATGACTGAGGTTTGATTGTAGAACCCTGTGCCCTGGAAACATGACTGTGGGCTGGTACTGGAAACCCATGGCCTAGGAATTTGACATTGGTTTGATTCTGGAACCCTGTGGCCTGGGAACATGACTGAGGCGTGATTCTGGAAAACTGTGGCCTGGGAATATGACTGAGGTTTGATTCTGGAAATCTGTGGCCTGGGAACTTGACTGAGGTTTGATGGTAGAAATCTGTGGACTGGCAACATGACTGAGGTTTGATTGTAGAACCCTGTGCCCTGGAAACATGAATGCGACCTGATACTTGAAACCCATGGCCTGGGAACTTGACATTGGTTTGATTCCGGAACCCTGTGGCCAGGAACAAGACTGAGGCGTGATTCTGGAATCCTGTGGCCTGGGAACATGACATCTGTTTAGATTGTGGAATACTGGGCCCGGGGAACCTGACTGAGGCTTGGTTCTGGAACCCTGTGGACTGGGAACATGACTGAGGTTTTATTCTGGAATCCTGTGGCCTGGGAACATGACATCAGTGGATTCTGGAACCCTGTGGCCTGGGAACATGAGAACGGTTGGATTCTGGAACCCTGTGGCCTGGGAACATGTCTGAGGTTTGATGGTGGAAACCTGTGGCTTGGCAACATGACTGAGGTTTGTTACTGGAACCCTGCTCCCTGGGAACATGACTGAGGTTTGATTCTGGACACCTTTGTCCTGGGAACATGACTGTGGTTTGATTGTGGAACCATGGGTCCTGCAAACATGACTGAGGTTTGATTCTGGAACCATGTGTCCTGGGAATATGACTGAGGTTTGATTCTGGAAATCTGTGGCCTGGGAACATGACTGAGGTTTGATTCTGGAACCCTGTAGCCTGCGAACATAACTGAGGATTGTTTCTGGAATCCTGTGGCCTGGGAACATGACATCAGTGGATTCTGGAACCCTGTGGCCTGGGAACATGAGAACGGTTTAATTCTGGAACCCTCTGACCTGGGAACATGTCTGAGGTTTGATGGTGGAAACCTGTGGCTTGGCAACATGACTGAGGTTTGTTTCTGGACACCTTTGTGCTGGGAACAAGACTGTGTTTTGATTGTGGAATCATGGGTCCTGCAAACATGACAGAGGTTTGATTCTGGAACCAGGTGTCCTGGGAATATGACTGAGGTTTGATTCTGGAAATCTGTGGCCTGGGAACATGTCTGAGGTTTGATGGTGGAAACCTGTGGCTTGGCAACATGACTGAGGTTTGTTACTGGAACCCTGTTCCCTGGGAACATGACTGAGGTTTGATTCTGGACACCTTTGTCCTGGGAACATGACTGTGGTTTGATTGTGGAACCATGGGTCCTGCAAACATGACTGAGGTTTGATTCTGGAACCATGTGTCCTGGGAATATGACTGAGGTTTGATTCTGGAAATCTGTGGCCTGGGAACATGACTGAGGTTTGATTCTGGAACCCTGTAGCCTGCGAACATAACTGAGGATTGTTTCTGGAATCCTGTGGCCTGGGAACATGACATCAGTGGATTCTGGAACCCTGTGGCCTGGGAACATGAGAACGGTTTAATTCTGGAACCCTCTGACCTGGGAACATGTCTAGGTTTGATGGTGGAAACCTGTGGCTTGGCAACATGACTGAGGTTTGTTTCTGGACACCTTTGTGCTGGGAACATGACTGTGTTTTGATTGTGGAATCATGGGTCCTGCAAACATGACAGAGGTTTGATTCTGGAACCAGGTGTCCTGGGAATATGACTGAGGTTAGATTCTGGAAATCTGTGGCCTGGGAACTTGACTGAGGTTTGATGGCAGAAACCTGTGGACTGGCAACATGACTGAGGTTTGATTGTAGAACCCTGTGCCCTGGAAACATGACTGTGGGCTGGTACTGGAAACCCATGGCCTAGGAATTTGACATTGGTTTGATTCTGGAACCCTGTGGCCTGGGAACATGACTGAGGCGTGATTCTGGAAAACTGTGGCCTGGGAATATGACTGAGGTTTGATTCTGGAAATATGTGGCCTGGGAACTTGACTGAGGTTTGATGGTAGAAATCTGTGGACTGGCAACATGACTGAGGTTTGATTGTAGAACCCTGTGCCCTGGAAACATGAATGCGACCTGATACTTGAAACCCATGGCCTGGGAACTTGACATTGGTTTGATTCCGGAACCCTGTGGCCAGGAACAAGACAGAGGCGTGATTCTGGAATCCTGTGGCCTGGGAACATGACATCTGTTTAGATTGTGGAATACTGGGCCCTGGGAACCTGACTGAGGCTTGGTTCTGGAACCCTGTGGACTGGGAACATGACTGAGGTTTTATTCTGGAATCCTGTGGCCTGGGAACATGACATCAGTGGATTCTGGAACCCTGTGGCCTGGGAACATGAGAACGGTTGGATTCTGGAACCCTGTGGCCTGGGAACATGTCTGAGGTTTGATGGTGGAAACCTGTGGCTTGGCAACATGACTGAGGTTTGTTACTGGAACCCTGCTCCCTGGGAACATGACTGAGGTTTGATTCTGGACACCTTTGTCCTGGGAACATGACTGTGGTTTGATTGTGGAACCATGGGTCCTGCAAACATGACTGAGGTTTGATTCTGGAACCATGTGTCCTGGGAATATGACTGAGGTTTGATTCTGGAAATCTGTGGCCTGGGAACATGACTGAGGTTTGATTCTGGAACCCTGTAGCCTGCGAACATAACTGAGGATTGTTTCTGGAATCCTGTGGCCTGGGAACATGACATCAGTGGATTCTGGAACCCTGTGGCCTGGGAACATGAGAACGGTTTAATTCTGGAACCCTCTGACCTGGGAACATGTCTGAGGTTTGATGGTGGAAACCTGTGGCTTGGCAACATGACTGAGGTTTGTTTCTGGACACCTTTGTGCTGGGAACATGACTGTGTTTTGATTGTGGAATCATGGGTCCTGCAAACATGACAGAGGTTTGATTCTGGAACCAGGTGTCCTGGGAATATGACTGAGGTTTGATTCTGGAAATCTGTGGCCTGGGAACTTGACTGAGGTTTGATGGCAGAAACCTGTGGACTGGCAACATGACTGAGGTTTGATTGTAGAACCCTGTGCCCTGGAAACATGACTGTGGGCTGGTACTGGAAACCCATGGCCTAGGAATTTGACATTGGTTTGATTCTGGAACCCTGTGGCCTGGGAACATGACTGAGGCGTGATTCTGGAAAACTGTGGCCTGGGAATATGACTGAGGTTTGATTCTGGAAATCTGTGGCCTGGGAACTTGACTGAGGTTTGATGGTAGAAATCTGTGGACTGGCAACATGACTGAGGTTTGATTGTTGAACCCTGTGCCCTGGAAACATGAATGCGACCTGATACTTGAAACCCATGGCCTGGGAACTTGACATTGGTTTGATTCCGGAACCCTGTGGCCAGGAACAAGACTGAGGCGTGATTCTGGAATCCTGTGGCCTGGGAACATGACATCTGTTTAGATTGTGGAATACTGGGCCCTGGGAACTTGACTGAGGCTTGGTTCTGGAACCCTGTGGACTGGGAACATGACTGAGGTTTTATTCTGGAATCCTGTGGCCTGGGAACATGACATCAGTGGATTCTGGAACCCTGTGGCCTGGGAACATGAGAACGGTTGGATTCTGGAACCCTGTGGCCTGGGAACATGTCTGAGGTTTGATGGTGGAAACCTGTGGCTTGGCAACATGACTGAGGTTTGTTACTGGAACCCTCTTCCCTGGGAACATGACTGAGGTTTGATTCTGGACACCTTTGTCCTGGGAACATGACTGTGGTTTGATTGTGGAACCATGGGTCCTGCAAACATGACTGAGGTTTGATTCTGGAACCAAGTGTCCTGGGAATGTGACTGAGGTTTGATTCTGGAAATCTGTGGCCTGGGAAATTGACTGAGGTTTGATGGCAGAAACCTGTGGACTGGCAACATGACAGAGGTTTGATTGTAGAAACCTGTGCCGTGGAAACATGACTGTGGCCTGGTACTGGAAACCCATGGCCTAGGAATTTGACATTGGCTTGATTCTGGAACCCTGTGGCCTGGGAACATGATTGAGGCGTGATTCTGGAAACCTGTGGCCTGGGAACATGACATCTGTTTAGATTGTGGCATACTCTGCCCTGGGAACCGGACTGAAGGCTTGGTTCTGGAATCCTGTGGACTGGGAACAAGACTGAGGTTTGATTCTGGAACCATGTGGCCTGGGAATATGACTGATGTTAGATCGTGGAATCCTGTGGCCTGGGAACATGACATCGGTTTGGATTCTGGTACCCTGTTGCCTGGGAACATGAAATCGGTTTGATTGTGGAAACCTGTGGTCTGGGAATATGACTGAGGTTTGATGGTGGTACCCTCTGGCCTGGCAACATGACTGAGGTTTGATTCTGGATCCCTGTGGCCTGGGAACATGACTGAGGCGTGATTCTGGAATCCTGTGGCCTGGGAACATGACGTCTGTTTAGATTGTGGAATACTGTGCCCTGGGAATCTGACTGAGGCTTGGTTCTGGAACCCTGTGGACTGGGAACATGACTGAGGTTTGAATCTGGAATCCTGTAGCCTGCGAACATAACTGAGGATTGTTTCTGGAACCCTGTGGCCTGGGAACATGACATCAGTGGATTCTGGAACCCTGTGGCCTGGGAACATGAGAACGGTATAATTCTGGAACCCTGTGACCTGGGAACATGTCTGAGGTTTGATGGTGGAAAAATGTGGCTTGGCAACATGACTGAGGTTTGTTTCTGTAACCCTGTTCTCTGCGAACATGACTGAGGTTTGATTCTGGACACCTTTGTGCTGGGAACATGACTGTGTTTTGATTGTGGAATCATGGGTCCTGCAAACATGACTGAGGTTTGATTCTGGAACCATGTGTCCTGGGAATATGACTGAGGTTTGATTCTGGAAATCTGTGGCCTGGGAACTTGACTGAGGTTTGATGGCAGAAACCTGTGGACTGGCAACATGACTGAGGTTTGATTGTAGAACCCTGTGCCCTGGAAACATGACTGTGGGCTGGTACTGGAAACCCATGGCCTAGGAATTTGACATTGGTTTGATTCTGGAACCCTGTGACCTGGGAACATGACTGAGGTATGATTCTGGAAAACTGTGGCCGGGGACTTGACTGAGGTTTGAGGGCAGAAATCTGTGGACTGGAAACATTACTGAGGTTTGATTGTAGAACCGTGTGCCCTGGAAACATGAGTGCAACGTGATACTTGAAACCCATGGCCTGGGAACTTGACATTGGTTTGATTCTGGAACCCTGTGGCCAGGAACAAAACTGAGGCGTGATTCTGGAATCCTGTGGCCTGGGAACATGACATCTGTTTAGATTGTGGAATACTGTGCCCTGGGAACCTGACTGAGGCTTGGTTCTGGAACCCTGTGGACTGGGAACATGACTGAGGTTTTATTCTGGAATCCTGTGGCCTGGGAACATGACATCAGTGGATTCTGGAACCCTGTGGCCTGGGAACATGAGAACGGTTGGATTCTGGAAACCTGTGGCCTGGGAACATGTCTGAGGTTTGATGGTGGAAACCTGTGGCTTGGCAACATGAATGAGGTTTGTTACTGGAACCCTGTTCCCTGGGAACATGACTGAGGTTTGATTCTGGACACCTTTGTCCTGGGAACATGACTGTGGTTTGATTGTGGAACCATGGGTCCTGCAAACATGACTGAGGTTTGATTCTGGAACTATGTGTCCTGGGAATATGACTGAGGTTTGATTCTGGAAATCTGTGGCCTGGGAACATGACTGAGGTTTGATTCTGGAACCCTATAGCCTGCGAATATAACTGAGGATTGTTTCTGGAATCCTGTGGCCTGGGAACATGATCAGTGGATTCTGGAACCCTGTGGCCTGGGAACATGAGAACGGTTTAATTCTGGAACCCTCTGACCTGGGAACATGTCTGAGGTTTGATGGTGGAAACCTGTGGCTTGGCAACATGACTGAGGTTTGTTTCTGGACACCTTTGTGCTGGGAACATGACTGTGTTTTGATTGTGGAATCATGGGTCCTGCAAACATGACAGAGGTTTGATTCTGGAACCAGGTGTCCTGGGAATATGACTGAGGTTTGATTCTGGAAATCTGTGGCCTGGGAACTTGACTGAGGTTTGATGGCAGAAACCTGTGGACTGGCAACATGACTGAGGTTTGATTGTAGAACCCTGTGCCCTGGAAACATGACTGTGGCCTGGTACTGGAAACCCATGGCCTAGGAATTTGACATTGGTTTGATTCTGGAACCCTGTGGCCTGGGAACATGACTGAGGCGTGATTCTGGAAAACTGTGGCCTGGGAATATGACTGAGGTTTGATTCTGGAAATCTGTGGCCTGGGAACTTGACTGAGGTTTGATGGTAGAAATCTGTGGACTGGCAACATGACTGAGGTTTGATTGTAGAACCCTGTGCCCTGGAAACATGAATGCGACCTGATACTTGAAACCCATGGCCTGGGAACTTGACATTGGTTTGATTCCGGAACCCTGTGGCCAGGAACAAGACTGAGGCGTGATTCTGGAATCCTGTGGCCTGGGAACATGACATCTGTTTAGATTGTGGAATACTGGGCCCTGGGAACCTGACTGAGGCTTGGTTCTGGAACCCTGTGGACTGGGAACATGACTGAGGTTTTATTCTGGAATCCTGTGGCCTGGGAACATGACATCAGTGGATTCTGGAACCCTGTGGCCTGGGAACATGAGAACGGTTGGATTCTGGAACCCTGTGGCCTGGGAACATGTCTGAGGTTTGATGGTGGAAACCTGTGGCTTGGCAACATGAATGAGGTTTGTTACTGGAACCCTCTTCCCTGGGAACATGACTGAGGTTTGATTCTGGACACCTTTGTCCTGGGAACATGACTGTGGTTTGATTGTGGAACCATGGGTCCTGCAAACATGACTGAGGTTTGATTCTGGAACCAGGTGTCCTGGGAATATGACTGAGGTTTGATTCTGGAAATCTGTGGCCTGGGAAATTGACTGAGGTTTGATGGCAGAAACCTGTGGACTGGCAACATGACAGAGGTTTGATTGTAGAAACCTGTTCCCTGGAAACATGACTGTGGCCTGGTACTGGAAACCCATGGCCTAGGAATTTGACATTGGCTTGATTCTGGAACCCTGTGGCCTGGGAACATGATTGAGGCGTGATTCTGGAAACCTGTGGCCTGGGAACATGACATCTGTTTAGATTGTGGCATACTGTGCCCTGGGAACCGGACTGAAGGCTTGGTTCTGGAATCCTGTGGACTGGGAACAAGACTGAGGTTTGATTCTGGAACCATGTGGCCTGGGAATATGACTGATGTTAGATCGTGGAATCCTGTGGCCTGGGAACATGACATCGGTTTGGATTCTGGTACCCTGTTGCCTGGGAACATGAAATCGGTTTGATTGTGGAAACCTGTGGTCTGGGAATATGACTGAGGTTTGATGGTGGTACCGTCTGGCCTGGCAACATGACTGAGGTTTGATTCTGGATCCCTGTGGCCTGGGAACATGACTGAGGCGTGATTCTGGAATCCTGTGGCCTGGGAACATGACGTCTGTTTAGATTGTGGAATACTGTGCCCTGGGAATCTGACTGAGGCTTGGTTCTGGAACCCTGTGGACTGGGAAAATGACTGAGATTTTATTCTGGAATCCTGTGGCCTGGAAACATGACATCAGTGGATACTTGAACCCTGTGTCCTGGGAACATGAGAACAGTTGGATTCTGGAACCCTGTGGCCTGGGAACATGTCTGAGGTTTGATGGTGGAAACCTGTGGCTTGGCAACATGAATGAGGTTTGTTACTGGAACCCTGTTCCCTGGGAATATGACTGAGGTTTGATTCTGGACACCTTTGTCCTGGGAACATGACTGTGGTTTGATTGTGGAACCATGGGTCCTGCAAACATGACTGAGGTTTGATTCTGGAAATCTGTGGCCTGGGAACTTGACTGAGGTTTGATGGCAGAAACCTGTGGACTGGCAACATGACTGAGGTTTGATTGTAGAACCCTGTGCCCTGGAAACATGACTGTGGCCTGGTACTGGAAACCCATGGCCTAAGAATTTGACATTGGTTTGATTCTGGAACCCTGTGGCCTTGGAACATGACTGAGGCGTGATTCTGGAAAACTGTGGCCTGGGAATATGACTGAGGTTTCTTTCTGGAAATCTGTGGCCTGGGAACTTGACTGAGGTTTGATGGCAGAAACCTGTGGACTGGCAACATGACTGAGGTTTGATTGTAGAACCCTGTGCCCTGAAAACATGACTGTGGCCTGTTACTGGAAACCCATGGCCTAGGAATTTGACATTGGTTTGATTCTGGAACCCTGTGGCCTGGGAACATGACTGAGGCGTGATTCTGGAAAACTGTGGCCTGGGAATATGACTGAGGTTTGATTCTGGAAATCTGTGGCCTGGGAACTTGACTGAGGTTTGATGGCAGAAACCTGTGGACTGGCAACATGACTGAGGTTTGATTGTAGAACCCTGTGCCCTGGAATCATGACTGCGACCTGATACTTGAAACCCATGGCCTGGGAACTTGACATTGGTTTGATTCCGGAACCCTGTGGCCAGGAACAAGACTGAGGCGTGATTCTGGAATCCTGTGGCCTGGGAACATGACATCTGTTTAGATTGTGGCATACTGGGCCCTGGGAACCTGACTGAGGATTGGTTCTGGAATCCTGTGGACTGGGAACAAGACTGAGGTTTGATTCTGGAACCATGTGGCCTGGGAATATGACTGAGGTTTGATTCTGGAAATCTGTGGCCTGGGAACTTGACTGAGGTTTGATGGCCGAAACCTGTGGACTGGCAACATGACTGAGGTTTGATTGTAGAACCCTGTGCCCTGGAAACATGACTGTGGCCTGGTACTGGAAACCCATGGCCTAGGAATTTGACATTGGTTTGATTCTGGAACCCTGTGTCCTGGGAACATGACTGAGGTTTGATTCTGGTAAACTGTGGCCGGGGACTTGACTGAGGTTTGATGGCAGAAATCTGTGGACTGGAAACATTACTGAAGTTTGATTGTAGAACCCTGTGCCCTGGAAACATGACTGCGACCTGATACTTGAAACCCATGGCCTGGGAACTTGACATTGGTTTGATTCTGGAAGCCTTTGGTCTGGAAGAAGAGTGAGGCGTGATTCTGGAATCCTGTGGCCTGGGAATATGACATCTGTTTAGATTGTGGAATACTGTGCCCTGGGAACCTGACTGAGGCTTGGTTCTGAAACCCTGTGGACTGGGAACATGACTGAGGTTTTATTCTGGAATCCTGTGGCCTGGGAACATGACATCAGTGGATTCTTGAAACCTGTGGCCTAGGAACATGAGAACGGTTGGATTCTGGAAACCTGTGGCCTGGGAACATGTCTGAGGTTTGATGGTGGAAACCTGTGGCTTGGCAACATGACTGAGGTTTGTTACTGGAACCCTGTTGCCTGGGAACATGACTGAGGTTTGATTCTGGACACCTTTGTCCTGGGAACATGACTATGGTTTGATTGTGGAACCATGGGTCCTGCAAACATGACTGAGGTTTTATTCTGGAACCATGTGTCCTGGGAATATGACTGAGGTTTGATTCTGGAAATCTGTGGCCTGGGAACTTGACTGAGGTTTGATGGCAGAAACCTGTGGACTGGCAACATGACTGAGGTTTGATTGTAGAACCCTGTGCTCTGGAAACATGACTCTTGCCTGGTACTGGAAACCCATGGCCTGGGAATTTGACATTGGTTTGATTCTGGAACCCTGTGGCCTGGGAACATGATTGAGGCGTGATTCTGGAAACCTGTGGCCTGGGAACATGACATCAGTTTAGATTGTGGCATACTGTGCCCTGGGAACCGGATTGAAGGCTTGGTTCTGGAATCCTGTGGACTGGGAACAAGACTGAGGTTTGATTCTGGAACCATGTGGCCTGGGAATATGACTGATGTTAGATCGTGGAATCCTGTGGCCTGGGAACATGACATCGGTTTGGATTCTGGTACCCTGTTGCCTGGGAACATGAAATCGGTTTGATTGTGGAAACCTGTGGTCTGGGAATATGACTGAGGTTTGATGGTGGTACCGTCTGGCCTGGCAACATGACTGAGGTTTGATTCTGGATCCCTGTGGCCTGGGAACATGACTGAGGCGTGATTCTGGAATCCTGTGGCCTGGGAACATGACGTCTGTTTAGATTGTGGAATACTGTGCCCTGGGAATCTGACTGAGGCTTGGTTCTGGAACCCTGTGGACTGGGAAAATGACTGAGATTTTATTCTGGAATCCTGTGGCCTGGAAACATGACATCAGTGGATTCTTGAACCCTGTGGCCTGGGAACATGAGAACAGTTGGATTCTGGAACCCTGTGGCCTGGGAACATGTCTGAGGTTTGATGGTGGAAACCTGTGGCTTGGCAACATGAATGAGGTTTGTTACTGGAACCCTGTTCCCTGGGAATATGACTGAGGTTTGATTCTGGACACCTTTGTCCTGGGAACATGACTGTGGTTTGATTGTGGAACCATGGGTCCTGCAAACATGACTGAGGTTTGATTCTGGAAATCTGTGGCCTGGGAACTTGACTGAGGTTTGATGGCAGAAACCTGTGGACTGGCAACATGACTGAGGTTTGATTGTAGAACCCTGTGCCCTGGAAACAAGACTGTGGCCTGGTACTGGAAACCCATGGCCTAAGAATTTGACATTGGTTTGATTCTGGAACCCTGTGGCCTTGGAACATGACTGAGGCGTGATTCTGGAAAACTGTGGCCTGGGAATATGACTGAGGTTTCTTTCTGGAAATCTGTGGCCTGGGAACTTGACTGAGGTTTGATGGCAGAAACCTGTGGACTGGCAACATGACTGAGGTTTGATTGTAGAACCCTGTGCCCTGGAAACATGACTGTGGCCTGTTACTGGAAACCCATGGCCTAGGAATTTGACATTGGTTTGATTCTGGAACCCTGTGGCCTGGGAACATGACTGAGGCGTGATTCTGGAAAACTGTGGCCTGGGAATATGACTGAGGTTTGATTCTGGAAATCTGTGGCCTGGGAACTTGACTGAGGTTTGATGGCAGAAACCTGTGGACTGGCAACATGACTGAGGTTTGATTGTAGAACCCTGTGCCCTGGAATCATGACTGCGACCTGATACTTGAAACCCATGGCCTGGGAACTTGACATTGGTTTGATTCCGGAACCCTGTGGCCAGGAACAAGACTGAGGCGTGATTCTGGAATCCTGTGGCCTGGGAACATGACATCTGTTTAGATTGTGGCATACTGGGCCCTGGGAACCTGACTGAGGATTGGTTCTGGAATCCTGTGGACTGGGAACAAGACTGAGGTTTGATTCTGGAACCATGTGGCCTGGGAATATGACTGAGGTTTGATTCTGGAAATCTGTGGCCTGGGAACTTGACTGAGGTTTGATGGCCGAAACCTGTGGACTGGCAACATGACTGAGGTTTGATTGTAGAACCCTGTGCCCTGGAAACATGACTGTGGCCTGGTACTGGAAACCCATGGCCTAGGAATTTGACATTGGTTTGATTCTGGAACCCTGTGTCCTGGGAACATGACTGAGGTTTGATTCTGGTAAACTGTGGCCGGGGACTTGACTGAGGTTTGATGGCAGAAATCTGTGGACTGGAAACATTACTGAAGTTTGATTGTAGAACCCTGTGCCCTGGAAACATGACTGCGACCTGATACTTGAAACCCATGGCCTGGGAACTTGACATTGGTTTGATTCTGGAAGCCTTTGGTCTGGAAGAAGAGTGAGGCGTGATTCTGGAATCCTGTGGCCTGGGAATATGACATCTGTTTAGATTGTGGAATACTGTGCCCTGGGAACCTGACTGAGGCTTGGTTCTGAAACCCTGTGGACTGGGAACATGACTGAGGTTTTATTCTGGAATCCTGTGGCCTGGGAACATGACATCAGTGGATTCTTGAAACCTGTGGCCTAGGAACATGAGAACGGTTGGATTCTGGAACCCTGTGGCCTGGGAACATGTCTGAGGTTTGATGGTGGAAACCTGTGGCTTGGCAACATGACTGAGGTTTGTTACTGGAACCCTGTTGCCTGGGAACATGACTGAGGTTTGATTCTGGACACCTTTGTCCTGGGAACATGACTGTGGTTTGATTGTGGAACCATGGGTCCTGCAAACATGACTGAGGTTTTATTCTGGAACCATGTGTCCTGGGAATATGACTGAGGTTTGATTCTGGAAATCTGTGGCCTGGGAACTTGACTGAGGTTTGATGGCAGAAACCTGTGGACTGGCAACATGACTGAGGTTTGATAGTAGAACCCTGTGCTCTGGAAACATGACTCTTGCCTGGTACTGGAAACCCATGGCCTGGGAATTTGACATTGGTTTGATTCTGGAACCCTGTGGCCTGGGAACATGATTGAGGCGTGATTCTGGAAACCTGTGGCCTGGGAACATGACATCAGTTTAGATTGTGGCATACTGTGCCCTGGGAACCGGATTGAAGGCTTGGTTCTGGAATCCTGTGGACTGGGAACAAGACTGAGGTTTGATTCTGGAACCATGTGGCCTGGGAATATGACTGATGTTAGATCGTGGAATCCTGTGGCCTGGGAACATGACATCGGTTTGGATTCTGGTACCCTGTTGCCTGGGAATATGAAATCGGTTTGATTGTGGAAACCTGTGGTCTGGGAATATGACTGAGGTTTGATGGTGGTACCCTCTGGCCTGGCAACATGACTGAGGTTTGATTCTGGATCCCTGTGGCCTGGGAACATGACTGAGGCGTGATTCTGGAATCCTGTGGCCTGGGAACATGACGTCTGTTTAGATTGTGGAATACTGTGCCCTGGGAATCTGACTGAGGCTTGGTTCTGGAACCCTGTGGACTGGGAACATGACTGAGGTTTGAATCTGGAATCCTGTAGCCTGCGAACATAACTGAGGATTGTTTCTGGAACCCTGTGGCCTGGGAACATGACATCAGTGGATTCTGGAACCCTGTGGCCTGGGAACATGAGAACGGTTTAATTCTGGAACCCTGTGACCTGGGAACATGTCTGAGGTTTGATGGTGGAAACCTGTGGCTTGGCAACATGACTGAGGTTTGTTTCTGTAACCCTGTTCTCTGCGAACATGACTGAGGTTTGATTCTGGACACCTTTGTGCTGGGAACATGACTGTGTTTTGATTGTGGAATCATGGGTCCTGCAAACATGACTGAGGTTTGATTCTGGAACCATGTGTCCTGGGAATATGACTGAGGTTTGATTCTGGAAATCTGTGGCCTGGGAACTTGACTGAGGTTTGATGGCAGAAACCTGTGGACTGGCAACATGACTGAGGTTTGATTGTAGAACCCTGTGCCCTGGAAACATGACTGTGGGCTGGTACTGGAAACCCATGGCCTAGGAATTTGACATTGGTTTGATTCTGGAACCCTGTGACCTGGGAACATGACTGAGGTATGATTCTGGAAAACTGTGGCCGGGGACTTGACTGAGGTTTGATGGCAGAAATCTGTGGACTGGAAACATTACTGAGGTTTGATTGTAGAACCCTGTGCCCTGGAAACATGAGTGCGACGTGATACTTGAAACCCATGGCCTGGGAACTTGACATTGGTTTGATTCTGGAACCCTGTGGCCAGGAACAAGACTGAGGCGTGATTCTGGAATCCTGTGGCCTGGGAACATGACATCTGTTTAGATTGTGGAATACTGTGCCCTGGGAACCTGACTGAGGCTTGGTTCTGGAACCCTGTGGACTGGGAACATGACTGAGGTTTTATTCTGGAATCCTGTGGCCTGGGAACATGACATCAGTGGATTCTGGAACCCTGTGGCCTGGGAACATGAGAACGGTTGGATTCTGGAAACCTGTGGCCTGGGAACATGTCTGAGGTTTGATGGTGGAAACCTGTGGCTTGGCAACATGACTGAGGTTTGTTACTGGAACCCTGTTCCCTGGGAACATGACTGAGGTTTGATTCTGGACACCTTTGTCCTGGGAACATGACTGTGGTTTGATTGTGGAACCATGGGTCCTGCAAACATGACTGAGGTTTGATTCTGGAACCATGTGTCCTGGGAATATGACTGAGGTTTGATTCTGGAAATCTGTGGCCTGGGAACATGACTGAGGTTTGATTCTGGAACCCTGTAGCCTGCGAACATAACTGAGGATTGTTTCTGGAGTCCTGTGGCCTGGGAACATGACATCAGTGGATTCTGGAACCCTGTGGCCTGGGAACATGAGAACGGTTTAATTCTGGAACCCTCTGACCTGGGAACATGTCTGAGGTTTGATGGTGGAAACCTGTGGCTTGGCAACATGACTGAGGTTTGTTTCTGGACACCTTTGTGCTGGGAACATGACTGTGTTTTGAATGTGGAATCATGGGTCATGCAAACATGACAGAGGTTTGATTCTGGAACCAGGTGTCCTGGGAATATGACTGAGGTTTGATTCTGGAAATCTGTGGCCTGGGAACTTGACTGAGGTTTGATGGCAGAAACCTGTGGACTGGCAACATGACTGAGGTTTGATTGTAGAACCCTGTGCCCGGGAAACATGACTGTGGGCTGGTACTGGAAACCCATGGCCTAGGAATTTGACATTGGTTTGATTCTGGAACCCTGTGGCCTGGGAACATGACTGAGGCGTGATTCTGGAAAACTGTGGCCTGGGAATATGACTGAGGTTTGATTCTGGAAATCTGTGGCCTGGGAACTTGACTGAGGTTTGATGGTAGAAATCTGTGGACTGGCAACATGACTGAGGTTTGATTGTAGAACCCTGTGCCCTGGAAACATGAATGCGACCTGATACTTGAAACCCATGGCCTGGGAACTTGACATTGGTTTGATTCTGGAACCCTGTGGCCAGGAACAAGACTGAGGCGTGATTCTGGAATCCTGTGGCCTGGGAACATGACATCTGTTTAGATTGTGGAATACTGTGCCCTGGGAACCTGACTGAGGCTTGGTTCTGGAACCCTGTGGACTGGGAACATGACTGAGGTTTTATTCTGGAATCCTGTGGCCTGGGAACATGACATCAGTGGATTCTGGAACCCTGTGGCCTGGGAACATGAGAACGGTTAGATTCTGGAAACCTGTGGCCTGGGAACATGTCTGAGGTTTGATGGTGGAAACCTGTGGCTTGGCAACATGACTGAGGTTTGTTACTGGAACCCTGTTCCCTGGGAACATGACTGAGGTTTGATTCTGGACACCTTTGTCCTGGGAACATGACTGTGGTTTGATTGTGGAACCATGGGTCCTGCAAATATGACTGAGGTTTGATTCTGGAACCATGTGTCCTGGGAATATGACTGAGGTTTGATTCTGGAAATCTGTGGCCTGGGAACATGACTGAGGTTTGTTTCTGGAACCCTGTAGCCTGCGAATATAACTGAGGATTGTTTCTGGAATCCTGTGGCCTGGGAACATGATCAGTGGATTCTGGAACCCTGTGGCCTGGGAACATGAGAACGGTTTAATTCTGGAACCCTCTGACCTGGGAACATGTCTGAGGTTTGATGGTGGAAACCTGTGGCTTGGCAACATGACTGAGGTTTGTTTCTGGACACCTTTGTGCTGGGAACATGACTGTGTTTTGATTGTGGAATCATGGGTCCTGCAAACATGACAGAGGTTTGATTCTGGAACCAGGTGTCCTGGGAATATGACTGAGGTTTGATTCTGGAAATCTGTGGCCTGGGAACTTGACTGAGGTTTGATGGCAGAAACCTGTGGACTGGCAACATGACTGAGGTTTGATTGTAGATCCCTGTGCCCTGGAAACATGACTGTGGCCTGGTACTGGAAACCCATGGCCTAGGAATTTGACATTGGTTTGATTCTGGAACCCTGTGGCCTGGGAACATGACTGAGGCGTGATTCTGGAAAACTGTGGCCTGGGAATATGACTGAGGTTTGATTCTGGAAATCTGTGGCCTGGGAACTTGACTGAGGTTTGATGGTAGAAATCTGTGGACTGGCAACATGACTGAGGTTTGATTGTAGAACCCTGTGCCCTGGAAACATGACTGCGACCTGATACTTGAAACCCACGGCCTGGGAACTTGACATTGGTTTGATTCCGGAACCCTGTGGCCAGGAACAAGACTGAGGCGTGATTCTGGAATCCTGTGGCCTGGGAACATGACATCTGTTTAGATTGTGGAATACTGGGCCCTGGGAACCTGACTGAGGCTTGGTTCTGGAACCCTGTGGACTGGGAACATGACTGAGGTTTTATTCTGGAATCCTGTGGCCTGGGAACATGACATCAGTGGATTCTGGAACCCTGTGGCCTGGGAACATGAGAACGGTTTGATTCTGGAACCCTGTGGCCTGGGAACATGTCTGAGGTTTGATGGTGGAAACCTATGGCTTGGCAACATGAATGAGGTTTGTTACTGGAACCCTCTTCCCTGGGAACATGACTGTGGTTTGATTGTGGAACCATGGGTCCTGCAAACATGACTGAGGTTTTATTCTGGAACCAGGTGTCCTGGGAATATGACTGAGGTTTGATTCTGGAAATCTGTGGCCTGGGAAATTGACTGAGGTTTGATGGCAGAAACCTGTGGACTGGCAACATGACAGAGGTTTGATTGTAGAAACCTGTTCCCTGGAAACATGACTGTGGCCTGGTACTGGAAACCCATGGCCTAGGAATTTGACATTGGCTTGATTCTGGAACCCTGTGGCCTGGGAACAGGATTGAGGCGTGATTCTGGAAACCTGTGGCCTGGGAACATGACATCTGTTTAGATTGTGGCATACTGTGCCCTGGGAACCGGACTGAAGGCTTGGTTCTGGAATCCTGTGGACTGGGAACAAGACTGAGGTTTGATTCTGGAACCATGTGGCCTGGGAATATGACTGATGTTAGATCGTGGAATCCTGTGGCCTGGGAACATGACATCGGTTTGGATTCTGGTACCCTGTTGCCTGGGAACATGAAATCGGTTTGATTGTGGAAACCTGTGGTCTGGGAATATGACTGAGGTTTGATGGTGGTACCGTCTGGCCTGGCAACATGACTGAGGTTTGATTCTGGATCCCTGTGGCCTGGGAACATGACTGAGGCGTGATTCTGGAATCCTGTGGCCTGGGAACATGACGTCTGTTTAGATTGTGGAATACTGTGCCCTGGGAATCTGACTGAGGCTTGGTTCTGGAACCCTGTGGACTGGGAAAATGACTGAGATTTTATTCTGGAATCCTGTGGCCTGGAAACATGACATCAGTGGATTCTTGAACCCTGTGGCCTGGGAACATGAGAACAGTTGGATTCTGGAACCCTGTGGCCTGGGAACATGTCTGAGGTTTGATGGTGGAAACCTGTGGCTTGGCAACATGAATGAGGTTTGTTACTGGAACCCTGTTCCCTGGGAATATGACTGAGGTTTGATTCTGGACACCTTTGTCCTGGGAACATGACTGTGGTTTGATTGTGGAACCATGGGTCCTGCAAACATGACTGAGGTTTGATTCTGGAAATCTGTGGCCTGGGAACTTGACTGAGGTTTGATGGCAGAAACCTGTGGACTGGCAACATGACTGAGGTTTGATTGTAGAACCCTGTGCCCTGGAAACATGACTGTGGCCTGGTACTGGAAACCCATGGCCTAAGAATTTGACATTGGTTTGATTCTGGAACCCTGTGGCCTTGGAACATGACTGAGGCGTGATTCTGGAAAACTGTGGCCTGGGAATATGACTGAGGTTTCTTTCTGGAAATCTGTGGCCTGGGAACTTGACTGAGGTTTGATGGCAGAAACCTGTGGACTGGCAACATGACTGAGGTTTGATTGTAGAACCCTGTGCCCTGGAAACATGACTGTGGCCTGTTACTGGAAACCCATGGCCTAGGAATTTGACATTGGTTTGATTCTGGAACCCTGTGGCCTGGGAACATGACTGAGGCGTGATTCTGGAAAACTGTGGCCTGGGAATATGACTGAGGTTTGATTCTGGAAATCTGTGGCCTGGGAACTTGACTGAGGTTTGATGGCAGAAACCTGTGGACTGGCAACATGACTGAGGTTTGATTGTAGAACCCTGTGCCCTGGAATCATGACTGCGACCTGATACTTGAAACCCATGGCCTGGGAACTTGACATTGGTTTGATTCCGGAACCCTGTGGCCAGGAACAAGACTGAGGCGTGATTCTGGAATCCTGTGGCCTGGGAACATGACATCTGTTTAGATTGTGGCATACTGGGCCCTGGGAACCTGACTGAGGATTGGTTCTGGAATCCTGTGGACTGGGAACAAGACTGAGGTTTGATTCTGGAACCATGTGGCCTGGGAATATGACTGAGGTTTGATTCTGGAAATCTGTGGCCTGGGAACTTGACTGAGGTTTGATGGCCGAAACCTGTGGACTGGCAACATGACTGAGGTTTGATTGTAGAACCCTGTGCCCTGGAAACATGACTGTGGCCTGGTACTGGAAACCCATGGCCTAGGAATTTGACATTGGTTTGATTCTGGAACCCTGTGTCCTGGGAACATGACTGAGGTTTGATTCTGGTAAACTGTGGCCGGGGACTTGACTGAGGTTTGATGGCAGAAATCTGTGGACTGGAAACATTACTGAAGTTTGATTGTAGAACCCTGTGCCCTGGAAACATGACTGCGACCTGATACTTGAAACCCATGGCCTGGGAACTTGACATTGGTTTGATTCTGGAAGCCTTTGGTCTGGAAGAAGAGTGAGGCGTGATTCTGGAATCCTGTGGCCTGGGAATATGACATCTGTTTACATTGTGGAATACTGTGCCCTGGGAACCTGACTGAGGCTTGGTTCTGAAACCCTGTGGACTGGGAACATGACTGAGGTTTTATTCTGGAATCCTGTGGCCTGGGAACATGACATCAGTGGATTCTTGAAACCTGTGGCCTAGGAACATGAGAACGGTTGGATTCTGGAACCCTGTGGCCTGGGAACATGTCTGAGGTTTGATGGTGGAAACCTGTGGCTTGGCAACATGACTGAGGTTTGTTACTGGAACCCTGTTGCCTGGGAACATGACTGAGGTTTGATTCTGGACACCTTTGTCCTGGGAACATGACTGTGGTTTGATTGTGGAACCATGGGTCCTGCAAACATGACTGAGGTTTTATTCTGGAACCATGTGTCCTGGGAATATGACTGAGGTTTGATTCTGGAAATCTGTGGCCTGGGAACTTGACTGAGGTTTGATGGCAGAAACCTGTGGACTGGCAACATGACTGAGGTTTGATAGTAGAACCCTGTGCTCTGGAAACATGACTCTTGCCTGGTACTGGAAACCCATGGCCTGGGAATTTGACATTGGTTTGATTCTGGAACCCTGTGGCCTGGGAACATGATTGAGGCGTGATTCTGGAAACCTGTGGCCTGGGAACATGACATCAGTTTAGATTGTGGCATACTGTGCCCTGGGAACCGGATTGAAGGCTTGGTTCTGGAATCCTGTGGACTGGGAACAAGACTGAGGTTTGATTCTGGAACCATGTGGCCTGGGAATATGACTGATGTTAGATCGTGGAATCCTGTGGCCTGGGAACATGACATCGGTTTGGATTCTGGTACCCTGTTGCCTGGGAACATGAAATCGGTTTGATTGTGGAAACCTGTGGTCTGGGAATATGACTGAGGTTTGATGGTGGTACCCTCTGGCCTGGCAACATGACTGAGGTTTGATTCTGGATCCCTGTGGCCTGGGAACATGACTGAGGCGTGATTCTGGAATCCTGTGGCCTGGGAACATGACGTCTGTTTAGATTGTGGAATACTGTGCCCTGGGAATCTGACTGAGGCTTGGTTCTGGAACCCTGTGGACTGGGAACATGACTGAGGTTTGAATCTGGAATCCTGTAGCCTGCGAACATAACTGAGGATTGTTTCTGGAACCCTGTGGCCTGGGAACATGACATCAGTGGATTCTGGAACCCTGTGGCCTGGGAACATGAGAACGGTTTAATTCTGGAACCCTGTGACCTGGGAACATGTCTGAGGTTTGATGGTGGAAACCTGTGGCTTGGCAACATGACTGAGGTTTGTTTCTGTAACCCTGTTCTCTGCGAACATGACTGAGGTTTGATTCTGGACACCTTTGTGCTGGGAACATGACTGTGTTTTGATTGTGGAATCATGGGTCCTGCAAACATGACTGAGGTTTGATTCTGGAACCATGTGTCCTGGGAATATGACTGAGGTTTGATTCTGGAAATCTGTGGCCTGGGAACTTGACTGAGGTTTGATGGCAGAAACCTGTGGACTGGCAACATGACTGAGGTTTGATTGTAGAACCCTGTGCCCTGGAAACATGACTGTGGGCTGGTACTGGAAACCCATGGCCTAGGAATTTGACATTGGTTTGATTCTGGAACCCTGTGACCTGGGAACATGACTGAGGTATGATTCTGGAAAACTGTGGCCGGGGACTTGACTGAGTTTTGATGGCAGAAATCTGTGGACTGGAAACATTACTGAGGTTTGATTGTAGAACCCTGTGCCCTGGAAACATGAGTGCGACGTGATACTTGAAACCCATGGCCTGGGAACTTGACATTGGTTTGATTCTGGAACCCTGTGGCCAGGAACAAGACTGAGGCGTGATTCTGGAATCCTGTGGCCTGGGAACATGACATCTGTTTAGATTGTGGAATACTGTGCCCTGGGAACCTGACTGAGGCTTGGTTCTGGAACCCTGTGGACTGGGAACATGACTGAGGTTTTATTCTGGAATCCTGTGGCCTGGGAACATGACATCAGTGGATTCTGGAACCCTGTGGCCTGGGAACATGAGAACGGTTGGATTCTGGAAACCTGTGGCCTGGGAACATGTCTGAGGTTTGATGGTGGAAACCTGTGGCTTGGCAACATGACTGAGGTTTGTTACTGGAACCCTGTTCCCTGGGAACATGACTGAGGTTTGATTCTGGACACCTTTGTCCTGGGAACATGACTGTGGTTTGATTGTGGAACCATGGGTCCTGCAAACATGACTGAGGTTTGATTCTGGAACCATGTGTCCTGGGAATATGACTGAGGTTTGATTCTGGAAATCTGTGGCCTGGGAACATGACTGAGGTTTGATTCTGGAACCCTGTAGCCTGCGAACATAACTGAGGATTGTTTCTGGAGTCCTGTGGCCTGGGAACATGACATCAGTGGATTCTGGAACCCTGTGGCCTGGGAACATGAGAACGGTTTAATTCTGGAACCCTCTGACCTGGGAACATGTCTGAGGTTTGATGGTGGAAACCTGTGGCTTGGCAACATGACTGAGGTTTGTTTCTGGACACCTTTGTGCTGGGAACATGACTGTGTTTTGAATGTGGAATCATGGGTCATGCAAACATGACAGAGGTTTGATTCTGGAACCAGGTGTCCTGGGAATATGACTGAGGTTTGATTCTGGAAATCTGTGGCCTGGGAACTTGACTGAGGTTTGATGGCAGAAACCTGTGGACTGGCAACATGACTGAGGTTTGATTGTAGAACCCTGTGCCCGGGAAACATGACTGTGGGCTGGTACTGGAAACCCATGGCCTAGGAATTTGACATTGGTTTGATTCTGGAACCCTGTGGCCTGGGAACATGACTGAGGCGTGATTCTGGAAAACTGTGGCCTGGGAATATGACTGAGGTTTGATTCTGGAAATCTGTGGCCTGGGAACTTGACTGAGGTTTGATGGTAGAAATCTGTGGACTGGCAACATGACTGAGGTTTGATTGTAGAACCCTGTGCCCTGGAAACATGAATGCGACCTGATACTTGAAACCCATGGCCTGGGAACTTGACATTGGTTTGATTCCGGAACCCTGTGGCCAGGAACAAGACTGAGGCGTGATTCTGGAATCCTGTGGCCTGGGAACATGACATCTGTTTAGATTGTGGAATACTGGGCCCTGGGAACCTGACTGAGGCTTGGTTCTGGAACCCTGTGGACTGGGAACATGACTGAGGTTTTATTCTGGAATCCTGTGGCCTGGGAACATGACATCAGTGGATTCTGGAACCCTGTGGCCTGGGAACATGAGAACGGTTGGATTCTGGAACCCTGTGGCCTGGGAACATGTCTGAGGTTTGATGGTGGAAACCTATGGCTTGGCAACATGAATGAGGTTTGTTACTGGAACCCTCTTCCCTGGGAACATGACTGAGGTTTGATTCTGGACACCTTTGTCCTGGGAACATGACTGTGGTTTGATTGTGGAACCATGGGTCCTGCAAACATGACTGAGGTTTTATTCTGGAACCAGGTGTCCTGGGAATATGACTGACGTTTGATTCTGGAAATCTGTGGACTGGGAAATTGACTGAGGTTTGATGGCAGAAACCTGTGGACTGGCAACATGACAGAGGTTTGATTGTAGAAACCTGTGCCCTGGAAACATGACTGTGGCCTGGTACTGGAAACCCATGGCCTAGGAATTTGACATTGGCTTGATTCTGGAACCCTGTGGCCTGGGAACAGGATTGAGGCGTGATTCTGGAAACCTGTGGCCTGGGAACATGACATCTGTTTAGATTGTGGCATACTGTGCCCTGGGAACCGGACTGAAGGCTTGGTTCTGGAATCCTGTGGACTGGGAACAAGACTGAGGTTTGATTCTGGAACCATGTGGCCTGGGAATATGACTGATGTTAGATCGTGGAATCCTGTGGCCTGGGAACATGACATCGGTTTGGATTCTGGTACCCTGTTGCCTGGGAACATGAAATCGGTTTGATTGTGGAAACCTGTGGTCTGGGAATATGACTGAGGTTTGATGGTGGTACCCTCTGGCCTGGCAACATGACTGAGGTTTGATTCTGGATCCCTGTGGCCTGGGAACATGACTGAGGCGTGATTCTGGAATCCTGTGGCCTGGGAACATGACGTCTGTTTAGATTGTGGAATACTGTGCCCTGGGAATCTGACTGAGGCTTGGTTCTGGAACCCTGTGGACTGGGAACATGACTGAGGTTTGAATCTGGAATCCTGTAGCCTGCGAACATAACTGAGGATTGTTTCTGGAACCCTGTGGCCTGGGAACATGACATCAGTGGATTCTGGAACCCTGTGGCCTGGGAACATGAGAACGGTATAATTCTGGAACCCTGTGACCTGGGAACATGTCTGAGGTTTGATGGTGGAAACCTGTGGCTTGGCAACATGACTGAGGTTTGTTTCTGTAACCCTGTTCTCTGCGAACATGACTGAGGTTTGATTCTGGACACCTTTGTGCTGGGAACATGACTGTGTTTTGATTGTGGAATCATGGGTCCTGCAAACATGACTGAGGTTTGATTCTGGAACCATGTGTCCTGGGAATATGACTGAGGTTTGATTCTGGAAATCTGTGGCCTGGGAACTTGACTGAGGTTTGATGGCAGAAACCTGTGGACTGGCAACATGACTGAGGTTTGATTGTAGAACCCTGTGCCCTGGAAACATGACTGTGGGCTGGTACTGGAAACCCATGGCCTAGGAATTTGACATTGGTTTGATTCTGGAACCCTGTGACCTGGGAACATGACTGAGGTATGATTCTGGAAAACTGTGGCCGGGGACTTGACTGAGGTTTGATGGCAGAAATCTGTGGACTGGAAACATTACTGAGGTTTGATTGTAGAACCCTGTGCCCTGGAAACATGAGTGCGACGTGATACTTGAAACCCATGGCCTGGGAACTTGACATTGGTTTGATTCTGGAACCCTGTGGCCAGGAACAAGACTGAGGCGTGATTCTGGAATCCTGTGGCCTGGGAACATGACATCTGTTTAGATTGTGGAATACTGTGCCCTGGGAACCTGACTGAGGCTTGGTTCTGGAACCCTGTGGACTGGGAACATGACTGAGGTTTTATTCTGGAATCCTGTGGCCTGGGAACATGACATCAGTGGATTCTGGAACCCTGTGGCCTGGGAACATGAGAACGGTTGGATTCTGGAAACCTGTGGCCTGGGAACATGTCTGAGGTTTGATGGTGGAAACCTGTGGCTTGGCAACATGACTGAGGTTTGTTTCTGGACACCTTTGTGCTGGGAACATGACTGTGTTTTGATTGTGGAATCATGGGTCCTGCAAACATGACAGAGGTTTGATTCTGGAACCAGGTGTCCTGGGAATATGACTGAGGTTTGATTCTGGAAATCTGTGGCCTGGGAACTTGACTGAGGTTTGATGGCAGAAACCTGTGGACTGGCAACATGACTGATGTTTGATTGTAGAACCCTGTGCCCGGGAAACATGACTGTGGGCTGGTCCTGGAAACCCATGGCCTAGGAATTTGACATTGGTTTGATTCTGGAACCCTGTGGCCTGGGAACATGACTGAGGCGTGATTCTGGAAAACTGTGGCCTGGGAATATGACTGAGGTTTGATTCTGGAAAACTGTGGCCTGGGAACTTGACTGAGGTTTGATGGTAGAAATCTGTGGACTGGCAACATGACTGAGGTTTGATTGTAGAACCCTGTCCCCTGGAAACATGAATGCGACCTGATACTTGAAACCCATGGCCTGGGAACTTGACATTGGTTTGATTCCGGAACCCTGTGGCCAGGAACAAGACTGAGGCGTGATTCTGGAATCCTGTGGCCTGGGAACATGACATCTGTTTAGATTGTGGAATACTGTGCCCTGGGAACCTGACTGAGGCTTGGTTCTGGAACCCTGTGGACTGGGAACATGACTGAGGTTTTATTCTGGAATCCTGTGGCCTGGGAACATGACATCAGTGGATTCTGGAACCCTGTGGCCTGGGAACATGAGAACGGTTGGATTCTGGAAACCTGTGGCCTGGGAACATGTCTGAGGTTTGATGGTGGAAACCTGTGGCTTGGCAACATGACTGAGGTTTGTTACTGGAACCCTGTTCCCTGGGAACATGACTGAGGTTTGATTCTGGACACCTTTGTCCTGGGAACATGACTGTGGTTTGATTGTGGAACCATGGGTCCTGCAAACATGACTGAGGTTTGATTCTGGAACCATGTGTCCTGGGAATATGACTGAGGTTTGATTCTGGAAATCTGTGGCCTGGGAACATGACTGAGGTTTGATTCTGGAACCCTGTAGCCTGCGAACATAACTGAGGATTGTTTCTGGAATCCTGTGGCCTGGGAACATGACATCAGTGGATTCTGGAACCCTGTGGCCTGGGAACATGAGAACGGTTTAATTCTGGAACCCTCTGACCTGGGAACATGTCTGAGGTTTGATGGTGGAAACCTGTGGCTTGGCAACATGACTGAGGTTTGTTTCTGGACACCTTTGTCCTGGGAACATGACTGTGTTTTGATTGTGGAATCATGGGTCCTGCAAACATGACAGAGGTTTGATTCTGGAACCAGGTGTCCTGGGAATATGACTGAGGTTTGATTCTGGAAATCTGTGGCCTGGGAACTTGACTGAGGTTTGATGGCAGAAACCTGTGGACTGGCAACATGACTGAGGTTTGATTGTAGAACCCTGTGCCCTGGAAACATGACTGTGGGCTGGTACTGGAAACCCATGACCTAGGAATTTGACATTGGTTTGATTCTGGAACCCTGTGGCCTGGGAACATGACTGAGGCGTGATTCTGGAAAACTGTGGCCAGGGAATATGACTGAGGTTTGATTCTGGAAATCTGTGGCCTGGGAACTTGACTGAGGTTTGATGGTAGAAATCTGTGGACTGGCAACATGACTGAGGTTTGATTGTAGAACCCTGTGCCCTGGAAACATGAATGCGACCTGATACTTGAAACCCATGGCCTGGGAACTTGACATTGGTTTGATTCCGGAACCCTGTGGCCAGGAACAAGACTGAGGCGTGATTCTGGAATCCTGTGGCCTGGGAACATGACATCTGTTTAGATTGTGGAATACTGGGCCCTGGGAACCTGACTGAGGCTTGGTTCTGGAACCCTGTGGACTGGGAACATGACTGAGGTTTTATTCTGGAATCCTGTGGCCTGGGAACATGACATCAGTGGATTCTGGAACCCTGTGGCCTGGGAACATGAGAACGGTTGGATTCTGGAACCCTGTGGCCTGGGAACATGTCTGAGGTTTGATGGTGGAAACCTGTGGCTTGGCAACATGACTGAGGTTTGTTACTGGAACCCTGTTCCCTGGGAACATGACTGAGGTTTGATTCTGGACACCTTTGTCCTGGGAACATGACTGTGGTTTGATTGTGGAACCATGGGTCCTGCAAACATGACTGAGGTTTGATTCTGGAACCATGTGTCCTGGGAATATGGCTGAGGTTTGATTCTGGAAATCTGTGGCCTGGGAACATGACTGAGGTTTGATTCTGGAACCCTGTAGCCTGCGAACATAACTGAGGATTGTTTCTGGAATCCTGTGGCCTGGGAACATGACATCAGTGGATTCTGGAACCCTGTGGCCTGGGAACATGAGAACGGTTTAATTCTGGAACCCTCTGACCTGGGAACATGTCTGAGGTTTGATGGTGGAAACCTGTGGCTTGGCAACATGACTGAGGTTTGTTTCTGGACACCTTTGTGCTGGGAACATGACTGTGTTTTGATTGTGGAATCATGGGTCCTGCAAACATGACAGAGGTTTGATTCTGGAACCAGGTGTCCTGGGAATATGACTGAGGTTTGATTCTGGAAATCTGTGGCCTGGGAACTTGACTGAGGTTTGATGGCAGAAACCTGTGGACTGGCAACATGACTGAGGTTTGATTGTAGAACCCTGTGCCCTGGAAACATGACTGTGGGCTGGTACTGGAAACCCATGGCCTAGGAATTTGACATTGGTTTGATTCTGGAACCCTGTGGCCTGGGAACATGACTGAGGCGTGATTCTGGAAAACTGTGGCCTGGGAATATGACTGAGGTTTGATTCTGGAAATCTGTGGCCTGGGAACTTGACTGAGGTTTGATGGTAGAAATCTGTGGACTGGCAACATGACTGAGGTTTGATTGTAGAACCCTGTGCCCTGGAAACATGAATGCGACCTGATACTTGAAACCCATGGCCTGGGAACTTGACATTGGTTTGATTCCGGAACCCTGTGGCCAGGAACAAGACTGAGGCGTGATTCTGGAATCCTGTGGCCTGGGAACATGACATCTGTTTAGATTGTGGAATACTGGGCCCTGGGAACCTGACTGAGGCTTGGTTCTGGAACCCTGTGGACTGGGAACATGACTGAGGTTTTATTCTGGAATCCTGTGGCCTGGGAACATGACATCAGTGGATTCTGGAACCCTGTGGCCTGGGAACATGAGAACGGTTGGATTCTGGAAACCTGTGGCCTGGGAACATGTCTGAGGTTTGATGGTGGAAACCTGTGGCTTGGCAACATGACTGAGGTTTGTTACTGGAACCCTGTTCCCTGGGAACATGACTGAGGTTTGATTCTGGACACCTTTGTCCTGGGAACATGATTGTGGTTTGATTGTGGAACCATGGGTCCTGCAAACATGACTGAGGTTTGATTCTGGAACCATGTGTCCTGGGAATATGACTGAGGTTTGATTCTGGAAATCTGTGGCCTGGGAACATGACTGAGGTTTGATTCTGGAACCCTGTAGCCTTCGAACATAACTGAGGATTGTTTCTGGAATCCTGTGGCCTGGGAACATGACATCAGTGGATTCTGGAACCCTATGGCCTGGGAACATGAGAACGGTTTAATTCTGGAACCCTCTGACCTGGGAACATGTCTGAGGTTTGATGGTGGAAACCTGTGGCTTGGCAACATGACTGAGGTTTGTTTCTGGAAACCTTTGTGCTGGGAACATGACTGTGTTTTGATTGTGGAATCATGGGTCCTGCAAACATGACAGAGGTTTGATTCTGGAACCAGGTGTCCTGGGAATATGACTGAGGTTTGATTCTGGAAATCTGTGGCCTGGGAACTTGACTGAGGTTTGATGGCAGAAACCTGTGGACTGGCAACATGACTGAGGTTTGAGTGTAGAACCCTGTGCCCTGGAAACATGACTGTGGGCTGGTACTGGAAACCCATGGCCTAGGAATTTGACATTGGTTTGATTCTGGAACCCTGTGGCCTGGGAACATGACTGAGGCGTGATTCTGGAAAACTGTGGCCTGGGAATATGACTGAGGTTTGATTCTGGAAAACTGTGGCCTGGGAACTTGACTGAGGTTTGATGGTAGAAATCTGTGGACTGGCAACATGACTGAGGTTTGATTGTAGAACCCTGTGCCCTGGAAACATGAATGCGACCTGATACTTGAAACCCATGGCCTGGGAACTTGACATTGGTTTGATTCCGGAACCCTGTGGCCAGGAACAAGACTGAGGCGTGATTCTGGAATCCTGTGGCCTGGGAACATGACATCTGTTTAGATTGTGGAATACTGGGCCCTGGGGACCTGACTGAGGCTTGGTTCTGGAACCCTGTGGACTGGGAACATGACTGAGGTTTTATTCTGGAATCCTGTGGCCTGGGAACATGACATCAGTGGATTCTGGAACCCTGTGGCCTGGGAACATGAGAACGGTTGGATTCTGGAACCCTGTGGCCTGGGAACATGTCTGAGGTTTGATGGTGGAAACCTGTGGCTTGGCAACATGAATGAGGTTTGTTACTGGAACCCTCTTCCCTGGGAACATGACTGAGGTTTGATTCTGGACACCTTTGTCCTGGGAACATGACTGTGGTTTGATTGTGGAACCATGGGTCCTGCAAACATGACTGAGGTTTTATTCTGGAACCAGGTGTCCTGGGAATATGACTGAGGTTTGATTCTGGAAATCTGTGGCCTGGGAAATTGACTGAGGTTTGATGGCAGAAACCTGTGGACTGGCAACATGACAGAGGTTTGATTGTAGAAACCTGTGCCCTGGAAACATGACTGTGGCCTGGTACTGGAAACCCATGGCCTAGGAATTTGACATTGGCTTGATTCTGGACCCCTGTGGCCTGGGAACAGGATTGAGGCGTGATTCTGGAAACCTCTGGCCTGGGAACATGACATCTGTTTAGATTGTGGCATACTGTGCCCTGGGAACCGGACTGAAGGCTTGGTTCTGGAATCCTGTGGACTGGGAACAAGACTGAGGTTTGATTCTGTAACCATGTGGCCTGGGAATATGACTGATATTAGATCGTGGAATCCTGTGGCCTGGGAACATGACATCGGTTTGGATTCTGGTACCCTGTTGCCTGGGAACATGAAATCGGTTTGATTGTGGAAACCTGTGGTCTGGGAATATGACTGAGGTTTGATGGTGGTACCCTCTGGCCTGGCAACATGACTGAGGTTTGATTCTGGATCCCTGTGGCCTGGGAACATGACTGAGGCGTGATTCTGGAATCCTGTGGCCTGGGAACATGACGTCTGTTTAGATTGTGGAATACTGTGCCCTGGGAATCTGACTGAGGCTTGGTTCTGGAACCCTGTGGACTGGGAACATGACTGAGGTTTTATTCTGGAATCCTGTGGCCTGGGAACATGACATCAGTGGATTCTGGAACCCTGTAGCCTGGGAACATGAGAACGGTTGGATTCTGGAACCCTGTGGCCTGGGAACATGTCTGAGGTTTGATGGTGGAACCCTGTTCCCTGGGAACATGACTGAGGTTTGATTCTGGACACCTTTGTCCTGGGAACATGACTGTGGTTTGATTGTGGAACCATGGGTCCTGCAAACATGACTGAGGTTTGATTCTGGAACCATGTGTCCTGGGAATATGGCTGAGGTTTGATTCTGGAAATCTGTGGCCTGGGAACATGACTGAGGTTTGATTCTGGAACCCTGTAGCCTGCGAACATAACTGAGGATTGTTTCTGGAATCCTGTGGCCTGGGAACATGACATCAGTGGATTCTGGAACCCTGTGGCCTGGGAACATGAGAACGGTTTAATTCTGGAACCCTCTGACCTGGGAACATGTCTGAGGTTTGATGGTGGAAACCTGTGGCTTGGCAACATGACTGAGGTTTGTTTCTGGACACCTTTGTGCTGGGAACATGACTGTGTTTTGATTGTGGAATCATGGGTCCTGCAAACATGACAGAGGTTTGATTCTGGAACCAGGTGTCCTGGGAATATGACTGAGGTTTGATTCTGGAAATCTGTGGCCTGGGAACTTGACTGAGGTTTGATGGCAGAAACCTGTGGACTGGCAACATGACTGAGGTTTGATTGTAGAACCCTGTGCCCTGGAAACATGACTGTGGGCTGGTACTGGAAACCCATGGCCTAGGAATTTGACATTGGTTTGATTCTGGAACCCTGTGGCCTGGGAACATGACTGAGGCGTGATTCTGGAAAACTGTGGCCAGGGAATATGACTGAGGTTTGATTCTGGAAATCTGTGGCCTGGGAAGTTGACTGAGGTTTGATGGTAGAAATCTGTGTACTGGCAACATGACTGAGGTTTGATTGTAGAACCCTGTGCCCTGGAAACATGAATGCGACCTGATACTTGAAACCCATGGCCTGGGAACTTGACATTGGTTTGATTCCGGAACCCTGTGGCCAGGAACAAGACTGAGGCGTGATTCTGGAATCCTGTGGCCTGGGAACATGACATCTGTTTAGATTGTGGAATACTGGGCCCTGGGAACCTGACTGAGGCTTGGTTCTGGAACCCTGTGGACTGGGAACATGACTGAGGTTTTATTCTGGAATCCTGTGGCCTGGGAACATGACATCAGTGGATTCTGGAACCCTGTGGCCTGGGAACATGAGAACGGTTGGATTCTGGAACCCTGTGGCCTGGGAACATGTCTGAGGTTTGATGGTGGAAACCTGTGGCTTGGCAACATGACTGAGGTTTGTTACTGGAACCCTGTTCCCTGGGAACATGACTGAGGTTTGATTCTGGACACCTTTGTCCTGGGAACATGACTGTGGTTTGATTGTGGAACCATGGGTCCTGCAAACATGACTGAGGTTTGATTCTGGAACCATGTGTCCTGGGAATATGGCTGAGGTTTGATTCTGGAAATCTGTGGCCTGGGAACATGACTGAGGTTTGATTCTGGAACCCTGTAGCCTGCGAACATAACTGAGGATTGTTTCTGGAATCCTGTGGCCTGGGAACATGACATCAGTGGATTCTGGAACCCTGTGGCCTGGGAACATGAGAACGGTTTAATTCTGGAACCCTCTGACCTGGGAACATGTCTGAGGTTTGATGGTGGAAACCTGTGGCTTGGCAACATGACTGAGGTTTGTTTCTGGACACCTTTGTGCTGGGAACATGACTGTGTTTTGATTGTGGAATCATGGGTCCTGCAAACATGACAGAGGTTTGATTCTGGAACCAGGTGTCCTGGGAATATGACTGAGGTTTGATTCTGGAAATCTGTGGCCTGGGAACTTGACTGAGGTTTGATGGCAGAAACCTGTGGACTGGCAACATGACTGAGGTTTGATTGTAGAACCCTGTGCCCTGGAAACATGACTGTGGGCTGGTACTGGAAACCAATGGCCTAGGAATTTGACATTGGTTTGATTCTGGAACCCTGTGGCCTGGGAACATGACTGAGGCGTGATTCTGGAAAACTGTGGCCTGGGAATATGACTGAGGTTTGATTCTGGAAAACTGTGGCCTGGGAACTTGACTGAGGTTTGATGGTAGAAATCTGTGGACTGGCAACATGACTGAGGTTTGATTGTAGAACCCTGTGCCCTGGAAACATGACTGCGACCTGATACTTGAAACCCATGGCCTGGGAACTTGACATTGGTTTGATTCCGGAACCCTGTGGCCAGGAACAAGACTGAGGCGTGATTCTGGAATCCTGTGGCCTGGGAACATGACATCTGTTTAGATTGTGGAATACTGGGCCCTGGGAACCTGACTGAGGCTTGGTTCTGGAACCCTGTGGACTGGGAACATGACTGAGGTTTTATTCTGGAATCCTGTGGCCTGGGAACATGACATCAGTGGATTCTGGAACCCTGTGGCCTGGGAACATGAGAACGGTTGGATTCTGGAACCCTGTGGCCTGGGAACATGTCTGAGGTTTGATGGTGGAAACCTGTGGCTTGGCAACATGACTGAGGTTTGTTACTGGAACCCTGTTCCCTGGGAACATGACTGAGGTTTGATTCTGGACACCTTTGTCCTGGGAACATGACTGTGGTTTGATTGTGGAACCATGGGTCCTGCAAACATGACTGAGGTTTGATTCTGGAACCATGTGTCCTGGGAATATGGCTGAGGTTTGATTCTGGAAATCTGTGGCCTGGGAACATGACTGAGGTTTGATTCTGGAACCCTGTAGCCTGCGAACATAACTGAGGATTGTTTCTGGAATCCTGTGGCCTGGGAACATGACATCAGTGGATTCTGGAACCCTGTGGCCTGGGAACATGAGAACGGTTTAATTCTGGAACCCTCTGACCTGGGAACATGTCTGAGGTTTGATGGTGGAAACCTGTGGCTTGGCAACATGACTGAGGTTTGTTTCTGGACACCTTTGTGCTGGGAACATGACTGTGTTTTGATTGTGGAATCATGGGTCCTGCAAACATGACAGAGGTTTGATTCTGGAACCAGGTGTCCTGGGAATATGACTGAGGTTTGATTCTGGAAATCTGTGGCCTGGGAACTTGACTGAGGTTTGATGGCAGAAACCTGTGGACTGGCAACATGACTGAGGTTTGATTGTAGAACCCTGTGCCCTGGAAACATGAATGCGACCTGATACTTGAAACCCATGGCCTGGGAACTTGACATTGGTTTGATTCCGGAACCCTGTGGCCAGGAACAAGACTGAGGCGTGATTCTGGAATCCTGTGGCCTGGGAACATGACATCTGTTTAGATTGTGGAATACTGGGCCCTGGGAACCTGACTGAGGCTTGGTTCTGGAACCCTGTGGACTGGGAACATGACTGAGGTTTTATTCTGGAATCCTGTGGCCTGGGAACATGACATCAGTGGATTCTGGAACCCTGTGGCCTGGGAACATGAGAACGGTTGGATTCTGGAACCCTGTGGCCTGGGAACATGTCTGAGGTTTGATGGTGGAAACCTGTGGCTTGGCAACATGACTGAGGTTTGTTACTGGAACCCTGTTCCCTGGGAACATGACTGAGGTTTGATTCTGGACACCTTTGTCCTGGGAACATGACTGTGGTTTGATTGTGGAACCATGGGTCCTGCAAACATGACTGAGGTTTGATTCTGGAACCATGTGTCCTGGGAATATGGCTGAGGTTTGATTCTGGAAATCTGTGGCCTGGGAACATGACTGAGGTTTGATTCTGGAACCCTGTAGCCTGCGAACATAACTGAGGATTGTTTCTGGAATCCTGTGGCCTGGGAACATGACATCAGTGGATTCTGGAACCCTGTGGCCTGGGAACATGAGAACGGTTTAATTCTGGAACCCTCTGACCTGGGAACATGTCTGAGGTTTGATGGTGGAAACCTGTGGCTTGGCAACATGACTGAGGTTTGTTTCTGGACACCTTTGTGCTGGGAACATGACTGTGTTTTCATTGTGGAATCATGGGTCCTGCAAACATGACAGAGGTTTGATTCTGGAACCAGGTGTCCTGGGAATATGACTGAGGTTTGATTCTGGAAATCTGTGGCCTGGGAACTTGACTGAGGTTTGATGGTAGAAACCTGTGGACTGGCAACATGACTGAGGTTTGATTGTAGAACCCTGTGCCCTGGAAACATGACTGTGGGCTGGTACTGGAAACCCATGGCCTAGGAATTTGACATTGGTTTGATTCTGGAACCCTGTGGCCTGGGAACATGACTGAGGCGTGATTCTGGAAAACTGTGGCCTGGGAATATGACTGAGGTTTGATTCTGGAAATCTGTGGCCTGGGAACTTGACTGAGGTTTGATGGTAGAAATCTGTGGACTGGCAACATGACTGAGGTTTGATTGTAGAACCCTGTGCCCTGGAAACATGAATGCGACCTGATACTTGAAACCCATGGCCTGGGAACTTGACATTGGTTTGATTCCGGAACCCTGTGGCCAGGAACAAGACTGAGGCGTGATTCTGGAATCCTGTGGCCTGGGAACATGACATCTGTTTAGATTGTGGAATACTGGGCCCTGGGAACCTGACTGAGGCTTGGTTCTGGAACCCTGTGGACTGGGAACATGACTGAGGTTTTATTCTGGAATCCTGTGGCCTGGGAACATGACATCAGTGGATTCTGGAACCCTGTGGCCTGGGAACATGAGAACGGTTGGATTCTGGAAACCTGTGGCCTGGGAACATGTCTGAGGTTTGATGGTGGAAACCTGTGGCTTGGCAACATGACTGAGGTTTGTTACTGGAACCCTGTTCCCTGGGAACATGACTGAGGTTTGATTCTGGACACCTTTGTCCTGGGAACATGATTGTGGTTTGATTGTGGAACCATGGGTCCTGCAAACATGACTGAGGTTTGATTCTGGAACCATGTGTCCTGGGAATATGACTGAGGTTTGATTCTGGAAATCTGTGGCCTGGGAACATGACTGAGGTTTGATTCTGGAACCCTGTAGCCTGCGAACATAACTGAGGATTGTTTCTGGAATCCTGTGGCCTGGGAACATGACATCAGTGGATTCTGGAACCCTATGGCCTGGGAACATGAGAACGGTTTAATTCTGGAACCCTCTGACCTGGGAACATGTCTGAGGTTTGATGGTGGAAACCTGTGGCTTGGCAACATGACTGAGGTTTGTTTCTGGAAACCTTTGTGCTGGGAACATGACTGTGTTTTGATTGTGGAATCATGGGTCCTGCAAACATGACAGAGGTTTGATTCTGGAACCAGGTGTCCTGGGAATATGACTGAGGTTTGATTCTGGAAATCTGTGGCCTGGGAACTTGACTGAGGTTTGATGGCAGAAACCTGTGGACTGGCAACATGACTGAGGTTTGAGTGTAGAACCCTGTGCCCTGGAAACATGACTGTGGGCTGGTACTGGAAACCCATGGCCTAGGAATTTGACATTGGTTTGATTCTGGAACCCTGTGGCCTGGGAACATGACTGAGGCGTGATTCTGGAAAACTGTGGCCTGGGAATATGACTGAGGTTTGATTCTGGAAAACTGTGGCCTGGGAACTTGACTGAGGTTTGATGGTAGAAATCTGTGGACTGGCAACATGACTGAGGTTTGATTGTAGAACCCTGTGCCCTGGAAACATGAATGCGACCTGATACTTGAAACCCATGGCCTGGGAACTTGACATTGGTTTGATTCCGGAACCCTGTGGCCAGGAACAAGACTGAGGCGTGATTCTGGAATCCTGTGGCCTGGGAACATGACATCTGTTTAGATTGTGGAATACTGGGCCCTGGGAACCTGACTGAGGCTTGGTTCTGGAACCCTGTGGACTGGGAACATGACTGAGGTTTTATTCTGGAATCCTGTGGCCTGGGAACATGACATCAGTGGATTCTGGAACCCTGTGGCCTGGGAACATGAGAACGGTTGGATTCTGGAACCCTGTGGCCTGGGAACATGTCTGAGGTTTGATGGTGGAAACCTGTGGCTTGGCAACATGAATGAGGTTTGTTACTGGAACCCTCTTCCCTGGGAACATGACTGAGGTTTGATTCTGGACACCTTTGTCCTGGGAACATGACTGTGGTTTGATTGTGGAACCATGGGTCCTGCAAACATGACTGAGGTTTTATTCTGGAACCAGGTGTCCTGGGAATATGACTGAGGTTTGATTCTGGAAATCTGTGGCCTGGGAAATTGACTGAGGTTTGATGGCAGAAACCTGTGGACTGGCAACATGACAGAGGTTTGATTGTAGAAACCTGTGCCCTGGAAACATGACTGTGGCCTGGTACTGGAAACCCATGGCCTAGGAATTTGACATTGGCTTGATTCTGGAACCCTGTGGCCTGGGAACAGGATTGAGGCGTGATTCTGGAAACCTGTGGCCTGGGAACATGACATCTGTTTAGATTGTGGCATACTGTGCCCTGGGAACCGGACTGAAGGCTTGGTTCTGGAATCCTGTGGACTGGGAACAAGACTGAGGTTTGATTCTGTAACCATGTGGCCTGGGAATATGACTGATATTAGATCGTGGAATCCTGTGGCCTGGGAACATGACATCGGTTTGGATTCTGGTACCCTGTTGCCTGGGAACATGAAATCGGTTTGATTGTGGAAACCTGTGGTCTGGGAATATGACTGAGGTTTGATGGTGGTACCCTCTGGCCTGGCAACATGACTGAGGTTTGATTCTGGATCCCTGTGGCCTGGGAACATGACTGAGGCGTGATTCTGGAATCCTGTGGCCTGGGAACATGACGTCTGTTTAGATTGTGGAATACTGTGCCCTGGGAATCTGACTGAGGCTTGGTTCTGGAACCCTGTGGACTGGGAACATGACTGAGGTTTTATTCTGGAATCCTGTGGCCTGGGAACATGACATCAGTGGATTCTGGAACCCTGTAGCCTGGGAACATGAGAACGGTTGGATTCTGGAACCCTGTGGCCTGGGAACATGTCTGAGGTTTGATGGTGGAACCCTGTTCCCTGGGAACATGACTGAGGTTTGATTCTGGACACCTTTGTCCTGGGAACATGACTGTGGTTTGATTGTGGAACCATGGGTCCTGCAAACATGACTGAGGTTTGATTCTGGAACCATGTGTCCTGGGAATATGACTGAGGTTTGAATCTGGAAATCTGTGGCCTGGGAACATGACTGAGGTTTGATTCTGGAACCCTGTAGCCTGCGAACATAACTGAGGATTGTTTCTGGAATCCTGTGGCCTGGGAACATGACATCAGTGGATTCTGGAACCCTGAGGCCTGGGAACATGAGAACGGTTTAATTCTGGAACCCTCTGACCTGGGAACATGTCTGAGGTTTGATGGTGGAAACCTGTGGCTTGGCAACATGACTGAGGTTTGTTTCTGGACACCTTTGTGCTGGGAACATGACTGTGTTTTGATTGTGGAATCATGGGTCCTGCAAACATGACTGAGGTTTGATTCTGGAACCATGTGTCCTGGGAATATGACTGAGGTTTGATTCTGGAAATCTGTGGCCTGGGAACTTGACTGAGGTTTGATGGCAGAAACCTGTGGACTGGCAACATGACTGAGGTTTGATTGTAGAACCCTGTGCCCTGGAAACATGACTGTGGGCTGGTACTGGAAACCCATGGCCTAGGAATTTGACATTGGTTTGATTCTGGAACCCTGTGACCTGGGAACATGACTGAGGTATGATTCTGGAAAACTGTGGCCGGGGACTTGACTGAGGTTTGATGGCAGAAATCTGTGGACTGGAAACATTACTGAGGTTTGATTGTAGAACCTTGTGCCCTGGAAACATGAGTGCGACGTGATACTTGAAACCCATGGCCTGGGAACTTGACATTGGTTTGATTCTGGAACCCTGCGGCCAGGAACAAGACTGAGGCGTGATTCTGGAATCCTGTGGCCTGGGAACATGACATCTGTTTAGATTGTGGAATACTGTGCCCTGGGAACCTGACTGAGGCTTGGTTCTGGAACCCTGTGGACTGGGAACATGACTGAGGTTTTATTCTGGAATCCTGTGGCCTGGGAACATGACATCAGTGGATTCTGGAACCCTGTGGCCTGGGAACATGAGAACGGTTGGATTCTGGAAACCTGTGGCCTGGGAACATGTCTGAGGTTTGATGGTGGAAACCTGTGGCTTGGCAACATGACTGAGGTTTGTTACTGGAACCCTGTTCCCTGGGAACATGACTGAGGTTTGATTCTGGACACCTTTGTCCTGAGAACATGACTGTGGTTTGATTGTGGAACCATGGGTCCTACAAATATGACTGAGGTTTGATTCTGGAACCATGTGTCCTGGGAATATGACTGAGGTTTGATTCTGGAAATCTGTGGCCTGGGAACTTGACTGAGGTTTGATGGCAGAAACCTGTGGACTGGCAACCTGACTGAGGTTTGATTGTAGAACCCTGTGCCCTGGAAACATGACTGTGGGCTGGTACTGGAAACCCATGGCCTCGGAATTTGACATTGGTTTGATTCTGGAACCCTGTGGCCTGGGAACATGACTGAGGCGTGATTCTGGAAAACTGTGGCCTGGGAATATGACTGAGGTTTGATTCTGGAAATCTGTGGCCTGGGAACTTGACTGAGGTTTGATGGTAGAAATCTGTGGACTGGCAACGTGACTGAGGTTTGATTGTAGAACCCTGTGCCCTGGAAACATGAATGCGACCTGATACTTGAAACCCATGGCCTGGGAACTTGACATTGGTTTGATTCCGGAACCCTGTGGCCAGGAACAAGACTGAGGCGTGATTCTGGAATCCTGTGGCCTGGGAACATGACATCTGTTTAGATTGTGGAATACTGGGCCCTGGGAACCTGACTGAGGCTTGGTTCTGGAACCCTGTGGACTGGGAACATGACTGAGGTTTTATTCTGGAATCCTGTGGCCTGGGAACATGACATCAGTGGATTCTGGAACCCTGTGGCCTGGGAACATGAGAACGGTTGGATTCTGGAACCCTGTGGCCTGGGAACATGTCTGAGGTTTGATGGTGGAAACCTGTGGCTTGGCAACATGACTGAAGTTTGTTTCTGGACACCTTTGTGCTGGGAACATGACTGTGTTTTGATTGTGGAATCATGGGTCCTGCAAACATGACAGAGGTTTGATTCTGGAACCAGGTGTCCTGGGAATATGACTGAGGTTTGATTCTGGAAATCTGTGGCCTGGGAACTTGACTGAAGTTTGATGGCAGAAACCTGTGGACTGGCAACATGACTGAGGTTTGATTGTAGAACCCTGTGCCCTGGAAACATGAATGCGACCTGATACTTGAAACCCATGGCCTGGGAACTTGACATTGGTTTTATTCCGGAACCCTGTGGCCAGGAACAAGACTGAGGCGTGATTCTGGAATCCTGTGGCCTGGGAACATGTCTGAGGTTTGATGGTGGAAACCTGTGGCTTGGCAACATGAATGAGGTTTGTTACTGGAACCCTGTTCCCTGGGAATATGACTGAGGTTTGATTCTGGACACCTTTGTCCTGGGAACATGACTGTGGTTTGATTGTGGAACCATGGGTCCTGCAAACATGACTGAGGTTTGATTCTGGAACCATGTGTCCTGGGAATATGACTGAGGTTTGATTCTGGAACCCTGTAGCCTGCGAACATAACTGAGGATTGTTTCTGGAATCCTGTGGCCTGGGAACATGACATCAGTGGATTCTGGAACCCTGTGGCCTGGGAACATGAGAACGGTTTAATTCTGGAACCCTCTGACCTGGGAACATGTCTGAGGTTTGATGGTGGAAACCTGTGGCTTGGCAACATGACTGAGGTTTGTTTCTGGACACCTTTGTGCTGGGAACATGACTGTGTTTTGATTGTGGAATCATGGGTCCTGCAAACATGACAGAGGTTTGATTCTGGAACCATGTGTCCTGGGAATATGACTGAGGTTTGATTCTGGAAATCTGTGGCCTGGGAACTTGACTGAGGTTTGATGGCAGAAACCTGTGGACTGGCAACATGACTGAGGTTTGATTGTAGAACCCTGTGCCCTGGAAACATGACTGTGGGCTGGTACTGGAAACCCATGGCCTAGGAATTTGACATTGGTTTGATTCTGGAACCCTGTGGCCTGGGAACATGACTGAGGCGTGATTCTGGAAAACTGTGGCCTGGGAATATGACTGAGGTTTGATTCTGGAAATCTGTGGCCTGGGAACTTGACTGAGGTTTGATGGTAGAAATCTGTGGACTGGCAACATGACTGAGGTTTGATTGTAGAACCCTGTGCCCTGGAAACATGAATGCGACCTGATACTTGAAACCCATGGCCTGGGAACTTGACATTGGTTTGATTCCGGAACCCTGTGGCCAGGAACAAGACTGAGGCGTGATTCTGGAATCCTGTGGCCTGGGAACATGACATCTGTTTAGATTGTGGAATACTGGGCCCTGGGAACCTGACTGAGGCTTGGTTCTGGAACCCTGTGGACTGGGAACATGACTGAGGTTTTATTCTGGAATCCTGTGGCCTGGGAACATGACATCAGTGGATTCTGGAACCTTGTGGCCTGGGAACATGAGAACGGTTGGATTCTGGAAACCTGTGGCCTGGGAACATGTCTGAGGTTTGATGGTGGAAACCTGTGGCTTGGCAACATGACTGAGGTTTGTTACTGGAACCCTGTTCCCTGGGAACATGACTGAGGTTTGATTCTGGACACCTTTGTCCTGGGAACATGATTGTGGTTTGATTGTGGAACCATGGGTCCTGCAAACATGACTGAGGTTTGATTCTGGAACCATGTGTCCTGGGAATATGACTGAGGTTTGATTCTGGAAATCTGTGGCCTGGGAACATGACTGAGGTTTGATTCTGGAACCCTGTAGCCTGCGAACATAACTGAGGATTGTTTCTGGAATCCTGTGGCCTGGGAACATGACATCAGTGGATTCTGGAACCCTATGGCCTGGGAACATGAGAACGGTTTAATTCTGGAACCCTCTGACCTGGGAACATGTCTGAGGTTTGATGGTGGAAACCTGTGGCTTGGCAACATGACTGAGGTTTGTTTCTGGAAACCTTTGTGCTGGGAACATGACTGTGTTTTGATTGTGGAATCATGGGTCCTGCAAACATGACAGAGGTTTGATTCTGGAACCAGGTGTCCTGGGAATATGACTGACGTTTGATTCTGGAAATCTGTGGCCTGGGAACTTGACTGAGGTTTGATGGCAGAAACCTGTGGACTGGCAACATGACTGAGGTTTGAGTGTAGAACCCTGTGCCCTGGAAACATGACTGTGGGCTGGTACTGGAAACCCATGGCCTAGGAATTTGACATTGGTTTGATTCTGGAACCCTGTGGCCTGGGAACATGACTGAGGCGTGATTCTGGAAAACTGTGGCCTGGGAATATGACTGAGGTTTGATTCTGGAAAACTGTGGCCTGGGAACTTGACTGAGGTTTGATGGTAGAAATCTGTGTACTGGCAACATGACTGAGGTTTGATTGTAGAACCCTGTGCCCTGGAAACATGAATGCGACCTGATACTTGAAACCCATGGCCTGGGAACTTGACATTGGTTTGATTCCGGAACCCTGTGGCCAGGAACAAGACTGAGGCGTGATTCTGGAATCCTGTGGCCTGGGAACATGACATCTGTTTAGATTGTGGAATACTGGGCCCTGGGAACCTGACTGAGGCTTGGTTCTGGAACCCTGTGGACTGGGAACATGACTGAGGTTTTATTCTGGAATCCTGTGGCCTGGGAACATGACATCAGTGGATTCTGGAACCCTGTGGCCTGGGAACATGAGAACGGTTGGATTCTGGAACCCTGTGGCCTGGGAACATGTCTGAGGTTTGATGGTGGAAACCTGTGGCTTGGCAACATGAATGAGGTTTGTTACTGGAACCCTCTTCCCTGGGAACATGACTGAGGTTTGATTCTGGACACCTTTGTCCTGGGAACATGACTGTGGTTTGATTGTGGAAGCATGGGTCCTGCAAACATGACTGAGGTTTTATTCTGGAACCAGGTGTCCTGGGAATATGACTGAGGTTTGATTCTGGAAATCTGTGGCCTGGGAAATTGACTGAGGTTTGATGGCAGAAACCTGTGGACTGGCAACATGACAGAGGTTTGATTGTAGAAACCTGTGCCCTGGAAACATGACTGTGGCCTGGTACTGGAAACCCATGGCCTAGGAATTTGACATTGGCTTGATTCTGGAACCCTGTGGCCTGGGAACAGGATTGAGGCGTGATTCTGGAAACCTGTGGCCTGGGAACATGACATCTGTTTAGATTGTGGCATACTGTGCCCTGGGAACCGGACTGAAGGCTTGGTTCTGGAATCCTGTGGAGTGGGAACAAGACTGAGATTTTATTCTGGAACCATATGTCCTGGGAATATGACTGAGGTTTGATTCTGGAAATCTGTGGCCTGGAAACTTGACTGAGGTTTGATGGCAGAAACCTGTGGACTGGCAACATGACTGAGGTTTGATTGTAGAACCCTGTGCCCTGGAAACATGACTGTGGGCTGGTACTGGAAACCCATGGCCTAGGAATTTGACATTGGTTTGATTCTGGAACCCTGTGGCCTGGGAACATGACTGAGGCGTGATTCTGGAAAACTGTGGCCTGGAAATATGACTGAGGTTTGATTCTGGAAATCTGTGGCCTGGGAACTTGACTGAGGTTTGATGGCAGAAACCTGTGGACTGGCAACATGACAGAGGTTTGATTGTAGAACCCTGTGGCCTGGAAATATTACTGTGGCCTGGTACTGGAAACCCATGGCCTGGGAAATTGACATTGGTTTGATTCTGCAACCCTGTGGCCTGGGAACATGATTGAGGCCTGATTCTGGAAACCTGTGGCCTGGGAACATGACATCTGTTTAGATTGTGGCATACTGTGCCCTGGGAACCGGACTGAAGGCTTGGTTCTGGAATCCTGTGGACTGGGAACAAGACTGAGGTTTGATTCTGGAACCATGTGGCCTGGGAATATGACTGATGTTAGATCGTGGAATCCTGTGGCCTGGGAACATGACATCGGTTTGAATTCTGGTACCCTGTTGCCTGGGAACATGAAATCGGTTTGATTGTGGAAACCTGTGGTCTGGGAATATGACTGAGGTTTGATGGTGGTACACTCTGGCCTGGCAACATGACTGAGGTTTGATTCTGGATCCCTGTGGCCTGGGAACATGACTGAGGCGTGATTCTGGAATCCTGTGGCCTGGCAACATGACATCTGTTTAGATTGTGGAATAATGTGCCCTGGGAATCTGACTGAGGCTTGGTTCTGGAACCCTGTGGACTGGGAACATGACTAAGGTTTAATTGTAGAACCCTGTGCCCTGGAAACATGACTGTGGCCTGGTACTGGAAATCCATGGCCTAGGAATTTGACATTGGTTTGATTCTGGAACCCTGTGTCCTGGGAATATGACTGAGGTTTGATTCTGGAAAACTGTGGCCGGGTACTTGACTGAGGGTTGATGGCAGAAATCTGTGGACTGGGAACATGACTGAGGTTTGATTGTAGAACCCTATGCCCTGGAAACATGACTGTGGCCTGGTACTGGAAACCCATGGCCTAGGAATTTGATATTGGTTTGATTCTGGAACCCTGTGGCCTGGGAACATGACTGAGGATTGATTCTGGAACCCTGTAGCCTGCGAACATAACTGAGGATTGTTTCTGGAACCCTGTGGGCTGGGAACATGACATCAGTGGATTCTGGAACCCTGTGGCCTGGGAACATGAGAACGGTTTAATTCTGGAACCCTGTGGCCTGGGAACATGTCTGAGGTTTGATGGTGGAAACCTGTGGCTTGGCAACATGACTGAGGTTTGTTTCTGGAACCCTGTTCCCTGGGAACATGACTGAGGTTTGATTCTGGACACCTTTGTGCTGGGACAATGACTGTGTTTTGATTGTGGAATCATGGGTCCTGCAAACATGACTGAGGTTTGATTCTGGAACCATGTGTCCTGGGAATATGCCTGAGGTTTGATTCTGGAAATCTGTGGCCTGGAAACTTGACTGAGGTTTGATGGCAGAAACCTGTGGACTGGCAACCTGACTGAGGTTTGATTGTAGAACCCTGTGCCCTGGAAACATGACTGTGGGCTGGTACTGGAAACCCATGGCCTAGGAATTTGACATTGGTTTGATTCTGGAACCCTGTGGCCTGGGAACATGACTGAGGCGTGATTCTGGAAAACTGTGGCCTGGGAATATGACTGAGGTTTGATTCTGGAAATCTGTGGCCTGGGAACTTGACTGAGGTTTGATGGCAGAAACCTGTGGACTGGCAACATGACAGAGGTTTGATTGTAGAACCCTGTGGCCTGGAAATATTACTGTGGCCTGGTACTGGAAACCAATGGCCTGGGAAATTGACATTGGTTTGATTCTGCAACCCTGTGGCCTGGGAACATGATTGAGGCCTGATTCTGGAAAACTGTGGCCTGGGAACATGATTGAGGCCTGATTCTGGAAACCTGTGGCCTGGGAACATGACATCTGTTTAGATTGTGGCATACTGTGCCCTGGGAACCGGACTGAAGGCTTGGTTCTGGAATCCTGTGGACTGGGAACAAGACTGAGGTTTGATTCTGGAACCATGTGGCCTGGGAATATGACTGATGTTAGATCGTGGAATCCTGTGGCCTGGGAACATGACATCGGTTTGAATTCTGGTACCCTGTTGCCTGGGAACATGAAATCGGTTTGATTGTGGAAACCTGTGGTCTGGGAATATGACTGAGGTTTGATGGTGGTACCCTCTGGCCTGGCAACATGACTGAGGTTTGATTCTGGATCCCTGTGGCCTGGGAACATGACTGAGGCGTGATTCTGGAATCCTGTGGCTTGGGAACATGACATCTGTTTAGATTGTGGAATAATGTGCCCTGGGAATCTGACTGAGGCTTGGTTCTGGAACCCTGTGGACTGGGAACATGACTAAGGTTTGATTGTAGAACCCTGTGCCCTGGAAACATGACTGTGGCCTGGTACTGGAAACCCATGGCCTAGGAATTTGACATTGGTTTGATTCTAGAACCCTGTGGCCTGGGAAGATGACTGAGGTTTGATTCTGGAAAACTGTGGCCGGGTACTTGACTGAGGGTTGATGGCAGAAATCTGTGGACTGGGAACATGACTGAGGTTTGATTGTAGATCCCTATGCACTGGAAACATGACTGTGGCCTGGTACTAGAAACCCATGGCCTAGGAATTTGACATTGGTTTGATTCTGGAACCCTGTGGCCTGGGAACATGACTGAGGATTGATTCTGGAACCTTGTAGCCTGCGAACATAACTGAGGATTGTTTCTGGAACCCTGTGGCCTGGGAACATGACATCAGTGGATTCTGGAAACCTGTGGCCTGGGAACATGAGAACGGTTTAATTCTGGAACCCTGTGACCTGGGAACATGTCTGAGGTTTGATGGTGGAAACCTGTGGCTTGGCAACATGACTGAGGTTTGTTTCTGGAACCCTGTTCCCTGCAAACATGACTGAGGTTTGATTCTGGAACCATGTGTCCTGGGAATATGACTGAGGTTTGATTCTGGAAATCTGTGGCCTGGGAATTTGACTGAGGTTTGATGGCAGAAACCTGTGGACTGGCAACATGACAGAGGTTTGATTGTAGAACCCTGTGGCCTGGAAATATGACTGTGGCCTGGTACTGGAAACCCATGGCCTGGGAAATTGACATTGGTTTGATTCTGAAACCCTGTGGCCTGGGAACATGATTGAGGCGTGATTCTGGAAACCTGTGGCCTGGGAACATGACATCTGTTTAGATTGTGGCATACTGTGCCCTGGGAACCGGACTGAAGGCTTGGTTCTGGAATCCTGTGGAGTGGGAACAAGACTGAGATTTTATTCTGGAACCATGTGTCCTGGGAATATGACTGAGGTTTGATTCTGGAAATCTGTGGCCTGGAAACTTGACTGAGGTTTGATGGCAGAAACCTGTGGACTGGCAACATGACTGAGGTTTGATTGTAGAACCCTGTGCCCTGGAAACATGACTGTGGGCTGGTACTGGAAACCCATGGCCTAGGAATTTGACATTGGTTTGATTCTGGAACCCTGTGGCCTGGGAACATGACTGAGGCGTGATTCTGGAAAACTGTGGCCTGGGAATATGACTGAGGTTTGATTCTGGAAATCTGTGGCCTGGGAACTTGACTGAGGTTTGATGGCAGAAATCTGTGGACTGGCAACATGACTGAGGTTTGATTGTAGAACCCTGTGCCCTGGAAACATGACTGCGACCTGATATTTGAAACCCATGGCCTGGGAACTTGACATTGTTTTGATTCCGGAACCCTGTGGCCAGGAACAAGACTGAGGCGTGATTCTGGAACCCTGTGGCCTGGGAACATGACATCTGTTTAGTTTGTGGAATACTGGGCCCTGGGAACCTGACTGAGGCTTGGTTCTGGAACCCTGTGGACTGGGATCATGACTGAGGATTTATTCTGGAATCCTGTGGCCTGGGAACATGACATCAGTGGATTCTTGAACCCTGTGGCCTGGGAACATGAGAACGGTTGGATTCTGGAACACTGTGGCCTGGGAACATGTCTGAGGTTTGATGTTGGAAACCTGTGGCTTGGCAACATGAATGAGGTTTGTTACTGGAACCCTGTTCCCTGGGAATATGACTGAGGTTTGATTCTGGACACCTTTGTCCTGGGAGCATGACTGTGGTTTGATTGTGGAACCATGGGTCCTGCAAACATGACTGAGGTTTGATTCTGGAACCATGTGTCCTGGGAATATGACTGAGGTTTGATTCTGGAAATCTGTGGCCTGGGAACTTGACTGAGGTTTGATGGCAGAAACCTGTGGACTGGCAACATGACTGAGGTTTGATTGTAGAACCCTGTGCCCTGGAAACATGACTGTGGTCTGGTACTGGAAACCCATGGCCTAGGAATTTGACATTGGTTGGATTTTGGAACCCTGTGGCCTGGGAACATGACTGAGGCATGATTCTGGAAAACTGTGGCCTGGGAATATGACTGAGGTTTGATTCTGGAAATCTGTGGCCTGGGAACTTGACTGAGGTTTGATGGCAGAAATCTGTGGACTGGCAACATGACTGAGGTTTGATTGTAGAACCCTGTGCCCTGGAAACATGACTGCGACCTGATATTTGAAACCCATGGCCTGGGAACTTGACATTGTTTTGATTCCGGAACCCTGTGGCCAGGAACAAGACTGAGGCGTGATTCTGGAATCCTGTGGCCTGGGAACATGACATCTGTTTAGATTGTGGAATACTGGGCCCTGGGAACCTGACTGAGGCTTGGTTCTGGAACCCTGTGGACTGGGAACATGACTGAGGTTTTATTCTGGAATCCTGTGGCCTGGGAACATGACATCAGTGGATTCTTGAAACCTGTGGCCTGGGAACATGAGAACGGTTTGATTCTGGAACCCTGTGGCCTGGGAACATGTCTGAGGTTTGATGGTGGAAACCTGTGGCTTGGCAACATGACTGAGGTTTGTTACTGGAACCCTCTTCCCTGGGAACATGACTGAGGTTTGATTCTGGACACCTTTGTCCTGGGAACATGACTGTGGTTTGATTGTGGAACCATGGGTCCTGCAAACATGACTGAGGTTTTATTCTGGAACCATGTGTCCTGGGAATATGACTGAGGATTGATTCTGGAAATCTGTTCCCTGGGAAGTTGACTGAGGTTTGATTGTAGAACCCTGTGGCCTGGAAATATGACTGTGGCCTGGTACTGGAAACCCATGGCCTGGGAAATTGACATTGGTTTGATTCTGAAACCCTGTGGCCTGGGAACATGATTGAGGCGTGATTCTGGAAACCTGTGGCCTGGGAACATGACATCTGTTTAGATTGTGGCATACTGTGCCCTGGGAACCGGACTGAAGGCTTGGTTCTGGAATCCTGTGGACTGGGAACAAGACTGAGGTTTGATTCTGGAACCATGTGGCCTGGGAATATGACTGATGTTAGATCGTGGAATCCTGTGGCCTGGGAACATGACATCGGTTTGGATTCTGGTACCCTGTTGCCTGGGAACATGAAATCGGTTTGATTGTGGAAACCTGTGGTCTGGGAATATGACTGAGGTTTGATGGTGGTACCCTCTGGCCTGGCAACATGACTGAGGTTTGATTCTGGATCCCTGTGGCCTGGGAACATGACTGAGGCTTGATTCTGGAACCCTGTGGCCTGGGAATATGTCTGAGGTTTGATGGTGGAAAACTGTGGCTTGGCAAAATGACTGAGGTTTGTTATTGGAACCCTGTTCCCTGGGAACATGACTGAGGTTTGATTCTGGACACCTTTGTCCTGGGAACATGACTGTGGTTTGATTGTGGAACCGTGGGTCCTGCCAACAAGACTGAGGTTTTTTTTCTGGAACCATGTGTCCTGGGAATATGACTGAGGTTTGATTCTGGAAATCTGTGACCTGGGAAATTGACTGAAGTTTGATGGCAGAATCCTGTGGACTGGCAACATGACAGAGGTTTGATTGTTGAACCCTGTGGCCTGGAAACATGACTGTGGCCTGGTACTTGAAACCCATGGCCTAGGAATTTGACATTGGTTTGTTTCTGGAACCCTCTGGCCTGGGAACATGACGGAGGTTTGATTCTGGAACCCTGTAGGCTTCGAACATAACTGAGGATTGTTTCTGGAACCCTGTGGCCTGGGAACATCACATCAGTGGATTCTGGCACCCTGTGGCCTGGGAACATGAGAACGGTTTAATTCTGGAACCCTGTGACCTGGGAACATGTCTGAGGTTTGATGGTGGAAACCTGTGGCTTGGCAACATGACTGAGGCTTGTTTCTGGAACCCTGTTCCCTGGGAACATGACTGAGGTTTGATTCTGGACACCTTTGTGCTGGGTACATGACTGTGTTTTGATTGTGGAATCATGGGTCCTGCAAACATGACTTAGGTTTGATTCTGGAACCATGTGTCCTGGGAATATGACTGAGGTTTGATTCTGGAAATCTGTGGCCTGGGAACTTGACAGAGCTTTGATGGCAGAAAACTGGGGACTGGCAACATGACTGAGGTTTGATTGTAGAACCCTTTGCCCTGGAAACATGACTGTGGTCTGGTACTGGAAACCCATGGCCTACGAATTTGACATTGGTTTCTTTCTGGAACCCTGTGACCTGGGAACATGACTGAGGTTTGATTCTGGAAATCTGTGGCCTGGGAACTTGACTGAGGTTTAATGGCAGAAATCTGTGGACTGGCAACATGACTGAGGTTTGATTGTAGAACCCTGTGCCCTGGAAACATGACTGCGACCTGATATTTGAAACCCATGGCCTAGGAACTTGACATTGGTTTGATTCCGGAACCCTGTGGCCAGGAACAAGACTGAGGCGTGATTCTGGAATCCTGTGGCCTGGGAACATGACATCTGTTTAGATTGTGGAATACTGGGCCCTGGGAACCTGACTGAGGCTTGGTTCTGGAACCCTGTGGACTGGGAACATGACTGAGGTTTTATTCTGGAATCCTGTGGCCTGGGAACATGACATCAGTGGATTCTTGAAACCTGTGGCCTGGGAACATGAGAACGGTTGGATTCTGGAACCCTGTGACCTGGGAACAAGTCTGAGGTTTGATGGTGGAAACCTGTGGCTTGGCAACATGACTGAGGTTTGTTACTGGAACCCTGTTCCCTGGGAACATGACTGAGGTTTGATTCTGGACACCTTTTTCCTGGGAACATGACTGTGGTTTGATTGTGGAACCATGGGTCCTGCAAACATGACTGAGGTTTTATTTTGGAACCATGTGTCCAGGGAATATGACTGAGGTTTGATTCTGGAAATCTGTGGCCTGGGAACTTGACTGAGGTTTGATGGCAGAAACCTGTGGACTGGCAACATGACAGAGGTTTGATTGTAGAACCCTGTGGCCTGGAAATATGACTGTGGCCTGGTACTGGAAACCCATGGCCTGGGAAATTGACATTGATTTGATTCTGCAACCCTGTGGCCTGGGAACATGATTGAGGCCTGATTCTGGAAACCTGTGGCCTGGGAACATGACATCTGTTTAGATTGTGGCATACTGTGCCCTGGGAACCGGACTGAAGGCTTGGTTCTGGAATCCTGTGGACTGGGAACAAGACTGAGGTTTGATTCTGGAACCATGTGGCCTGGGAATATGACTGATGTTAGATCGTGGAATCCTGTGGCCTGGGAACATGACATTGGTTTGAATTCTGGTACCCTGTTGCCTGGGAACATGAAATCGGTTTGATTGTGGAAACCTGTGGTCTGGGAATATGACTGAGGTTTGATGGTGGTACCCTCTGGCCTGGCAACATGACTGAGGTTTGATTCTGGATCCCTGTGGCCTGGGAACATGACTGAGGCGTGATTCTGGAATCCTGTGGCCTGGGAACATGACATCTGTTTAGATTGTGGAATAATGTGCCCTGGGAATCTGACTGAGGCTTGGTTCTGGAACCCTGTGGACTGGGAATATGACTGAGGTTTGATTGTAGAACCCTGTGCCCTGGAAACATGACTGTGGCCTGGTACTGGAAACCCATGGCCTAGGAATTTGACATTGGTTTGATTCTGGAACCCTGTGGCCTGGGAACATGACATCAGTGGATTCTGGAACCCTGTGGCCTGGGAACATGAGAACGGTTTAATTCTGGAACCCTGTGACCTGGGAACATGACTGAGGTTTGATTCTGGACACCTTTGTTCTGGGACAATGACTGTGTTTTGATTGTGGAATCATGGGTCCTGCAAACATGACTGAGGTTTGATTCTGGAACCATGTGTCCTGGGAATATGACTGAGGTTTGATTCTGGAAATCTGTGGCCTGGAAACTTGACTGAGGTTTTATTCTGGAACCATGTGTCCTGGGAATATGACTGAGGATTGATTCTGGAAATCTGTTCCCTGGGAAGTTGACTGAGGTTTGATTGTAGAACCCTGTGGCCTGGAAATATGACTGTGGCCTGGTACTGGAAACCCATGGCCTGGGAAATTGACATTGGTTTGATTCTGAAACCCTGTGGTCTGGGAACATGATTGAGGCGTGATTCTGGAAACCTGTGGCCTGGGAACATGACATCTGTTTAGATTGTGGCATACTGTGCCCTGGGAACCGGAATGAAGGCTTGGTTCTGGAATCCTGTGGACTGGGAACAAGACTGAGGTTTGATTCTGGAACCATGTGGCCTGGGAATATGACTGATGTTAGATCGTGGAATCCTGTGGCCTGGGAACATGACATCGGTTTGGATTCTGGTACCCTGTTGCCTGGGAACATGAAATCGGTTTGATTGTGGAAACCTGTGGTCTGGGAATATGACTGAGGTTTGATGGTGGTACCCTCTGGCCTGGCAACATGACTGAGGTTTGATTCTGGATCCCTGTGGCCTGGGAACATGACTGAGGCTTGATTCTGGAACCCTGTGGCCTGGGAATATGTCTGAGGTTTGATGGTGGAAAACTGTGGCTTGGCAAAATGACTGAGGTTTGTTATTGGAACCCTGTTCCCTGGGAACATGACTGAGGTTTGATTCTGGACACCTTTGTCCTGGGAACATGACTGTGGTTTGATTGTGGAACCGTGGGTCCTGCCAACAAGACTGAGGTTTTTTTTCTGGAACCATGTGTCCTGGGAATATGACTGAGGTTTGATTCTGGAAATCTGTGACCTGGGAAATTGACTGAAGTTTGATGGCAGAATCCTGTGGACTGGCAACATGACAGAGGTTTGATTGTTGAACCCTGTGCCCTGGAAACATGACTGCGACCTGATATTTGAAACCCATGGCCTGGGAACTTGACATTGTTTTGATTCCGGAACCCTGTGGCCAGGAACAAGACTGAGGCGTGATTCTGGAATCCTGTGGCCTGGGAACATGACATCTGTTTAGATTGTGGAATACTGGGCCCTGGGAACCTGACTGAGGCTTGGTTCTGGAACCCTGTGGACTGGGAACATGACTGAGGTTTTATTCTGGAATCCTGTGGCCTGGGAACATGACATCAGTGGATTCTTGAAACCTGTGGCCTGGGAACATGAGAACGGTTTGATTCTGGAACCCTGTGGCCTGGGAACATGTCTGAGGTTTGATGGTGGAAACCTGTGGCTTGGCAACATGACTGAGGTTTGTTACTGGAACCCTCTTCCCTGGGAACATGACTGAGGTTTGATTCTGGACACCTTTGTCCTGGGAACATGACTGTGGTTTGATTGTGGAACCATGGGTCCTGCAAACATGACTGAGGTTTTATTCTGGAACCATGTGTCCTGGGAATATGACTGAGGATTGATTCTGGAAATCTGTTCCCTGGGAAGTTGACTGAGGTTTGATTGTAGAACCCTGTGGCCTGGAAATATGACTGTGGCCTGGTACTGGAAACCCATGGCCTGGGAAATTGACATTGGTTTGATTCTGAAACCCTGTGGCCTGGGAACATGATTGAGGCGTGATTCTGGAAACCTGTGGCCTGGGAACATGACATCTGTTTAGATTGTGGCATACTGTGCCCTGGGAACCGGACTGAAGGCTTGGTTCTGGAATCCTGTGGACTGGGAACAAGACTGAGGTTTGATTCTGGAACCATGTGGCCTGGGAATATGACTGATGTTAGATCGTGGAATCCTGTGGCCTGGGAACATGACATCGGTTTGGATTCTGGTACCCTGTTGCCTGGGAACATGAAATCGGTTTGATTGTGGAAACCTGTGGTCTGGGAATATGACTGAGGTTTGATGGTGGTACCCTCTGGCCTGGCAACATGACTGAGGTTTGATTCTGGATCCCTGTGGCCTGGGAACATGACTGAGGCTTGATTCTGGAACCCTGTGGCCTGGGAATATGTCTGAGGTTTGATGGTGGAAAACTGTGGCTTGGCAAAATGACTGAGGTTTGTTATTGGAACCCTGTTCCCTGGGAACATGACTGAGGTTTGATTCTGGACACCTTTGTCCTGGGAACATGACTGTGGTTTGATTGTGGAACCGTGGGTCCTGCCAACAAGACTGAGGTTTTTTTTCTGGAACCATGTGTCCTGGGAATATGACTGAGGTTTGATTCTGGAAATCTGTGACCTGGGAAATTGACTGAAGTTTGATGGCAGAATCCTGTGGACTGGCAACATGACAGAGGTTTGATTGTTGAACCCTGTGGCCTGGAAACATGACTGTGGCCTGGTACTTGAAACCCATGGCCTAGGAATTTGACATTGGTTTGTTTCTGGAACCCTCTGGCCTGGGAACATGACGGAGGTTTGATTCTGGAACCCTGTAGGCTTCGAACATAACTGAGGATTGTTTCTGGAACCCTGTGGCCTGGGAACATCACATCAGTGGATTCTGGCACCCTGTGGCCTGGGAACATGAGAACGGTTTAATTCTGGAACCCTGTGACCTGGGAACATGTCTGAGGTTTGATGGTGGAAACCTGTGGCTTGGCAACATGACTGAGGCTTGTTTCTGGAACCCTGTTCCCTGGGAACATGACTGAGGTTTGATTCTGGACACCTTTGTGCTGGGTACATGACTGTGTTTTGATTGTGGAATCATGGGTCCTGCAAACATGACTTAGGTTTGATTCTGGAACCATGTGTCCTGGGAATATGACTGAGGTTTGATTCTGGAAATCTGTGGCCTGGGAACTTGACAGAGCTTTGATGGCAGAAAACTGGGGACTGGCAACATGACTGAGGTTTGATTGTAGAACCCTTTGCCCTGGAAACATGACTGTGGTCTGGTACTGGAAACCCATGGCCTACGAATTTGACATTGGTTTCTTTCTGGAACCCTGTGACCTGGGAACATGACTGAGGTTTGATTCTGGAAATCTGTGGCCTGGGAACTTGACTGAGGTTTAATGGCAGAAATCTGTGGACTGGCAACATGACTGAGGTTTGATTGTAGAACCCTGTGCCCTGGAAACATGACTGCGACCTGATATTTGAAACCCATGGCCTAGGAACTTGACATTGGTTTGATTCCGGAACCCTGTGGCCAGGAACAAGACTGAGGCGTGATTCTGGAATCCTGTGGCCTGGGAACATGACATCTGTTTAGATTGTGGAATACTGGGCCCTGGGAACCTGACTGAGGCTTGGTTCTGGAACCCTGTGGACTGGGAACATGACTGAGGTTTTATTCTGGAATCCTGTGGCCTGGGAACATGACATCAGTGGATTCTTGAAACCTGTGGCCTGGGAACATGAGAACGGTTGGATTCTGGAACCCTGTGACCTGGGAACAAGTCTGAGGTTTGATGGTGGAAACCTGTGGCTTGGCAACATGACTGAGGTTTGTTACTGGAACCCTGTTCCCTGGGAACATGACTGAGGTTTGATTCTGGACACCTTTTTCCTGGGAACATGACTGTGGTTTGATTGTGGAACCATGGGTCCTGCAAACATGACTGAGGTTTTATTTTGGAACCATGTGTCCAGGGAATATGACTGAGGTTTGATTCTGGAAATCTGTGGCCTGGGAACTTGACTGAGGTTTGATGGCAGAAACCTGTGGACTGGCAACATGACAGAGGTTTGATTGTAGAACCCTGTGGCCTGGAAATATGACTGTGGCCTGGTACTGGAAACCCATGGCCTGGGAAATTGACATTGATTTGATTCTGCAACCCTGTGGCCTGGGAACATGATTGAGGCCTGATTCTGGAAACCTGTGGCCTGGGAACATGACATCTGTTTAGATTGTGGCATACTGTGCCCTGGGAACCGGACTGAAGGCTTGGTTCTGGAATCCTGTGGACTGGGAACAAGACTGAGGTTTGATTCTGGAACCATGTGGCCTGGGAATATGACTGATGTTAGATCGTGGAATCCTGTGGCCTGGGAACATGACATTGGTTTGAATTCTGGTACCCTGTTGCCTGGGAACATGAAATCGGTTTGATTGTGGAAACCTGTGGTCTGGGAATATGACTGAGGTTTGATGGTGGTACCCTCTGGCCTGGCAACATGACTGAGGTTTGATTCTGGATCCCTGTGGCCTGGGAACATGACTGAGGCGTGATTCTGGAATCCTGTGGCCTGGGAACATGACATCTGTTTAGATTGTGGAATAATGTGCCCTGGGAATCTGACTGAGGCTTGGTTCTGGAACCCTGTGGACTGGGAATATGACTGAGGTTTGATTGTAGAACCCTGTGCCCTGGAAACATGACTGTGGCCTGGTACTGGAAACCCATGGCCTAGGAATTTGACATTGGTTTGATTCTGGAACCCTGTGGCCTGGGAACATGACATCAGTGGATTCTGGAACCCTGTGGCCTGGGAACATGAGAACGGTTTAATTCTGGAACCCTGTGACCTGGGAACATGTCTGAGGTTTGATGGTGGAAACCTGTGGCTTGGCAACATGACTGAGGTTTGTTTCTGGAACCCTGTTCCCTGGGAACATGACTGAGGTTTGATTCTGGACACCTTTGTTCTGGGACAATGACTGTGTTTTGATTGTGGAATCATGGGTCCTGCAAACATGACTGAGGTTTGATTCTGGAACCATGTGTCCTGGGAATATGACTGAGGTTTGATTCTGGAAATCTGTGGCCTGGAAACTTGACTGAGGTTTTATTCTGGAACCATGTGTCCTGGGAATATGACTGAGGATTGATTCTGGAAATCTGTTCCCTGGGAAGTTGACTGAGGTTTGATTGTAGAACCCTGTGGCCTGGAAATATGACTGTGGCCTGGTACTGGAAACCCATGGCCTGGGAAATTGACATTGGTTTGATTCTGAAACCCTGTGGTCTGGGAACATGATTGAGGCGTGATTCTGGAAACCTGTGGCCTGGGAACATGACATCTGTTTAGATTGTGGCATACTGTGCCCTGGGAACCGGAATGAAGGCTTGGTTCTGGAATCCTGTGGACTGGGAACAAGACTGAGGTTTGATTCTGGAACCATGTGGCCTGGGAATATGACTGATGTTAGATCGTGGAATCCTGTGGCCTGGGAACATGACATCGGTTTGGATTCTGGTACCCTGTTGCCTGGGAACATGAAATCGGTTTGATTGTGGAAACCTGTGGTCTGGGAATATGACTGAGGTTTGATGGTGGTACCCTCTGGCCTGGCAACATGACTGAGGTTTGATTCTGGATCCCTGTGGCCTGGGAACATGACTGAGGCTTGATTCTGGAACCCTGTGGCCTGGGAATATGTCTGAGATTTGATGGTGGAAAACTGTGGCTTGGCAAAATGACTGAGGTTTGTTATTGGAACCCTGTTCCCTGGGAACATGACTGAGGTTTGATTCTGGACACCTTTGTCCTGGGAACATGACTGTGGTTTGATTGTGGAACCGTGGGTCCTGCCAACAAGACTGAGGTTTTTTTTCTGGAACCATGTGTCCTGGGAATATGACTGAGGTTTGATTCTGGAAATCTGTGACCTGGGAAATTGACTGAAGTTTGATGGCAGAATCCTGTGGACTGGCAACATGACAGAGGTTTGATTGTTGAACCCTGTGGCCTGGAAACATGACTGTGGCCTGGTACTTGAAACCCATGGCCTAGGAATTTGACATTGGTTTGTTTCTGGAACCCTCTGGCCTGGGAACATGACGGAGGTTTGATTCTGGAACCCTGTAGGCTTCGAACATAACTGAGGATTGTTTCTGGAACCCTGTGGCCTGGGAACATGACATCAGTGGATTCTGGCACCCTGTGGCCTGGGAACATGAGAACGGTTTAATTCTGGAACCCTGTGACCTGGGAACATGTCTGAGGTTTGATGGTGGAAACCTGTGGCTTGGCAACATGACTGAGGCTTGTTTCTGGAACCCTGTTCCCTGGGAACATGACTGAGGTTTGATTCTGGACACCTTTGTGCTGGGTACATGACTGTGTTTTGATTGTGGAATCATGGGTCCTGCAAACATGACTTAGGTTTGATTCTGGAACCATGTGTCCTGGGAATATGACTGAGGTTTGATTCTGGAAATCTGTGGCCTGGGAACTTGACAGAGCTTTGATGGCAGAAAACTGGGGACTGGCAACATGACTGAGGTTTGATTGTAGAACCCTGTGCCCTGGAAACATGACTGTGGTCTGGTACTGGAAACCCATGGCCTACGAATTTGACATTGGTTTCTTTCTGGAACCCTGTGACCTGGGAACATGACTGAGGTTTGATTCTGGAAAACTGTGGCCTGGGAATATGACTGAGGTTTGATTCTGGAAATCTGTGGCCTGGGAACTTGACTGAGGTTTGATGGCAGAAACCTGTGGACTGGCAACATGACAGAGGTTTGATTGTAGAACCCTGTGGCCTGGAAATATGACTGTGGCCTGGTACTGGAAACCCATGGCCTGGGAAATTGACATTGATTTGATTCTGCAACCCTGTGGCCTGGGAACATGATTGAGGCCTGATTCTGGAAACCTGTGGCCTGGGAACATGACATCTGTTTAGATTGTGGCATACTGTGCCCTGGGAACCGGACTGAAGGCTTGGTTCTGGAATCCTGTGGACTGGGAACAAGACTGAGGTTTGATTCTGGAACCATGTGGCCTGGGAATATGACTGATGTTAGATCGTGGAATCCTGTGGCCTGGGAACATGACATTGGTTTGAATTCTGGTACCCTGTTGCCTGGGAACATGAAATCGGTTTGATTGTGGAAACCTGTGGTCTGGGAATATGACTGAGGTTTGATGGTGGTACCCTCTGGCCTGGCAACATGACTGAGGTTTGATTCTGGATCCCTGTGGCCTGGGAACATGACTGAGGCGTGATTCTGGAATCCTGTGGCCTGGGAACATGACATCTGTTTAGATTGTGGAATAATGTGCCCTGGGAATCTGACTGAGGCTTGGTTCTGGAACCCTGTGGACTGGGAATATGACTGAGGTTTGATTGTAGAACCCTGTGCCCTGGAAACATGACTGTGGCCTGGTACTGGAAACCCATGGCCTAGGAATTTGACATTGGTTTGATTCTGGAACCCTGTGGCCTGGGAACATGACATCAGTGGATTCTGGAACCCTGTGGCCTGGGAACATGAGAACGGTTTAATTCTGGAACCCTGTGACCTGGGAACATGTCTGAGGTTTGATGGTGGAAACCTGTGGCTTGGCAACATGACTGAGGTTTGTTTCTGGAACCCTGTTCCCTGGGAACATGACTGAGGTTTGATTCTGGACACCTTTGTTCTGGGACAATGACTGTGTTTTGATTGTGGAATCATGGGTCCTGCAAACATGACTGAGGTTTGATTCTGGAACCATGTGTCCTGGGAATATGACTGAGGTTTGATTCTGGAAATCTGTGGCCTGGAAACTTGACTGAGGTTTGATGGCAGAAACCTGTGGACTGGCAACATGACTGAGGTTTGATTGTAGAACCCTGTGCCCTGGAAACATGACTGTGGGCTGGTACTGGAAACCCATGGCCTAGGAATTTGACATTGGTTGGATTTTGGAACCCTGTGGCCTGGGAACATGACTGAGGCGTGATTCTGGAAAACTGTCGCCTGGGAATATGACTGAGGTTTGATTCTGGAAATCTGTGGCCTGGGAACTTGACTGAGGTTTAATGGCAGAAATCTGTGGACTGGCAACATGACTGAGGTTTGATTGTAGAACCCTGTGCCCTGGAAACATGACTGCGACCTGATATTTGAAACCCATGGCCTGGGAACTTGACATTGCTTTGATTCTGGAACCCTGTGGCCAGGAACAAGACTGAGGCGTGATTCTGGAATCCTGTGGCCTGGGAACATGACATCTGTTTAGATTGTGGAATACTGGGCCCTGGGAACCTGACTGAGGCTTGGTTCTGGATCCCTGTGGACTGGGAACATGACTGAGGATTTATTCTGGAATCCTGTGGCCTGGGAACATGACATCAGTGGATTCTTGAACCCTGTGACCTGGGAACATGAGAACGGTTGGATTCTGGAACCCTGTGGCCTGGGAACATGTCTGAGGTTTGATGGTGGAAACCTGTGGCTTGGCAACATGAATGAGGTTTGTTACTGGAACCCTCTTCCCTGGGAATATGACTGAGGTTTGATTCTGGACACCTTTGTCCTGGGAACATGACTGTGGTTTGATTGTGGAACCATGGGTCCTGCAAACATGACTGAGGTTTGATTCTGGAACCATGTGTCCTGGGAATATGACTGAGGTTTGATTCCGGAAATCTGTGGCCTGGGAACTTGACTGAGGTTTGATGATAGAAACCTGTGGACTGGCAACATGACTGAGGTTTGATTGTAGAACCCTGTGCCCTGGAAACATGACTGTGGCCTGGTACTGGAAACCCATGGCCTAGGAATTTGACTTTGGTTGGATTCTGGAACCCTGTGGCCTGGGAACATGACTGAGGCGTGATTCTGGAAAACTGTGGCCTGGGAATATGACTGAGGTTTGATTCTGGAAATCTGTGGCCTGGGAACTTGACTGAGGTTTGATGGCAGAAATCTGTGGACTGGCAACATGACTGAGGTTTGATTGTAGAACCCTGTGCCCTGGAAACATGACTGCGACCTGATATTTGAAACCCATGGCCTGGGAACTTGACATTGTTTTGATTCCGGAACCCTGTGGCCAGGAACAAGACTGAGGCGTGATTCTGGAATCCTGTGGCCTGGGAACATGACATCTGTTTAGATTGTGGAATACTGGGCCCTGGGAACCTGACTGAGGCTTGGTTCTGGAACCCTGTGGACTGGGAACATGACTGAGGTTTTATTCTGGAATCCTGTGGCCTGGGAACATGACATCAGTGGATTCTTGAAACCTGTGGCCTGGGAACATGAGAACGGTTTGATTCTGGAACCCTGTGGCCTGGGAACATGTCTGAGGTTTGATGGTGGAAACCTGTGGCTTGGCAACATGACTGAGGTTTGTTACTGGAACCCTCTTCCCTGGGAACATGACTGAGGTTTGATTCTGGACACCTTTGTCCTGGGAACATGACTGTGGTTTGATTGTGGAACCATGGGTCCTGCAAACATGACTGAGGTTTTATTCTGGAACCATGTGTCCTGGGAATATGACTGAGGATTGATTCTGGAAATCTGTTCCCTGGGAAGTTGACTGAGGTTTCATTGTAGAACCCTGTGGCCTGGAAATATGACTGTGGCCTGGTACTGGAAACCCATGGCCTGGGAAATTGACATTGGTTTGATTCTGAAACCCTGTGGCCTGGGAACATGATTGAGGCGTGATTCTGGAAACCTGTGGCCTGGGAACATGACATCTGTTTAGATTGTGGCATACTGTGCCCTGGGAACCGGACTGAAGGCTTGGTTCTGGAATCCTGTGGAGTGGGAACAAGACTGAGGTTTTATTCTGGAACCATGTGTCCTGGGAATATGACTGAGGTTTGAATCTGGAAATCTGTGGCCTGGAAACTTGACTGAGGTTTGATGGCAGAAACCTGTGGACTGGCAACATGACTGAGGTTTGATTGTAGAACCCTGTGGCCTGGAAATATGACTGTGGCCTGGTACTGGAAACCCATGGCCTGGGAAATTGACATTGGTTTGATTCTGCAACCCTGTGGCCTGGGAACATGATTGAGGCCTGATTCTGGAAACCTGTGGCCTGGGAACATGACATCTGTTTAGATTGTGGCATACTGTGCCCTGGGAACCGGAATGAAGGCTTGGTTCTGGAATCCTGTGGACTGGGAACAAGACTGAGGTTTGATTCTGGAACCATATGGCCTGGGAATATGACTGATGTTAGATCGTGGAATCCTGTGGCCTGGGAACATGACATCGGTTTGGATTCTGGTACCCTGTTGCCTGGGAACATGAAATCGGTTTGATTGTGGAAACCTGTGGTCTGGGAATATGACTGAGGTTTGATGGTGGTACCCTCTGGCCTGGCAACATGACTGAGGTTTGATTCTGGATCCCTGTGGCCTGGGAACATGACTGAGGCCTGATTCTGGAATCCTGTGGCCTGGGAACGTGACATCTGTTTAGATTGTGGAATAATGTGCCCTGGGAATCTGACTGAGGCTTGGTTCTGGAACCCTGTGGACTGGGAACATGACTGAGGTTTGATTGTAGAACCCTGTGCTCTGGAAACATGACTGTGGCCTGGTACTGGAAACCCATGGCCTAGGAATTTGACATTGCTTTGATTCTGGAACCCTGTGGCCTGGGAACATGACTGAGGTTTGATTCTGGAAAACTGTGGCCGGGTACTTGACTGAGGGTTGATGGCAGAAATCTGTGGACTGGGAACATGACTGAGGTTTGATTGTAGAACCCTATGCCCTGGAAACATGACTGTGGCCTGGTACTAGAAACCCATGGCCTAGGAATTTGACATTGGTTTGATTCTGGAACCCTGTGGCCTGGGAACATGACTGAGGATTGATTCTGGAACCTTGTAGCCTGCGAACATAACTGAGGATTGTTTCTGGAACCCTGTGGCCTGGGAACATGACATCAGTGGATTCTGGAAACCTGTGGCCTGGGAACATGAGAACGGTTTAATTCTGGAACCCTGTGACCTGGGAACATGTCTGAGGTTTGATGGTGGAAACCTGTGGCTTGGCAACATGACTGAGGTTTGTTTCTGGAACCCTGTTCCGTGCAAACATGACTGAGGTTTGATTCTGGAACCATGTGTCCTGGGAATATGACTGAGGTTTGATTCTGGAAATCTGTGGCCTGGGAATTTGACTGAGGTTTGATGGCAGAAACCTGTGGACTGGCAACATGACAGAGGTTTGATTGTAGAACCCTGTGGCCTGGAAATATGACTGTGGCCTGGTACTGGAAACCCATGGCCTGGGAAATTGACATTGGTTTGATTCTGAAACCCTGTGGCCTGGGAACATGATTGAGGCGTGATTCTGGAAACCTGTGGCCTGGGAACATGACATCTGTTTAGATTGTGGCATACTGTGCCCTGGGAACCGGACTGAAGGCTTGGTTCTGGAATCCTGTGGAGTGGGAACAAGACTGAGATTTTATTCTGGAACCATGTGTCCTGGGAATATGACTGAGGTTTGATTCTGGAAATCTGTGGCCTGGAAACTTGACTGAGGTTTGATGGCAGAAACCTGTGGACTGGCAACATGACTGAGGTTTGATTGTAGAACCCTGTGCCCTGGAAACATGACTGTGGGCTGGTACTGGAAACCCATGGCCTAGGAATTTGACATTGGTTTGATTCTGGAACCCTGTGGCCTGGGAACATGACTGAGGCGTGATTCTGGAAAACTGTGGCCTGGGAATATGACTGAGGTTTGATTCTGGAATCTGTGGCCTGGGAACTTGACTGAGGTTTGATGGCAGAAATCTGTGGACTGGCAACATGACTGAGGTTTGATTGTAGAACCCTGTGCCCTGGAAACATGACTGCGACCTGATATTTGAAACCCATGGCCTGGGAACTTGACATTGTTTTGATTCCGGAACCCTGTGGCCAGGAACAAGACTGAGGCGTGATTCTGGAATCCTGTGGCCTGGGAACATGACATCTGTTTAGTTTCTGGAATACTGGGCCCTGGGAACCTGACTGAGGCTTGGTTCTGGAACCCTGTGGACTGGGATCATGACTGAGGATTTATTCTGGAATCCTGTGGCCTGGGAACATGACATCAGTGGATTCTTGAACCCTGTGGCCTGGGAACATGAGAACGGTTGGATTCTGGAACACTGTGGCCTGGGAACATGTCTGAGGTTTGATGGTGGAAACCTGTGGCTTGGCAACATGAATGAGGTTTGTTACTGGAACCCTGTTCCCTGGGAATATGACTGAGGTTTGATTCTGGACACCTTTGTCCTGGGAGCATGACTGTGGTTTGATTGTGGAACCATGGGTCCTGCAAACATGACTGAGGTTTGATTCTTGAACCATGTGTCCTGGGAATATGACTGAGGTTTGATTCTGGAAATCTGTGGCCTGGGAACTTGACTGAGGTTTGATGGCAGAAACCTGTGGACTGGCAACATGACTGAGGTTTGATTGTAGAACCCTGTGCCCTGGAAACATGACTGTGGTCTGGTACTGGAAACCCATGGCCTAGGAATTTGACATTGGTTGGATTTTGGAACCCTGTGGCCTGGGAACATGACTGAGGCATGATTCTGGAAAACTGTGGCCTGGGAATATGACTGAGGTTTGATTCTGGAAATCTGTGGCCTGGGAACTTGACTGAGGTTTGATGGCAGAAATCTGTGGACTGGCAACATGACTGAGGTTTGATTGTAGAACCCTGTGCCCTGGAAACATGACTGCGACCTGATATTTGAAACCCATGGCCTGGGAACTTGACATTGTTTTGATTCCGGAACCCTGTGGCCAGGAACAAGACTGAGGCGTGATTCTGGAATCCTGTGGCCTGGGAACATGACATCTGTTTAGATTGTGGAATACTGGGCCCTGGGAACCTGACTGAGGCTTGGTTCTGGAACCCTGTGGACTGGGAACATGACTGAGGTTTTATTCTGGAATCCTGTGGCCTGGGAACATGACATCAGTGGATTCTTGAAACCTGTGGCCTGGGAACATGAGAACGGTTTGATTCTGGAACCCTGTGGCCTGGGAACATGTCTGAGGTTTGATGGTGGAAACCTGTGGCTTGGCAACATGACTGAGGTTTGTTACTGGAACCCTCTTCCCTGGGAACATGACTGAGGTTTGATTCTGGACACCTTTGTCCTGGGAACATGACTGTGGTTTGATTGTGGAACCATGGGTCCTGCAAACATGACTGAGGTTTTATTCTGGAACCATGTGTCCTGGGAATATGACTGAGGATTGATTCTGGAAATCTGTTCCCTGGGAAGTTGACTGAGGTTTGATTGTAGAACCCTGTGGCCTGGAAATATGACTGTGGCCTGGTACTGGAAACCCATGGCCTGGGAAATTGACATTGGTTTGATTCTGAAACCCTGTGGCCTGGGAACATGATTGAGGCGTGATTCTGGAAACCTGTGGCCTGGGAACATGACATCTGTTTAGATTGTGGCATACTGTGCCCTGGGAACCGGACTGAAGGCTTGGTTCTGGAATCCTGTGGACTGGGAACAAGACTGAGGTTTGATTCTGGAACCATGTGGCCTGGGAATATGACTGATGTTAGATCGTGGAATCCTGTGGCCTGGGAACATGACATCGGTTTGGATTCTGGTACCCTGTTGCCTGGGAACATGAAATCGGTTTGATTGTGGAAACCTGTGGTCTGGGAATATGACTGAGGTTTGATGGTGGTACCCTCTGGCCGGGCAACATGACTGAGGTTTGATTCTGGATCCCTGTGGCCTGGGAACATGACTGAGGCTTGATTCTGGAACCCTGTGGCCTGGGAATATGTCTGAGGTTTGATGGTGGAAAACTGTGGCTTGGCAAAATGACTGAGGTTTGTTATTGGAACCCTGTTCCCTGGGAACATGACTGAGGTTTGATTCTGGACACCTTTGTCCTGGGAACATGACTGTGGTTTGATTGTGGAACCGTGGGTCCTGCCAACAAGACTGAGGTTTTTTTTCTGGAACCATGTGTCCTGGGAATATGACTGAGGTTTGATTCTGGAAATCTGTGACCTGGGAAATTGACTGAAGTTTGATGGCAGAATCCTGTGGACTGGCAACATGACAGAGGTTTGATTGTTGAACCCTGTGGCCTGGAAACATGACTGTGGCCTGGTACTTGAAACCCATGGCCTAGGAATTTGACATTGGTTTGTTTCTGGAACCCTCTGGCCTGGGAACATGACGGAGGTTTGATTCTGGAACCCTGTAGGCTTCGAACATAACTGAGGATTGTTTCTGGAACCCTGTGGCCTGGGAACATGACATCAGTGGATTCTGGCATCCTGTGGCCTGGGAACATGAGAACGGTTTAATTCTGGAACCCTGTGACCTGGGAACATGTCTGAGGTTTGATGGTGGAAACCTGTGGCTTGGCAACATGACTGAGGCTTGTTTCTGGAACCCTGTCCCCTGGGAACATGACTGAGGTTTGATTCTGGACACCTTTGTGCTGGGTACATGACTGTGTTTTGATTGTGGAATCATGGGTCCTGCAAACATGACTTAGGTTTGATTCTGGAACCATGTGTCCTGGGAATATGACTGAGGTTTGATTCTGGAAATCTGTGGCCTGGGAACTTGACAGAGCTTTGATGGCAGAAAACTGGGGACTGGCAACATGACTGAGGTTTGATTGTAGAACCCTTTGCCCTGGAAACATGACTGTGGTCTGGTACTGGAAACCCATGGCCTACGAATTTGACATTGGTTTCTTTCTGGAACCCTGTGACCTGGGAACATGACTGAGGTTTGATTCTGGAAATCTGTGGCCTGGGAACTTGACTGAGGTTTAATGGCAGAAATCTGTGGACTGGCAACATGACTGAGGTTTGATTGTAGAACCCTGTGCCCTGGAAACATGACTGCGACCTGATATTTGAAACCCATGGCCTAGGAACTTGACATTGGTTTGATTCCGGAACCCTGTGGCCAGGAACAAGACTGAGGCGTGATTCTGAAATCCTGTGGCCTGGGAACATGACATCTGTTTAGATTGTGGAATACTGGGCCCTGGGAACCTGACTGAGGCTTGGTTCTGGAACCCTGTGGACTGGGAACATGACTGAGGTTTTATTCTGGAATCCTGTGGCCTGGGAACATGACATCAGTGGATTCTTGAAACCTGTGGCCTGGGAACATGAGAACGGTTGGATTCTGGAACCCTGTGACCTGGGAACAAGTCTGAGGTTTGATTGTGGAAACCTGTGGCTTGGCAACATGACTGAGGTTTGTTACTGGAACCCTGTTCCCTGGGAACATGACTGAGGTTTGATTCTGGACACCTTTTTCCTGGGAACATGACTGTGGTTTGATTGTGGAACCATGGGTCCTGGAAACATGACTGAGGTTTTATTTTGGAACCATGTGTCCAGGGAATATGACTGAGGTTTGATTCTGGAAATCTGTGGCCTGGGAACTTGACTGAGGTTTGATGGCAGAAACCTGTGGACTGGCAACATGACAGAGGTTTGATTGTAGAACCCTGTGGCCTGGAAATATGACTGTGGCCTGGTACTGGAAACCCATGGCCTGGGAAATTGACATTGATTTGATTCTGCAACCCTGTGGCCTGGGAACATGATTGAGGCCTGATTCTGGAAACCTGTGGCCTGGGAACATGACATCTGTTTAGATTGTGGCATACTGTGCCCTGGGAACCGGACTGAAGGCTTGGTTCTGGAATCCTGTGGACTGGGAACAAGACTGAGGTTTGATTCTGGAACCATGTGGCCTGGGAATATGACTGATGTTAGATCGTGGAATCCTGTGGCCTGGGAACATGACATTGGTTTGAATTCTGGTACCCTGTTGCCTGGGAACATGAAATCGGTTTGATTGTGGAAACCTGTGGTCTGGGAATATGACTGAGGTTTGATGGTGGTACCCTCTGGCCTGGCAACATGACTGAGGTTTGATTCTGGATCCCTGTGGCCTGGGAACATGACTGAGGCGTGATTCTGGAATCCTGTGGCCTGGGAACATGACATCTGTTTAGATTGTGGAATAATGTGCCCTGGGAATCTGACTGAGGCTTGGTTCTGGAACCCTGTGGACTGGGAATATGACTGAGGTTTGATTGTAGAACCCTGTGCCCTGGAAACATGACTGTGGCCTGGTACTGGAAACCCATGGCCTAGGAATTTGACATTGGTTTGATTCTGGAACCCTGTGGCCTGGGAACATGACATCAGTGGATTCTGGAACCCTGTGGCCTGGGAACATGAGAACGGTTTAATTCTGGAACCCTGTGACCTGGGAACATGTCTGAGGTTTGATGGTGGAAACCTGTGGCTTGGCAACATGACTGAGGTTTGTTTCTGGAACCCTGTTCCCTGGGAACATGACTGAGGTTTGATTCTGGACACCTTTGTTCTGGGACAATGACTGTGTTTTGATTGTGGAATCATGGGTCCTGCAAACATGACTGAGGTTTGATTCTGGAACCATGTGTCCTGGGAATATGACTGAGGTTTGATTCTGGAAATCTGTGGCCTGGAAACGTGACTGAGGTTTGATGGCAGAAACCTGTGGACTGGCAACATGACTGAGGTTTGATTGTAGAACCCTGTGCCCTGGAAACATGACTGTGGGCTGGTACTGGAAACCCATGGCCTAGGAATTTGACATTGGTTGGATTTTGGAACCCTGTGGCCTGGGAACATGACTGAGGCGTGATTCTGGAAAACTGTCGCCTGGGAATATGACTGAGGTTTGATTCTGGAAATCTGTGGCCTGGGAACTTGACTGAGGTTTAATGGCAGAAATCTGTGGAATGGCAACATGACTGAGGTTTGATTGTAGAACCCTGTGCCCTGGAAACATGACTGCGACCTGATATTTGAAACCCATGGCCTGGGAACTTGACATTGTTTTGATTCCGGAACCCTGTGGCCAGGAACAAGACTGAGGCGTGATTCTGGAATCCTGTGGCCTGGGAACATGACATCTGTTTAGATTGTGGAATACTGGGCCCTGGGAACCTGACTGAGGCTTGGTTCTGGATCCCTGTGGACTGGGAACATGACTGAGGATTTATTCTGGAATCCTGTGGCCTGGGAACATGACATCAGTGGATTCTTGAACCCTGTGGCCTGGGAACATGAGAACGGTTGGATTCTGGAACACTGTGGCCTGGGAACATGTCTGAAGTTTGATGGTGGAAACCTGTGGCTTGGCAACATGAATGAGGTTTGTTACTGGAACCCTCTTCCCTGGGAATATGACTGAGGTTTGATTCTGGACACCTTTGTCCTGGGAACATGACTGTGGTTTGATTGTGGAACCATGGGTCCTGCAAACATGACTGAGGTTTGATTCTGGAACCATGTGTCCTGGGAATATGACTGAGGTTTGATTCTGGAAATCTGTGGCCTGGGAACTTGACTGAGGTTTGATGGCAGAAACCTGTGGACTGGCAACATGACAGAGGTTTGATTGTAGAACCCTGTGCCCTGGAAACATGACTGTGGCCTGGTACTGGAAACCCATGGCCTAGGAATTTGACTTTGGTTGGATTCTGGAACCCTGTGGCCTGGGAACATGACTGAGGCGTGATTCTGGAAAACTGTGGCCTGGGAATATGACTGAGGTTTGATTCTGGAAATCTGTGGCCTGGGAACTTGACTGAGGTTTGATGGCAGAAATCTGTGGACTGGCAACATGACTGAGGTTTGATTGTAGAACCCTGTGCCCTGGAAACATGACTGCGACCTGATATTTGAAACCCATGGCCTGGGAACTTGACATTGTTTTGATTCCGGAACCCTGTGGCCAGGAACAAGACTGAGGCGTGATTCTGGAATCCTGTGGCCTGGGAACATGACATCTGTTTAGATTGTGGAATACTGGGCCCTGGGAACCTGACTGAGGCTTGGTTCTGGAACCCTGTGGACTGGGAACATGACTGAGGTTTTATTCTGGAATCCTGTGGCCTGGGAACATGACATCAGTGGATTCTTGAAACCTGTGGCCTGGGAACATGAGAACGGTTTGATTCTGGAACCCTGTGGCCTGGGAACATGTCTGAGGTTTGATGGTGGAAACCTGTGGCTTGGCAACATGACTGAGGTTTGTTACTGGAACCCTCTTCCCTGGGAACATGACTGAGGTTTGATTCTGGACACCTTTGTCCTGGGAACATGACTGTGGTTTGATTGTGGAACCATGGGTCCTGCAAACATGACTGAGGTTTTATTCTGGAACCATGTGTCCTGGGAATATGACTGAGGATTGATTCTGGAAATCTGTTCCCTGGGAAGTTGACTGAGGTTTGATTGTAGAACCCTGTGGCCTGGAAATATGACTGTGGCCTGGTACTGGAAACCCATGGCCTGGGAAATTGACATTGGTTTGATTCTGAAACCCTGTGGCCTGGGAACATGATTGAGGCGTGATTCTGGAAACCTGTGGCCTGGGAACATGACATCTGTTTAGATTGTGGCATACTGTGCCCTGGGAACCGGACTGAAGGCTTGGTTCTGGAATCCTGTGGAGTGGGAACAAGACTGAGGTTTTATTCTGGAACCATGTGTCCTGGGAATATGACTGAGGTTTGAATCTGGAAATCTGTGGCCTGGAAACTTGACTGAGGTTTGATGGCAGAAACCTGTGGACTGGCAACATGACTGAGGTTTGATTGTAGAACCCTGTGGCCTGGAAATATGACTGTGACCTGGTACTGGAAACCCATGGCCTGGGAAATTGACATTGGTTTGATTCTGCAACCCTGTGGCCTGGGAACATGATTGAGGCCTGATTCTGGAAACCTGTGGCCTGGGAACATGACATCTGTTTAGATTGTGGCATACTGTGCCCTGGGAACCGGACTGAAGGCTTGGTTCTGGAATCCTGTGGACTGGGAACAAGACTGAGGTTTGATTCTGGAACCATATGGCCTGGGAATATGACTGATGTTAGATCGTGGAATCCTGTGGCCTGGGAACATGACATCGGTTTGGATTCTGGTACCCTGTTGCCTGGGAACATGAAATCGGTTTGATTGTGGAAACCTGTGGTCTGGGAATATGACTGAGGTTTGATGGTGGTACCCTCTGGCCTGGCAACATGACTGAGGTTTGATTCTGGATCCCTGTGGCCTGGGAACATGACTGAGGCCTGATTCTGGAATCCTGTGGCCTGGGAACGTGACATCTGTTTAGATTGTGGAATAATGTGCCCTGGGAATCTGACTGAGGCTTGGTTCTGGAACCCTGTGGACTGGGAACATGACTGAGGTTTGATTGTAGAACCCTGTGCTCTGGAAACATGACTGTGGCCTGGTACTGGAAACCCATGGCCTAGGAATTTGACATTGCTTTGATTCTGGAACCCTGTGGCCTGGGAACATGACTGAGGTTTGATTCTGGAAAACTGTGGCCGGGTACTTGACTGAGGGTTGATGGCAGAAATCTGTGGACTGGGAACATGACTGAGGTTTGATTGTAGAACCCTATGCCCTGGAAACATGACTGTGGCCTGGTACTAGAAACCCATGGCCTAGGAATTTGACATTGGTTTGATTCTGGAACCCTGTGGCCTGGGAACATGACTGAGGATTGATTCTGGAACCTTGTAGCCTGCGAACATAACTGAGGATTGTTTCTGGAACCCTGTGGCCTGGGAACATGACATCAGTGGATTCTGGAAACCTGTGGCCTGGGAACATGAGAACGGTTTAATTCTGGAACCCTGTGACCTGGGAACATGTCTGAGGTTTGATGGTGGAAACCTGTGGCTTGGCAACATGACTGAGGTTTGTTTCTGGAACCCTGTTCCCTGCAAACATGACTGAGGTTTGATTCTGGAAACATGTGTCCTGGGAATATGACTGAGGTTTGATTCTGGAAATCTGTGGCCTGGGAATTTGACTGAGGTTTGATGGCAGAAACCTGTGGACTGGCAACATGACAGAGGTTTGATTGTAGAACCCTGTGGCCTGGAAATATGACTGTGGCCTGGTACTGGAAACCCATGGCCTGGGAAATTGACATTGGTTTGATTCTGAAACCCTGTGGCCTGGGAACATGATTGAGGCGTGATTCTGGAAACCTGTGGCCTGGGAACATGACATCTGTTTAGATTGTGGCATACTGTGCCCTGGGAACCGGACTGAAGGCTTGGTTCTGGAATCCTGTGGAGTGGGAACAAGACTGAGATTTTATTCTGGAACCATGTGTCCTGGGAATATGACTGAGGTTTGATTCTGGAAATCTGTGGCCTGGAAACTTGACTGAGGTTTGATGGCAGAAACCTGTGGACTGGCAACATGACTGAGGTTTGATTGTAGAACCCTGTGCCCTGGAAACATGACTGTGGGCTGGTACTGGAAACCCATGGCCTAGGAATTTGACATTGGTTTGTTTCTGGAACCCTCTGGCCTGGGAACATGACGGAGGTTTGATTCTGGAACCCTGTAGGCTTCGAACATAACTGAGGATTGTTTCTGGAACCCTGTGGCCTGGGAACATGACATCAGTGGATTCTGGCACCCTGTGGCCTGGGAACATGAGAACGGTTTAATTCTGGAACCCTGTGACCTGGGAACATGTCTGAGGTTTGATGGTGGAAACCTGTGGCTTGGCAACATGACTGAGGCTTGTTTCTGGAACCCTGTCCCCTGGGAACATGACTGAGGTTTGATTCTGGACACCTTTGTGCTGGGTACATGACTGTGTTTTGATTGTGGAATCATGGGTCCTGCAAACATGACTTAGGTTTGATTCTGGAACCATGTGTCCTGGGAATATGACTGAGGTTTGATTCTGGAAATCTGTGGCCTGGGAACTTGACAGAGCTTTGATGGCAGAAAACTGGGGACTGGCAACATGACTGAGGTTTGATTGTAGAACCCTTTGCCCTGGAAACATGACTGTGGTCTGGTACTGGAAACCCATGGCCTACGAATTTGACATTGGTTTCTTTCTGGAACCCTCTGACCTGGGAACATGACTGAGGTTTGATTCTGGAAATCTGTGGCCTGGGAACTTGACTGAGGTTTAATGGCAGAAATCTGTGGACTGGCAACATGACTGAGGTTTGATTGTAGAACCCTGTGCCCTGGAAACATGACTGCGACCTGATATTTGAAACCCATGGCCTAGGAACTTGACATTGGTTTGATTCCGGAACCCTGTGGCCAGGAACAAGACTGAGGCGTGATTCTGAAATCCTGTGGCCTGGGAACATGACATCTGTTTAGATTGTGGAATACTGGGCCCTGGGAACCTGACTGAGGCTTGGTTCTGGAACCCTGTGGACTGGGAACATGACTGAGGTTTTATTCTGGAATCCTGTGGCCTGGGAACATGACATCAGTGGATTCTTGAAACCTGTGGCCTGGGAACATGAGAACGGTTGGATTCTGGAACCCTGTGACCTGGGAACAAGTCTGAGGTTTGATTGTGGAAACCTGTGGCTTGGCAACATGACTGAGGTTTGTTACTGGAACCCTGTTCCCTGGGAACATGACTGAGGTTTGATTCTGGACACCTTTTTCCTGGGAACATGACTGTGGTTTGATTGTGGAACCATGGGTCCTGCAAACATGACTGAGGTTTTATTTTGGAACCATGTGTCCAGGGAATATGACTGAGGTTTGATTCTGGAAATCTGTGGCCTGGGAACTTGACTGAGGTTTGATGGCAGAAACCTGTGGACTGGCAACATGACAGAGGTTTGATTGTAGAACCCTGTGGCCTGGAAATATGACTGTGGCCTGGTACTGGAAACCCATGGCCTGGGAAATTGACATTGATTTGATTCTGCAACCCTGTGGCCTGGGAACATGATTGAGGCCTGATTCTGGAAACCTGTGGCCTGGGAACATGACATCTGTTTAGATTGTGGCATACTGTGCCCTGGGAACCGGACTGAAGGCTTGGTTCTGGAATCCTGTGGACTGGGAACAAGACTGAGGTTTGATTCTGGAACCATGTGGCCTGGGAATATGACTGATGTTAGATCGTGGAATCCTGTGGCCTGGGAACATGACATTGGTTTGAATTCTGGTACCCTGTTGCCTGGGAACATGAAATCGGTTTGATTGTGGAAACCTGTGGTCTGGGAATATGACTGAGGTTTGATGGTGGTACCCTCTGGCCTGGCAACATGACTGAGGTTTGATTCTGGATCCCTGTGGCCTGGGAACATGACTGAGGCGTGATTCTGGAATCCTGTGGCCTGGGAACATGACATCTGTTTAGATTGTGGAATAATGTGCCCTGGGAATCTGACTGAGGCTTGGTTCTGGAACCCTGTGGACTGGGAATATGACTGAGGTTTGATTGTAGAACCCTGTGCCCTGGAAACATGACTGTGGCCTGGTACTGGAAACCCATGGCCTAGGAATTTGACATTGGTTTGATTCTGGAACCCTGTGGCCTGGGAACATGACATCAGTGGATTCTGGAACCCTGTGGCCTGGGAACATGAGAACGGTTTAATTCTGGAACCCTGTGACCTGGGAACATGTCTGAGGTTTGATGGTGGAAACCTGTGGCTTGGCAACATGACTGAGGTTTGTTTCTGGAACCCTGTTCCCTGGGAACATGACTGAGGTTTGATTCTGGACACCTTTGTTCTGGGACAATGACTGTGTTTTGATTGTGGAATCATGGGTCCTGCAAACATGACTGAGGTTTGATTCTGGAACCATGTGTCCTGGGAATATGACTGAGGTTTGATTCTGGAAATCTGTGGCCTGGAAACTTGACTGAGGTTTGATGGCAGAAACCTGTGGACTGGCAACATGACTGAGGTTTGATTGTAGAACCCTGTGCCCTGGAAACATGACTGTGGGCTGGTACTGGAAACCCATGGCCTAGGAATTTGACATTGGTTGGATTTTGGAACCCTGTGGCCTGGGAACATGACTGAGGCGTGATTCTGGAAAACTGTCGCCTGGGAATATGACTGAGGTTTGATTCTGGAAATCTGTGGCCTGGGAACTTGACTGAGGTTTAATGGCAGAAATCTGTGGAATGGCAACATGACTGAGGTTTGATTGTAGAACCCTGTGCCCTGGAAACATGACTGCGACCTGATATTTGAAACCCATGGCCTGGGAACTTGACATTGTTTTGATTCCGGAACCCTGTGGCCAGGAACAAGACTGAGGCGTGATTCTGGAATCCTGTGGCCTGGGAACATGACATCTGTTTAGATTGTGGAATACTGGGCCCTGGGAACCTGACTGAGGCTTGGTTCTGGATCCCTGTGGACTGGGAACATGACTGAGGATTTATTCTGGAATCCTGTGGCCTGGGAACATGACATCAGTGGATTCTTGAACCCTGTGGCCTGGGAACATGAGAACGGTTGGATTCTGGAACACTGTGGCCTGGGAACATGTCTGAAGTTTGATGGTGGAAACCTGTGGCTTGGCAACATGAATGAGGTTTGTTACTGGAACCCTCTTCCCTGGGAATATGACTGAGGTTTGATTCTGGACACCTTTGTCCTGGGAACATGACTGTGGTTTGATTGTGGAACCATGGGTCCTGCAAACATGACTGAGGTTTGATTCTGGAACCATGTGTCCTGGGAATATGACTGAGGTTTGATTCCGGAAATCTGTGGCCTGGGAACTTGACTGAGGTTTGATGATAGAAACCTGTGGACTGGCAACATGACTGAGGTTTGATTGTAGAACCCTGTGCCCTGGAAACATGACTGTGGCCTGGTACTGGAAACCCATGGCCTAGGAATTTGACTTTGGTTGGATTCTGGAACCCTGTGGCCTGGGAACATGACTGAGGTTTGATTCTGGAAATCTGTGGCCTGGGAACTTGACTGAGGTTTGATGGCAGAAATCTGTGGACTGGCAACATGACTGAGGTTTGATTGTAGAACCCTGTGCCCTGGAAACATGACTGCGACCTGATATTTGAAACCCATGGCCTAGGAACTTGACATTGGTTTGATTCCGGAACCCTGTGGCCAGGAACAAGACTGAGGCGTGATTCTGAAATCCTGTGGCCTGGGAACATGACATCTGTTTAGATTGTGGAATACTGGGCCCTGGGAACCTGACTGAGGCTTGGTTCTGGAACCCTGTGGACTGGGAACATGACTGAGGTTTTATTCTGGAATCCTGTGGCCTGGGAACATGACATCAGTGGATTCTTGAAACCTGTGGCCTGGGAACATGAGAACGGTTTGATTCTGGAACCCTGTGGCCTGGGAACATGTCTGAGGTTTGATGGTGGAAACCTGTGGCTTGGCAACATGACTGAGGTTTGTTACTGGAACCCTCTTCCCTGGGAACATGACTGAGGTTTGATTCTGGACACCTTTGTCCTGGGAACATGACTGTGGTTTGATTGTGGAACCATGGGTCCTGCAAACATGACTGAGGTTTTATTCTGGAACCATGTGTCCTGGGAATATGACTGAGGATTGATTCTGGAAATCTGTGGCCTGGGAAGTTGACTGAGGTTTGATTGTAGAACCCTGTGGCCTGGAAATATGACTGTGGCCTGGTACTGGAAACCCATGGCCTGGGAAATTGACATTGGTTTGATTCTGAAACCCTGTGGCCTGGGAACATGATTGAGGCGTGATTCTGGAAACCTGTGGCCTGGGAACATGACATCTGTTTAGATTGTGGCATACTGTGCCCTGGGAACCGGACTGAAGGCTTGGTTCTGGAATCCTGTGGAGTGGGAACAAGACTGAGGTTTTATTCTGGAACCATGTGTCCTGGGAATATGACTGAGGTTTGAATCTGGAAATCTGTGGCCTGGAAACTTGACTGAGGTTTGATGGCAGAAACCTGTGGACTGGCAACATGACTGAGGTTTGATTGTAGAACCCTGTGGCCTGGAAATATGACTGTGGCCTGGTACTGGAAACCCATGGCCTGGGAAATTGACATTGGTTTGATTCTGCAACCCTGTGGCCTGGGAACATGATTGAGGCCTGATTCTGGAAACCTGTGGCCTGGGAACATGACATCTGTTTAGATTGTGGCATACTGTGCCCTGGGAACCGGACTGAAGGCTTGGTTCTGGAATCCTGTGGACTGGGAACAAGACTGAGGTTTGATTCTGGAACCATATGGCCTGGGAATATGACTGATGTTAGATCGTGGAATCCTGTGGCCTGGGAACATGACATCGGTTTGGATTCTGGTACCCTGTTGCCTGGGAACATGAAATCGGTTTGATTGTGGAAACCTGTGGTCTGGGAATATGACTGAGGTTTGATGGTGGTACCCTCTGGCCTGGCAACATGACTGAGGTTTGATTCTGGATCCCTGTGGCCTGGGAACATGACTGAGGCCTGATTCTGGAATCCTGTGGCCTGGGAACGTGACATCTGTTTAGATTGTGGAATAATGTGCCCTGGGAATCTGACTGAGGCTTGGTTCTGGAACCCTGTGGACTGGGAACATGACTGAGGTTTGATTGTAGAACCCTGTGCTCTGGAAACATGACTGTGGCCTGGTACTGGAAACCCATGGCCTAGGAATTTGACATTGCTTTGATTCTGGAACCCTGTGGCCTGGGAACATGACTGAGGTTTGATTCTGGAAAACTGTGGCCGGGTACTTGACTGAGGGTTGATGGCAGAAATCTGTGGACTGGGAACATGACTGAGGTTTGATTGTAGAACCCTATGCCCTGGAAACATGACTGTGGCCTGGTACTAGAAACCCATGGCCTAGGAATTTGACATTGGTTTGATTCTGGAACCCTGTGGCCTGGGAACATGACTGAGGATTGATTCTGGAACCTTGTAGCCTGCGAACATAACTGAGGATTGTTTCTGGAACCCTGTGGCCTGGGAACATGACATCAGTGGATTCTGGAAACCTGTGGCCTGGGAACATGAGAACGGTTTAATTCTGGAACCCTGTGACCTGGGAACATGTCTGAGGTTTGATGGTGGAAACCTGTGGCTTGGCAACATGACTGAGGTTTGTTTCTGGAACCCTGTTCCCTGCAAACATGACTGAGGTTTGATTCTGGAACCATGTGTCCTGGGAATATGACTGAGGTTTGATTCTGGAAATCTGTGGCCTGGGAATTTGACTGAGGTTTGATGGCAGAAACCTGTGGACTGGCAACATGACAGAGGTTTGATTGTAGAACCCTGTGGCCTGGAAATATGACTGTGGCCTGGTACTGGAAACCCATGGCCTGGGAAATTGACATTGGTTTGATTCTGAAACCCTGTGGCCTGGGAACATGATTGAGGCGTGATTCTGGAAACCTGTGGCCTGGGAACATGACATCTGTTTAGATTGTGGCATACTGTGCCCTGGGAACCGGACTGAAGGCTTGGTTCTGGAATCCTGTGGAGTGGGAACAAGACTGAGATTTTATTCTGGAACCATGTGTCCTGGGAATATGACTGAGGTTTGATTCTGGAAATCTGTGGCCTGGAAACTTGACTGAGGTTTGATGGCAGAAACCTGTGGACTGGCAACATGACTGAGGTTTGATTGTAGAACCCTGTGCCCTGGAAAGATGACTGTGGGCTGGTACTGGAAACCCATGGCCTAGGAATTTGACATTGGTTTGATTCTGGAACCCTGTGGCCTGGGAACATGACTGAGGCGTGATTCTGGAAAACTGTGGCCTGGGAATATGACTGAGGTTTGATTCTGGAATCTGTGGCCTGGGAACTTGACTGAGGTTTGATGGCAGAAATCTGTGGACTGGCAACATGACTGAGGTTTGATTGTAGAACCCTGTGCCCTGGAAACATGACTGTGGCCTGGTACTTGAAACCCATGGCCTAGGAATTTGACATTGGTTTGTTTCTGGAACCCTCTGGCCTGGGAACATGACGGAGGTTTGATTCTGGAACCCTGTAGGCTTCGAACATAACTGAGGATTGTTTCTGGAACCCTGTGGCCTGGGAACATGACATCAGTGGATTCTGGCACCCTGTGGCCTGGGAACATGAGAACGGTTTAATTCTGGAACCCTGTGACCTGGGAACATGTCTGAGGTTTGATGGTGGAAACCTGTGGCTTGGCAACATGACTGAGGCTTGTTTCTGGAACCCTGTTCCCTGGGAACATGACTGAGGTTTGATTCTGGACACCTTTGTGCTGGGTACATGACTGTGTTTTGATTGTGGAATCATGGGTCCTGCAAACATGACTTAGGTTTGATTCTGGAACCATGTGTCCTGGGAATATGACTGAGGTTTGATTCTGGAAATCTGTGGCCTGGGAACTTGACAGAGCTTTGATGGCAGAAAACTGGGGACTGGCAACATGACTGAGGTTTGATTGTAGAACCCTTTGCCCTGGAAACATGACTGTGGTCTGGTACTGGAAACCCATGGCCTACGAATTTGACATTGGTTTCTTTCTGGAACCCTGTGACCTGGGAACATGACTGAGGTTTGATTCTGGAAATCTGTGGACTGGGAACTTGACTGAGGTTTAATGGCAGAAATCTGTGGACTGGCAACATGACTGAGGTTTGATTGTAGAACCCTGTGCCCTGGAAACATGACTGCGACCTGATATTTGAAACCCATGGCCTAGGAACTTGACATTGGTTTGATTCCGGAACCCTGTGGCCAGGAACAAGACTGAGGCGTGATTCTGAAATCCTGTGGCCTGGGAACATGACATCTGTTTAGATTGTGGAATACTGGGCCCTGGGAACCTGACTGAGGCTTGGTTCTGGAACCCTGTGGACTGGGAACATGACTGAGGTTTTATTCTGGAATCCTGTGGCCTGGGAACATGACATCAGTGGATTCTTGAAACCTGTGGCCTGGGAACATGAGAACGGTTTGATTCTGGAACCCTGTGGCCTGGGAACATGTCTGAGGTTTGATGGTGGAAACCTGTGGCTTGGCAACATGACTGAGGTTTGTTACTGGAACCCTCTTCCCTGGGAACATGACTGAGGTTTGATTCTGGACACCTTTGTCCTGGGAACATGACTGTGGTTTGATTGTGGAACCATGGGTCCTGCAAACATGACTGAGGTTTTATTCTGGAACCATGTGTCCTGGGAATATGACTGAGGATTGATTCTGGAAATCTGTTCCCTGGGAAGTTGACTGAGGTTTCATTGTAGAACCCTGTGGCCTGGAAATATGACTGTGGCCTGGTACTGGAAACCCATGGCCTGGGAAATTGACATTGGTTTGATTCTGAAACCCTGTGGCCTGGGAACATGATTGAGGCGTGATTCTGGAAACCTGTGGCCTGGGAACATGACATCTGTTTAGATTGTGGCATACTGTGCCCTGGGAACCGGACTGAAGGCTTGGTTCTGGAATCCTGTGGAGTGGGAACAAGACTGAGGTTTTATTCTGGAACCATGTGTCCTGGGAATATGACTGAGGTTTGAATCTGGAAATCTGTGGCCTGGAAACTTGACTGAGGTTTGATGGCAGAAACCTGTGGACTGGCAACATGACTGAGGTTTGATTGTAGAACCCTGTGGCCTGGAAATATGACTGTGGCCTGGTACTGGAAACCCATGGCCTGGGAAATTGACATTGGTTTGATTCTGCAACCCTGTGGCCTGGGAACATGATTGAGGCCTGATTCTGGAAACCTGTGGCCTGGGAACATGACATCTGTTTAGATTGTGGCATACTGTGCCCTGGGAACCGGACTGAAGGCTTGGTTCTGGAATCCTGTGGACTGGGAACAAGACTGAGGTTTGATTCTGGAACCATATGGCCTGGGAATATGACTGATGTTAGATCGTGGAATCCTGTGGCCTGGGAACATGACATCGGTTTGGATTCTGGTACCCTGTTGCCTGGGAACATGAAATCGGTTTGATTGTGGAAACCTGTGGTCTGGGAATATGACTGAGGTTTGATGGTGGTACCCTCTGGCCTGGCAACATGACTGAGGTTTGATTCTGGATCCCTGTGGCCTGGGAACATGACTGAGGCCTGATTCTGGAATCCTGTGGCCTGGGAACGTGACATCTGTTTAGATTGTGGAATAATGTGCCCTGGGAATCTGACTGAGGCTTGGTTCTGGAACCCTGTGGACTGGGAACATGACTGAGGTTTGATTGTAGAACCCTGTGCTCTGGAAACATGACTGTGGCCTGGTACTGGAAACCCATGGCCTAGGAATTTGACATTGCTTTGATTCTGGAACCCTGTGGCCTGGGAACATGACTGAGGTTTGATTCTGGAAAACTGTGGCCGGGTACTTGACTGAGGGTTGATGGCAGAAATCTGTGGACTGGGAACATGACTGAGGTTTGATTGTAGAACCCTATGCCCTGGAAACATGACTGTGGCCTGGTACTAGAAACCCATGGCCTAGGAATTTGACATTGGTTTGATTCTGGAACCCTGTGGCCTGGGAACATGACTGAGGATTGATTCTGGAACCTTGTAGCCTGCGAACATAACTGAGGATTGTTTCTGGAACCCTGTGGCCTGGGAACATGACATCAGTGGATTCTGGAAACCTGTGGCCTGGGAACATGAGAACGGTTTAATTCTGGAACCCTGTGACCTGGGAACATGTCTGAGGTTTGATGGTGGAAACCTGTGGCTTGGCAACATGACTGAGGTTTGTTTCTGGAACCCTGTTCCCTGCAAACATGACTGAGGTTTGATTCTGGAACCATGTGTCCTGGGAATATGACTGAGGTTTGATTCTGGAAATCTGTGGCCTGGGAATTTGACTGAGGTTTGATGGCAGAAACCTGTGGACTGGCAACATGACAGAGGTTTGATTGTAGAACCCTGTGGCCTGGAAATATGACTGTGGCCTGGTACTGGAAACCCATGGCCTGGGAAATTGAAATTGGTTTGATTCTGAAACCCTGTGGCCTGGGAACATGATTGAGGCGTGATTCTGGAAACCTGTGGCCTGGGAACATGACATCTGTTTAGATTGTGGCATACTGTGCCCTGGGAACCGGACTGAAGGCTTGGTTCTGGAATCCTGTGGAGTGGGAACAAGACTGAGATTTTATTCTGGAACCATGTGTCCTGGGAATATGACTGAGGTTTGATTCTGGAAATCTGTGGCCTGGAAACTTGACTGAGGTTTGATGGCAGAAACCTGTGGACTGGCAACATGACTGAGGTTTGATTGTAGAACCCTGTGCCCTGGAAAGATGACTGTGGGCTGGTACTGGAAACCCATGGCCTAGGAATTTGACATTGGTTTGATTCTGGAACCCTGTGGCCTGGGAACATGACTGAGGCGTGATTCTGGAAAACTGTGGCCTGGGAATATGACTGAGGTTTGATTCTGGAATCTGTGGCCTGGGAACTTGACTGAGGTTTGATGGCAGAAATCTGTGGACTGGCAACATGACTGAGGTTTGATTGTAGAACCCTGTGCCCTGGAAACATGACTGCGACCTGATATTTGAAACCCATGGCCTGGGAACTTGACATTGTTTTGATTCCGGAACCCTGTGGCCAGGAACAAGACTGAGGCGTGATTCTGGAATCCTGTGGCCTGGGAACATGACATCTGTTTAGTTTCTGGAATACTGGGCCCTGGGAACCTGACTGAGGCTTGGTTCTGGAACCCTGTGGACTGGGATCATGACTGAGGATTTATTCTGGAATCCTGTGGCCTGGGAACATGACATCAGTGGATTCTTGAACCCTGTGGCCTGGGAACATGAGAACGGTTGGATTCTGGAACACTGTGGCCTGGGAACATGTCTGAGGTTTGATGGTGGAAACCTGTGGCTTGGCAACATGAATGAGGTTTGTTACTGGAACCCTGTTCCCTGGGAATATGACTGAGGTTTGATTCTGGACACCTTTGTCCTGGGAGCATGACTGTGGTTTGATTGTGGAACCATGGGTCCTGCAAACATGACTGAGGTTTGATTCTTGAACCATGTGTCCTGGGAATATGACTGAGGTTTGATTCTGGAAATCTGTGGCCTGGGAACTTGACTGAGGTTTGATGGCAGAAACCTGTGGACTGGCAACATGACTGAGGTTTGATTGTAGAACCCTGTGCCCTGGAAACATGACTGTGGTCTGGTACTGGAAACCCATGGCCTAGGAATTTGACATTGGTTGGATTTTGGAACCCTGTGGCCTGGGAACATGACTGAGGCATGATTCTGGAAAACTGTGGCCTGGGAATATGACTGAGGTTTGATTCTGGAAATCTGTGGCCTGGGAACTTGACTGAGGTTTGATGGCAGAAATCTGTGGACTGGCAACATGACTGAGGTTTGATTGTAGAACCCTGTGCCCTGGAAACATGACTGCGACCTGATATTTGAAACCCATGGCCTGGGAACTTGACATTGTTTTGATTCCGGAACCCTGTGGCCAGGAACAAGACTGAGGCGTGATTCTGGAATCCTGTGGCCTGGGAACATGACATCTGTTTAGATTGTGGAATACTGGGCCCTGGGAACCTGACTGAGGCTTGGTTCTGGAACCCTGTGGACTGGGAACATGACTGAGGTTTTATTCTGGAATCCTGTGGCCTGGGAACATGACATCAGTGGATTCTTGAAACCTGTGGCCTGGGAACATGAGAACGGTTTGATTCTGGAACCCTGTGGCCTGGGAACATGTCTGAGGTTTGATGGTGGAAACCTGTGGCTTGGCAACATGACTGAGGTTTGTTACTGGAACCCTCTTCCCTGGGAACATGACTGAGGTTTGATTCTGGACACCTTTGTCCTGGGAACATGACTGTGGTTTGATTGTGGAACCATGGGTCCTGCAAACATGACTGAGGTTTTATTCTGGAACCATGTGTCCTGGGAATATGACTGAGGATTGATTCTGGAAATCTGTTCCCTGGGAAGTTGACTGAGGTTTGATTGTAGAACCCTGTGGCCTGGAAATATGACTGTGGCCTGGTACTGGAAACCCATGGCCTGGGAAATTGACATTGGTTTGATTCTGAAACCCTGTGGCCTGGGAACATGATTGAGGCGTGATTCTGGAAACCTGTGGCCTGGGAACATGACATCTGTTTAGATTGTGGCATACTGTGCCCTGGGAACCGGACTGAAGGCTTGGTTGTGGAATCCTGTGGACTGGGAACAAGACTGAGGTTTGATTCTGGAACCATGTGGCCTGGGAATATGACTGATGTTAGATCGTGGAATCCTGTGGCCTGGGAACATGACATCGGTTTGGATTCTGGTACCCTGTTGCCTGGGAACATGAAATCGGTTTGATTGTGGAAACCTGTGGTCTGGGAATATGACTGAGGTTTGATGGTGGTACCCTCTGGCCTGGCAACATGACTGAGGTTTGATTCTGGATCCCTGTGGCCTGGGAACATGACTGAGGCTTGATTCTGGAACCCTGTGGCCTGGGAATATGTCTGAGGTTTGATGGTGGAAAACTGTGGCTTGGCAAAATGACTGAGGTTTGTTATTGGAACCCTGTTCCCTGGGAACATGACTGAGGTTTGATTCTGGACACCTTTGTCCTGGGAACATGACTGTGGTTTGATTGTGGAACCGTGGGTCCTGCCAACAAGACTGAGGTTTTTTTTCTGGAACCATGTGTCCTGGGAATATGACTGAGGTTTGATTCTGGAAATCTGTGACCTGGGAAATTGACTGAAGTTTGATGGCAGAATCCTGTGGACTGGCAACATGACAGAGGTTTGATTGTTGAACCCTGTGGCCTGGAAACATGACTGTGGCCTGGTACTTGAAACCCATGGCCTAGGAATTTGACATTGGTTTGTTTCTGGAACCCTCTGGCCTGGGAACATGACGGAGGTTTGATTCTGGAACCCTGTAGGCTTCGAACATAACTGAGGATTGTTTCTGGAACCCTGTGGCCTGGGAACATGACATCAGTGGATTCTGGCACCCTGTGGCCTGGGAACATGAGAACGGTTTAATTCTGGAACCCTGTGACCTGGGAACATGTCTGAGGTTTGATGGTGGAAACCTGTGGCTTGGCAACATGAATGAGGCTTGTTTCTGGAACCCTGTTCCCTGGGAACATGACTGAGGTTTGATTCTGGACACCTTTGTGCTGGGTACATGACTGTGTTTTGATTGTGGAATCATGGGTCCTGCAAACATGACTTAGGTTTGATTCTGGAACCATGTGTCCTGGGAATATGACTGAGGTTTGATTCTGGAAATCTGTGGCCTGGGAACTTGACAGAGCTTTGATGGCAGAAAACTGGGGACTGGCAACATGACTGAGGTTTGATTGTAGAACCCTTTGCCCTGGAAACATGACTGTGGTCTGGTACTGGAAACCCATGGCCTACGAATTTGACATTGGTTTCTTTCTGGAACCCTGTGACCTGGGAACATGACTGAGGTTTGATTCTGGAAATCTGTGGACTGGGAACTTGACTGAGGTTTAATGGCAGAAATCTGTGGACTGGCAACATGACTGAGGTTTGATTGTAGAACCCTGTGCCCTGGAAACATGACTGCGACCTGATATTTGAAACCCATGGCCTAGGAACTTGACATTGGTTTGATTCCGGAACCCTGTGGCCAGGAACAAGACTGAGGCGTGATTCTGAAATCCTGTGGCCTGGGAACATGACATCTGTTTAGATTGTGGAATACTGGGCCCTGGGAACCTGACTGAGGCTTGGTTCTGGAACCCTGTGGACTGGGAACATGACTGAGGTTTTATTCTGGAATCCTGTGGCCTGGGAACATGACATCAGTGGATTCTTGAAACCTGTGGCCTGGGAACATGAGAACGGTTTGATTCTGGAACCCTGTGGCCTGGGAACATGTCTGAGGTTTGATGGTGGAAACCTGTGGCTTGGCAACATGACTGAGGTTTGTTACTGGAACCCTCTTCCCTGGGAACATGACTGAGGTTTGATTCTGGACACCTTTGTCCTGGGAACATGACTGTGGTTTGATTGTGGAACCATGGGTCCTGCAAACATGACTGAGGTTTTATTCTGGAACCATGTGTCCTGGGAATATGACTGAGGATTGATTCTGGAAATCTGTTCCCTGGGAAGTTGACTGAGGTTTGATTGTAGAACCCTGTGGCCTGGAAATATGACTGTGGCCTGGTACTGGAAACCCATGGCCTGGGAAATTGACATTGGTTTGATTCTGAAACCCTGTGGCCTGGGAACATGATTGAGGCGTGATTCTGGAAACCTGTGGCCTGGGAACATGACATCTGTTTAGATTGTGGCATACTGTGCCCTGGGAACCGGACTGAAGGCTTGGTTCTGGAATCCTGTGGAGTGGGAACAAGACTGAGGTTTTATTCTGGAACCATGTGTCCTGGGAATATGACTGAGGTTTGAATCTGGAAATCTGTGGCCTGGAAACTTGACTGAGGTTTGATGGCAGAAACCTGTGGACTGGCAACATGACTGAGGTTTGATTGTAGAACCCTGTGGCCTGGAAATATGACTGTGGCCTGGTACTGGAAACCCATGGCCTGGGAAATTGACATTGGTTTGATTCTGCAACCCTGTGGCCTGGGAACATGATTGAGGCCTGATTCTGGAAACCTGTGGCCTGGGAACATGACATCTGTTTAGATTGTGGCATACTGTGCCCTGGGAACCGGACTGAAGGCTTGGTTCTGGAATCCTGTGGACTGGGAACAAGACTGAGGTTTGATTCTGGAACCATATGGCCTGGGAATATGACTGATGTTAGATCGTGGAATCCTGTGGCCTGGGAACATGACATCGGTTTGGATTCTGGTACCCTGTTGCCTGGGAACATGAAATCGGTTTGATTGTGGAAACCTGTGGTCTGGGAATATGACTGAGGTTTGATGGTGGTACCCTCTGGCCTGGCAACATGACTGAGGTTTGATTCTGGATCCCTGTGGCCTGGGAACATGACTGAGGCCTGATTCTGGAATCCTGTGGCCTGGGAACGTGACATCTGTTTAGATTGTGGAATAATGTGCCCTGGGAATCTGACTGAGGCTTGGTTCTGGAACCCTGTGGACTGGGAACATGACTGAGGTTTGATTGTAGAACCCTGTGCTCTGGAAACATGACTGTGGCCTGGTACTGGAAACCCATGGCCTAGGAATTTGACATTGCTTTGATTCTGGAACCCTGTGGCCTGGGAACATGACTGAGGTTTGATTCTGGAAAACTGTGGCCGGGTACTTGACTGAGGGTTGATGGCAGAAATCTGTGGACTGGGAACATGACTGAGGTTTGATTGTAGAACCCTATGCCCTGGAAACATGACTGTGGCCTGGTACTAGAAACCCATGGCCTAGGAATTTGACATTGGTTTGATTCTGGAACCCTGTGGCCTGGGAACATGACTGAGGATTGATTCTGGAACCTTGTAGCCTGCGAACATAACTGAGGATTGTTTCTGGAACCCTGTGGCCTGGGAACATGACATCAGTGGATTCTGGAAACCTGTGGCCTGGGAACATGAGAACGGTTTAATTCTGGAACCCTGTGACCTGGGAACATGTCTGAGGTTTGATGGTGGAAACCTGTGGCTTGGCAACATGACTGAGGTTTGTTTCTGGAACCCTGTTCCCTGCAAACATGACTGAGGTTTGATTCTGGAACCATGTGTCCTGGGAATATGACTGAGGTTTGATTCTGGAAATCTGTGGCCTGGGAATTTGACTGAGGTTTGATGGCAGAAACCTGTGGACTGGCAACATGACAGAGGTTTGATTGTAGAACCCTGTGGCCTGGAAATATGACTGTGGCCTGGTACTGGAAACCCATGGCCTGGGAAATTGACATTGGTTTGATTCTGAAACCCTGTGGCCTGGGAACATGATTGAGGCGTGATTCTGGAAACCTGTGGCCTGGGAACATGACATCTGTTTAGATTGTGGCATACTGTGCCCTGGGAACCGGACTGAAGGCTTGGTTCTGGAATCCTGTGGAGTGGGAACAAGACTGAGATTTTATTCTGGAACCATGTGTCCTGGGAATATGACTGAGGTTTGATTCTGGAAATCTGTGGCCTGGAAACTTGACTGAGGTTTGATGGCAGAAACCTGTGGACTGGCAACATGACTGAGGTTTGATTGTAGAACCCTGTGCCCTGGAAAGATGACTGTGGGCTGGTACTGGAAACCCATGGCCTAGGAATTTGACATTGGTTTGATTCTGGAACCCTGTGGCCTGGGAACATGACTGAGGCGTGATTCTGGAAAACTGTGGCCTGGGAATATGACTGAGGTTTGATTCTGGAATCTGTGGCCTGGGAACTTGACTGAGGTTTGATGGCAGAAATCTGTGGACTGGCAACATGACTGAGGTTTGATTGTAGAACCCTGTGCCCTGGAAACATGACTGCGACCTGATATTTGAAACCCATGGCCTGGGAACTTGACATTGTTTTGATTCCGGAACCCTGTGGCCAGGAACAAGACTGAGGCGTGATTCTGGAATCCTGTGGCCTGGGAACATGACATCTGTTTAGTTTCTGGAATACTGGGCCCTGGGAACCTGACTGAGGCTTGGTTCTGGAACCCTGTGGACTGGGATCATGACTGAGGATTTATTCTGGAATCCTGTGGCCTGGGAACATGACATCAGTGGATTCTTGAACCCTGTGGCCTGGGAACATGAGAACGGTTGGATTCTGGAACACTGTGGCCTGGGAACATGTCTGAGGTTTGATGGTGGAAACCTGTGGCTTGGCAACATGAATGAGGTTTGTTACTGGAACCCTGTTCCCTGGGAATATGACTGAGGTTTGATTCTGGACACCTTTGTCCTGGGAGCATGACTGTGGTTTGATTGTGGAACCATGGGTCCTGCAAACATGACTGAGGTTTGATTCTTGAACCATGTGTCCTGGGAATATGACTGAGGTTTGATTCTGGAAATCTGTGGCCTGGGAACTTGACTGAGGTTTGATGGCAGAAACCTGTGGACTGGCAACATGACTGAGGTTTGATTGTAGAACCCTGTGCCCTGGAAACATGACTGTGGTCTGGTACTGGAAACCCATGGCCTAGGAATTTGACATTGGTTGGATTTTGGAACCCTGTGGCCTGGGAACATGACTGAGGCATGATTCTGGAAAACTGTGGCCTGGGAATATGACTGAGGTTTGATTCTGGAAATCTGTGGCCTGGGAACTTGACTGAGGTTTGATGGCAGAAATCTGTGGACTGGCAACATGACTGAGGTTTGATTGTAGAACCCTGTGCCCTGGAAACATGACTGCGACCTGATATTTGAAACCCATGGCCTGGGAACTTGACATTGTTTTGATTCCGGAACCCTGTGGCCAGGAACAAGACTGAGGCGTGATTCTGGAATCCTGTGGCCTGGGAACATGACATCTGTTTAGATTGTGGAATACTGGGCCCTGGGAACCTGACTGAGGCTTGGTTCTGGAACCCTGTGGACTGGGAACATGACTGAGGTTTTATTCTGGAATCCTGTGGCCTGGGAACATGACATCAGTGGATTCTTGAAACCTGTGGCCTGGGAACATGAGAACGGTTTGATTCTGGAACCCTGTGGCCTGGGAACATGTCTGAGGTTTGATGGTGGAAACCTGTGGCTTGGCAACATGACTGAGGTTTGTTACTGGAACCCTCTTCCCTGGGAACATGACTGAGGTTTGATTCTGGACACCTTTGTCCTGGGAACATGACTGTGGTTTGATTGTGGAACCATGGGTCCTGCAAACATGACTGAGGTTTTATTCTGGAACCATGTGTCCTGGGAATATGACTGAGGATTGATTCTGGAAATCTGTTCCCTGGGAAGTTGACTGAGGTTTGATTGTAGAACCCTGTGGCCTGGAAATATGACTGTGGCCTGGTACTGGAAACCCATGGCCTGGGAAATTGACATTGGTTTGATTCTGAAACCCTGTGGCCTGGGAACATGATTGAGGCGTGATTCTGGAAACCTGTGGCCTGGGAACATGACATCTGTTTAGATTGTGGCATACTGTGCCCTGGGAACCGGACTGAAGGCTTGGTTGTGGAATCCTGTGGACTGGGAACAAGACTGAGGTTTGATTCTGGAACCATGTGGCCTGGGAATATGACTGATGTTAGATCGTGGAATCCTGTGGCCTGGGAACATGACATCGGTTTGGATTCTGGTACCCTGTTGCCTGGGAACATGAAATCGGTTTGATTGTGGAAACCTGTGGTCTGGGAATATGACTGAGGTTTGATGGTGGTACCCTCTGGCCTGGCAACATGACTGAGGTTTGATTCTGGATCCCTGTGGCCTGGGAACATGACTGAGGCTTGATTCTGGAACCCTGTGGCCTGGGAATATGTCTGAGGTTTGATGGTGGAAAACTGTGGCTTGGCAAAATGACTGAGGTTTGTTATTGGAACCCTGTTCCCTGGGAACATGACTGAGGTTTGATTCTGGACACCTTTGTCCTGGGAACATGACTGTGGTTTGATTGTGGAACCGTGGGTCCTGCCAACAAGACTGAGGTTTTTTTTCTGGAACCATGTGTCCTGGGAATATGACTGAGGTTTGATTCTGGAAATCTGTGACCTGGGAAATTGACTGAAGTTTGATGGCAGAATCCTGTGGACTGGCAACATGACAGAGGTTTGATTGTTGAACCCTGTGGCCTGGAAACATGACTGTGGCCTGGTACTTGAAACCCATGGCCTAGGAATTTGACATTGGTTTGTTTCTGGAACCCTCTGGCCTGGGAACATGACGGAGGTTTGATTCTGGAACCCTGTAGGCTTCGAACATAACTGAGGATTGTTTCTGGAACCCTGTGGCCTGGGAACATGACATCAGTGGATTCTTGAAACCTGTGGCCTGGGAACATGAGAACGGTTTGATTCTGGAACCCTGTGGCCTGGGAACATGTCTGAGATTTGATGGTGGAAACCTGTGGCTTGGCAACATGACTGAGGTTTGTTACTGGAACCCTCTTCCCTGGGAACATGACTGAGGTTTTATTTTGGAACCATGTGTCCAGGGAATATGACTGAGGTTTGATTCTGGAAATCTGTGGCCTGGGAACTTGACTGAGGTTTGATGGCAGAAACCTGTGGACTGGCAACATGACAGAGGTTTGATTGTAGAACCCTGTGGCCTGGAAATATGACTGTGGCCTGGTACTGGAAACCCATGGCCTGGGAAATTGACATTGATTTGATTCTGCAACCCTGTGGCCTGGGAACATGATTGAGGCCTGATTCTGGAAACCTGTGGCCTGGGAACATGACATCTGTTTAGATTGTGGCATACTGTGCCCTGGGAACCGGACTGAAGGCTTGGTTCTGGAATCCTGTGGACTGGGAACAAGACTGAGGTTTGATTCTGGAACCATGTGGCCTGGGAATATGACTGATGTTAGATCGTGGAATCCTGTGGCCTGGGAACATGACATTGGTTTGAATTCTGGTACCCTGTTGCCTGGGAACATGAAATCGGTTTGATTGTGGAAACCTGTGGTCTGGGAATATGACTGAGGTTTGATGGTGGTACCCTCTGGCCTGGCAACATGACTGAGGTTTGATTCTGGATCCCTGTGGCCTGGGAACATGACTGAGGCGTGATTCTGGAATCCTGTGGCCTGGGAACATGACATCTGTTTAGATTGTGGAATAATGTGCCCTGGGAATCTGACTGAGGCTTGGTTCTGGAACCCTGTGGACTGGGAATATGACTGAGGTTTGATTGTAGAACCCTGTGCCCTGGAAACTTGACTGTGGCCTGGTACTGGAAACCCATGGCCTAGGAATTTGACATTGGTTTGATTCTGGAACCCTGTGGCCTGGGAACATGACATCAGTGGATTCTGGAACCCTGTGGCCTGGGAACATGAGAACGGTTTAATTCTGGAACCCTGTGACCTGGGAACATGTCTGAGGTTTGATGGTGGAAACCTGTGGCTTGGCAACATGACTGAGGTTTGTTTCTGGAACCCTGTTCCCTGGGAACATGACTGAGGTTTGATTCTGGACACCTTTGTTCTGGGACAATGACTGTGTTTTGATTGTGGAATCATGGGTCCTGCAAACATGACTGAGGTTTGATTCTGGAACCATGTGTCCTGGGAATATGACTGAGGTTTGATTCTGGAAATCTGTGGCCTGGAAACTTGACTGAGGTTTGATGGCAGAAACCTGTGGACTGGCAACATGACTGAGGTTTGATTGTAGAACCCTGAGCCCTGGAAACATGACTGTGGGCTGGTACTGGAAACCCATGGCCTAGGAATTTGACATTGGTTGGATTTTGGAACCCTGTGGCCTGGGAACATGACTGAGGCGTGATTCTGGAAAACTGTCGCCTGGGAATATGACTGAGGTTTGATTCTGGAAATCTGTGGCCTGGGAACTTGACTGAGGTTTGATGGCAGAAATCTGTGGACTGGCAACATGACTGAGGTTTGATTGTAGAACCCTGTGCCCTGGAAACATGACTGCGACCTGATATTTGAAACCCATGGCCTGGGAACTTGACATTGGTTTGATTCTGGAACCCTGTGGCCAGGAACAAGACTGAGGCGTGATTCTGGAATCCTGTGGCCTGGGAACATGACATCTGTTTAGATTGTGGAATACTGGGCCCTGGGAACCTGACTGAGGCTTGGTTCTGGATCCCTGTGGACTGGGAACATGACTGAGGATTTATTCTTGAATCCTGTGGCCTGGGAACATGACATCAGTGGATTCTTGAACCCTGTGACCTGGGAACATGAGAACGGTTGGATTCTGGAACCCTGTGGCCTGGGAACATGTCTGAGGTTTGATGGTGGAAACCTGTGGCTTGGCAACATGAATGAGGTTTGTTACTGGAACCCTCTTCCCTGGGAATATGACTGAGGTTTGATTCTGGACACCTTTGTCCTGGGAACATGACTGTGGTTTGATTGTGGAACCATGGGTCCTGCAAACATGACTGAGGTTTGATTCTGGAACCATGTGTCCTGGGAATATGACTGAGGTTTGATTCCGGAAATCTGTGGCCTGGGAACTTGACTGAGGTTTGATGATAGAAACCTGTGGACTGGCAACATGACTGAGGTTTGATTGTAGAACCCTGTGCCCTGGAAACATGACTGTGGCCTGGTACTGGAAACCCATGGCCTAGGAATTTGACTTTGGTTGGATTCTGGAACCCTGTGGCCTGGGAACATGACTGAGGCGTGATTCTGGAAAACTGTGGCCTGGGAATATGACTGAGGTTTGATTCTGGAAATCTGTGGCCTGGGAACTTGACTGAGGTTTGATGGCAGAAATCTGTGGACTGGCAACATGACTGAGGTTTGATTGTAGAACCCTGTGCCCTGGAAACATGACTGCGACCTGATATTTGAAACCCATGGCCTGGGAACTTGACATTGTTTTGATTCCGGAACCCTGTGGCCAGGAACAAGACTGAGGCGTGATTCTGGAATCCTGTGGCCTGGGAACATGACATCTGTTTAGATTGTGGAATACTGGGCCCTGGGAACCTGACTGAGGCTTGGTTCTGGAACCCTGTGGACTGGGAACATGACTGAGGTTTTATTCTGGAATCCTGTGGCCTGGGAACATGACATCAGTGGATTCTTGAAACCTGTGGCCTGGGAACATGAGAACGGTTTGATTCTGGAACCCTGTGGCCTGGGAACATGTCTGAGGTTTGATGGTGGAAACCTGTGGCTTGGCAACATGACTGAGGTTTGTTACTGGAACCCTGTTCCCTGGGAACATGACTGAGGTTTGATTCTGGACACCTTTGTCCTGGGAACATGACTGTGGTTTGATTGTGGAACCATGGGTCCTGCAAACATGACTGAGGTTTTATTCTGGAACCATGTGTCCTGGGAATATGACTGAGGATTGATTCTGGAAATCTGTTCCCTGGGAAGTTGACTGAGGTTTCATTGTAGAACCCTGTGGCCTGGAAATATGACTGTGGCCTGGTACTGGAAACCCATGGCCTGGGAAATTGACATTGGTTTGATTCTGAAACCCTGTGGCCTGGGAACATGATTGAGGCGTGATTCTGGAAACCTGTGGCCTGGGAACATGACATCTGTTTAGATTGTGGCATACTGTGCCCTGGGAACCGGACTGAAGGCTTGGTTCTGGAATCCTGTGGAGTGGGAACAAGACTGAGGTTTTATTCTGGAACCATGTGTCCTGGGAATATGACTGAGGTTTGAATCTGGAAATCTGTGGCCTGGAAACTTGACTGAGGTTTGATGGCAGAAACCTGTGGACTGGCAACATGACTGAGGTTTGATTGTAGAACCCTGTGGCCTGGAAATATGACTGTGGCCTGGTACTGGAAACCCATGGCCTGGGAAATTGACATTGGTTTGATTCTGAAACCCTGTGGCCTGGGAACATGATTGAGGCGTGATTCTGGAAACCTGTGGCCTGGGAACATGACATCTGTTTAGATTGTGGCATACTGTGCCCTGGGAACCGGACTGAAGGCTTGGTTCTGGAATCCTGTGGACTGGGAACAAGACTGAGGTTTGATTCTGGAACCATATGGCCTGGGAATATGACTGATGTTAGATCGTGGAATCCTGTGGCCTGGGAACATGACATCGGTTTGGATTCTGGTACCCTGTTGCCTGGGAACATGAAATCGGTTTGATTGTGGAAACCTGTGGTCTGGGAATATGACTGAGGTTTGATGGTGGTACCCTCTGGCCTGGCAACATGACTGAGGTTTGATTCTGGATCCCTGTGGCCTGGGAACATGACTGAGGCCTGATTCTGGAATCCTGTGGCCTGGGAACGTGACATCTGTTTAGATTGTGGAATAATGTGCCCTGGGAATCTGACTGAGGCTTGGTTCTGGAACCCTGTGGACTGGGAACATGACTGAGGTTTGATTGTAGAACCCTGTGCTCTGGAAACATGACTGTGGCCTGGTACTGGAAACCCATGGCCTAGGAATTTGACATTGCTTTGATTCTGGAACCCTGTGGCCTGGGAACATGACTGAGGTTTGATTCTGGAAAACTGTGGCCGGGTACTTGACTGAGGGTTGATGGCAGAAATCTGTGGACTGGGAACATGACTGAGGTTTGATTGTAGAACCCTATGCCCTGGAAACATGACTGTGGCCTGGTACTAGAAACCCATGGCCTAGGAATTTGACATTGGTTTGATTCTGGAACCCTGTGGCCTGGGAACATGACTGAGGATTGATTCTGGAACCTTGTAGCCTGCGAACATAACTGAGGATTGTTTCTGGAACCCTGTGGCCTGGGAACATGACATCAGTGGATTCTGGAAACCTGTGGCCTGGGAACATGAGAACGGTTTAATTCTGGAACCCTGTGACCTGGGAACATGTCTGAGGTTTGATGGTGGAAACCTGTGGCTTGGCAACATGACTGAGGTTTGTTTCTGGAACCCTGTTCCCTGCAAACATGACTGAGGTTTGATTCTGGAACCATGTGTCCTGGGAATATGACTGAGGTTTGATTCTGGAAATCTGTGGCCTGGGAATTTGACTGAGGTTTGATGGCAGAAACCTGTGGACTGGCAACATGACAGAGGTTTGATTGTAGAACCCTGTGGCCTGGAAATATGACTGTGGCCTGGTACTGGAAACCCATGGCCTGGGAAATTGACATTGGTTTGATTCTGAAACCCTGTGGCCTGGGAACATGATTGAGGCGTGATTCTGGAAACCTGTGGCCTGGGAACATGACATCTGTTTAGATTGTGGCATACTGTGCCCTGGGAACCGGACTGAAGGCTTGGTTCTGGAATCCTGTGGAGTGGGAACAAGACTGAGATTTTATTCTGGAACCATGTGTCCTGGGAATATGACTGAGGTTTGATTCTGGAAATCTGTGGCCTGGAAACTTGACTGAGGTTTGATGGCAGAAACCTGTGGACTGGCAACATGACTGAGGTTTGATTGTAGAACCCTGTGCCCTGGAAACATGACTGTGGGCTGGTACTGGAAACCCATGGCCTAGGAATTTGACATTGGTTTGATTCTGGAACCCTGTGGCCTGGGAACATGACTGAGGCGTGATTCTGGAAAACTGTGGCCTGGGAATATGACTGAGGTTTGATTCTGGAATCTGTGGCCTGGGAACTTGACTGAGGTTTGATGGCAGAAATCTGTGGACTGGCAACATGACTGAGGTTTGATTGTAGAACCCTGTGCCCTGGAAACATGACTGCGACCTGATATTTGAAACCCATGGCCTGGGAACTTGACATTGTTTTGATTCCGGAACCCTGTGGCCAGGAACAAGACTGAGGCGTGATTCTGGAATCCTGTGGCCTGGGAACATGACATCTGTTTAGTTTCTGGAATACTGGGCCCTGGGAACCTGACTGAGGCTTGGTTCTGGAACCCTGTGGACTGGGATCATGACTGAGGATTTATTCTGGAATCCTGTGGCCTGGGAACATGACATCAGTGGATTCTTGAACCCTGTGGCCTGGGAACATGAGAACGGTTGGATTCTGGAACACTGTGGCCTGGGAACATGTCTGAGGTTTGATGGTGGAAACCTGTGGCTTGGCAACATGAATGAGGTTTGTTACTGGAACCCTGTTCCCTGGGAATATGACTGAGGTTTGATTCTGGACACCTTTGTCCTGGGAGCATGACTGTGGTTTGATTGTGGAACCATGGGTCCTGCAAACATGACTGAGGTTTGATTCTTGAACCATGTGTCCTGGGAATATGACTGAGGTTTGATTCTGGAAATCTGTGGCCTGGGAACTTGACTGAGGTTTGATGGCAGAAACCTGTGGACTGGCAACATGACTGAGGTTTGATTGTAGAACCCTGTGCCCTGGAAACATGACTGTGGTCTGGTACTGGAAACCCATGGCCTAGGAATTTGACATTGGTTGGATTTTGGAACCCTGTGGCCTGGGAACATGACTGAGGCATGATTCTGGAAAACTGTGGCCTGGGAATATGACTGAGGTTTGATTCTGGAAATCTGTGGCCTGGGAACTTGACTGAGGTTTGATGGCAGAAATCTGTGGACTGGCAACATGACTGAGGTTTGATTGTAGAACCCTGTGCCCTGGAAACATGACTGCGACCTGATATTTGAAACCCATGGCCTGGGAACTTGACATTGTTTTGATTCCGGAACCCTGTGGCCAGGAACAAGACTGAGGCGTGATTCTGGAATCCTGTGGCCTGGGAACATGACATCTGTTTAGATTGTGGAATACTGGGCCCTGGGAACCTGACTGAGGCTTGGTTCTGGAACCCTGTGGACTGGGAACATGACTGAGGTTTTATTCTGGAATCCTGTGGCCTGGGAACATGACATCAGTGGATTCTTGAAACCTGTGGCCTGGGAACATGAGAACGGTTTGATTCTGGAACCCTGTGGCCTGGGAACATGTCTGAGGTTTGATGGTGGAAACCTGTGGCTTGGCAACATGACTGAGGTTTGTTACTGGAACCCTCTTCCCTGGGAACATGACTGAGGTTTGATTCTGGACACCTTTGTCCTGGGAACATGACTGTGGTTTGATTGTGGAACCATGGGTCCTGCAAACATGACTGAGGTTTTATTCTGGAACCATGTGTCCTGGGAATATGACTGAGGATTGATTCTGGAAATCTGTTCCCTGGGAAGTTGACTGAGGTTTGATTGTAGAACCCTGTGGCCTGGAAATATGACTGTGGCCTGGTACTGGAAACCCATGGCCTGGGAAATTGACATTGGTTTGATTCTGAAACCCTGTGGCCTGGGAACATGATTGAGGCGTGATTCTGGAAACCTGTGGCCTGGGAACATGACATCTGTTTAGATTGTGGCATACTGTGCCCTGGGAACCGGACTGAAGGCTTGGTTGTGGAATCCTGTGGACTGGGAACAAGACTGAGGTTTGATTCTGGAACCATGTGGCCTGGGAATATGACTGATGTTAGATCGTGGAATCCTGTGGCCTGGGAACATGACATCGGTTTGGATTCTGGTACCCTGTTGCCTGGGAACATGAAATCGGTTTGATTGTGGAAACCTGTGGTCTGGGAATATGACTGAGGTTTGATGGTGGTACCCTCTGGCCTGGCAACATGACTGAGGTTTGATTCTGGATCCCTGTGGCCTGGGAACATGACTGAGGCTTGATTCTGGAACCCTGTGGCCTGGGAATATGTCTGAGGTTTGATGGTGGAAAACTGTGGCTTGGCAAAATGACTGAGGTTTGTTATTGGAACCCTGTTCCCTGGGAACATGACTGAGGTTTGATTCTGGACACCTTTGTCCTGGGAACATGACTGTGGTTTGATTGTGGAACCGTGGGTCCTGCCAACAAGACTGAGGTTTTTTTTCTGGAACCATGTGTCCTGGGAATATGACTGAGGTTTGATTCTGGAAATCTGTGACCTGGGAAATTGACTGAAGTTTGATGGCAGAATCCTGTGGACTGGCAACATGACAGAGGTTTGATTGTTGAACCCTGTGGCCTGGAAACATGACTGTGGCCTGGTACTTGAAACCCATGGCCTAGGAATTTGACATTGGTTTGTTTCTGGAACCCTCTGGCCTGGGAACATGACGGAGGTTTGATTCTGGAACCCTGTAGGCTTCGAACATAACTGAGGATTGTTTCTGGAACCCTGTGGCCTGGGAACATGACATCAGTGGATTCTGGCACCCTGTGGCCTGGGAACATGAGAACGGTTTAATTCTGGAACCCTGTGACCTGGGAACATGTCTGAGGTTTGATGGTGGAAACCTGTGGCTTGGCAACATGACTGAGGCTTGTTTCTGGAACCCTGTTCCCTGGGAACATGACTGAGGTTTGATTCTGGACACCTTTGTGCTGGGTACATGACTGTGTTTTGATTGTGGAATCATGGGTCCTGCAAACATGACTTAGGTTTGATTCTGGAACCATGTGTCCTGGGAATATGACTGAGGTTTGATTCTGGAAATCTGTGGCCTGGGAACTTGACAGAGCTTTGATGGCAGAAAACTGGGGACTGGCAACATGACTGAGGTTTGATTGTAGAACCCTTTGCCCTGGAAACATGACTGTGGTCTGGTACTGGAAACCCATGGCCTACGAATTTGACATTGGTTTCTTTCTGGAACCCTGTGACCTGGGAACATGACTGAGGTTTGATTCTGGAAATCTGTGGACTGGGAACTTGACTGAGGTTTAATGGCAGAAATCTGTGGACTGGCAACATGACTGAGGTTTGATTGTAGAACCCTGTGCCCTGGAAACATGACTGCGACCTGATATTTGAAACCCATGGCCTAGGAACTTGACATTGGTTTGATTCCGGAACCCTGTGGCCAGGAACAAGACTGAGGCGTGATTCTGAAATCCTGTGGCCTGGGAACATGACATCTGTTTAGATTGTGGAATACTGGGCCCTGGGAACCTGACTGAGGCTTGGTTCTGGAACCCTGTGGACTGGGAACATGACTGAGGTTTTATTCTGGAATCCTGTGGCCTGGGAACATGACATCAGTGGATTCTTGAAACCTGTGGCCTGGGAACATGAGAACGGTTTGATTCTGGAACCCTGTGGCCTGGGAACATGTCTGAGGTTTGATGGTGGAAACCTGTGGCTTGGCAACATGACTGAGGTTTGTTACTGGAACCCTCTTCCCTGGGAACATGACTGAGGTTTGATTCTGGACACCTTTGTCCTGGGAACATGACTGTGGTTTGATTGTGGAACCATGGGTCCTGCAAACATGACTGAGGTTTTATTCTGGAACCATGTGTCCTGGGAATATGACTGAGGATTGATTCTGGAAATCTGTTCCCTGGGAAGTTGACTGAGGTTTGATTGTAGAACCCTGTGGCCTGGAAATATGACTGTGGCCTGGTACTGGAAACCCATGGCCTGGGAAATTGACATTGGTTTGATTCTGAAACCCTGTGGCCTGGGAACATGATTGAGGCGTGATTCTGGAAACCTGTGGCCTGGGAACATGACATCTGTTTAGATTGTGGCATACTGTGCCCTGGGAACCGGACTGAAGGCTTGGTTCTGGAATCCTGTGGAGTGGGAACAAGACTGAGGTTTTATTCTGGAACCATGTGTCCTGGGAATATGACTGAGGTTTGAATCTGGAAATCTGTGGCCTGGAAACTTGACTGAGGTTTGATGGCAGAAACCTGTGGACTGGCAACATGACTGAGGTTTGATTGTAGAACCCTGTGGCCTGGAAATATGACTGTGGCCTGGTACTGGAAACCCATGGCCTGGGAAATTGACATTGGTTTGATTCTGCAACCCTGTGGCCTGGGAACATGATTGAGGCCTGATTCTGGAAACCTGTGGCCTGGGAACATGACATCTGTTTAGATTGTGGCATACTGTGCCCTGGGAACCGGACTGAAGGCTTGGTTCTGGAATCCTGTGGACTGGGAACAAGACTGAGGTTTGATTCTGGAACCATATGGCCTGGGAATATGACTGATGTTAGATCGTGGAATCCTGTGGCCTGGGAACATGACATCGGTTTGGATTCTGGTACCCTGTTGCCTGGGAACATGAAATCGGTTTGATTGTGGAAACCTGTGGTCTGGGAATATGACTGAGGTTTGATGGTGGTACCCTCTGGCCTGGCAACATGACTGAGGTTTGATTCTGGATCCCTGTGGCCTGGGAACATGACTGAGGCCTGATTCTGGAATCCTGTGGCCTGGGAACGTGACATCTGTTTAGATTGTGGAATAATGTGCCCTGGGAATCTGACTGAGGCTTGGTTCTGGAACCCTGTGGACTGGGAACATGACTGAGGTTTGATTGTAGAACCCTGTGCTCTGGAAACATGACTGTGGCCTGGTACTGGAAACCCATGGCCTAGGAATTTGACATTGCTTTGATTCTGGAACCCTGTGGCCTGGGAACATGACTGAGGTTTGATTCTGGAAAACTGTGGCCGGGTACTTGACTGAGGGTTGATGGCAGAAATCTGTGGACTGGGAACATGACTGAGGTTTGATTGTAGAACCCTATGCCCTGGAAACATGACTGTGGCCTGGTACTAGAAACCCATGGCCTAGGAATTTGACATTGGTTTGATTCTGGAACCCTGTGGCCTGGGAACATGACTGAGGATTGATTCTGGAACCTTGTAGCCTGCGAACATAACTGAGGATTGTTTCTGGAACCCTGTGGCCTGGGAACATGACATCAGTGGATTCTGGAAACCTGTGGCCTGGGAACATGAGAACGGTTTAATTCTGGAACCCTGTGACCTGGGAACATGTCTGAGGTTTGATGGTGGAAACCTGTGGCTTGGCAACATGACTGAGGTTTGTTTCTGGAACCCTGTTCCCTGCAAACATGACTGAGGTTTGATTCTGGAACCATGTGTCCTGGGAATATGACTGAGGTTTGATTCTGGAAATCTGTGGCCTGGGAATTTGACTGAGGTTTGATGGCAGAAACCTGTGGACTGGCAACATGACAGAGGTTTGATTGTAGAACCCTGTGGCCTGGAAATATGACTGTGGCCTGGTACTGGAAACCCATGGCCTGGGAAATTGACATTGGTTTGATTCTGAAACCCTGTGGCCTGGGAACATGATTGAGGCGTGATTCTGGAAACCTGTGGCCTGGGAACATGACATCTGTTTAGATTGTGGCATACTGTGCCCTGGGAACCGGACTGAAGGCTTGGTTCTGGAATCCTGTGGAGTGGGAACAAGACTGAGATTTTATTCTGGAACCATGTGTCCTGGGAATATGACTGAGGTTTGATTCTGGAAATCTGTGGCCTGGAAACTTGACTGAGGTTTGATGGCAGAAACCTGTGGACTGGCAACATGACTGAGGTTTGATTGTAGAACCCTGTGCCCTGGAAACATGACTGTGGGCTGGTACTGGAAACCCATGGCCTAGGAATTTGACATTGGTTTGATTCTGGAACCCTGTGGCCTGGGAACATGACTGAGGCGTGATTCTGGAAAACTGTGGCCTGGGAATATGACTGAGGTTTGATTCTGGAATCTGTGGCCTGGGAACTTGACTGAGGTTTGATGGCAGAAATCTGTGGACTGGCAACATGACTGAGGTTTGATTGTAGAACCCTGTGCCCTGGAAACATGACTGCGACCTGATATTTGAAACCCATGGCCTGGGAACTTGACATTGTTTTGATTCCGGAACCCTGTGGCCAGGAACAAGACTGAGGCGTGATTCTGGAATCCTGTGGCCTGGGAACATGACATCTGTTTAGTTTCTGGAATACTGGGCCCTGGGAACCTGACTGAGGCTTGGTTCTGGAACCCTGTGGACTGGGATCATGACTGAGGATTTATTCTGGAATCCTGTGGCCTGGGAACATGACATCAGTGGATTCTTGAACCCTGTGGCCTGGGAACATGAGAACGGTTGGATTCTGGAACACTGTGGCCTGGGAACATGTCTGAGGTTTGATGGTGGAAACCTGTGGCTTGGCAACATGAATGAGGTTTGTTACTGGAACCCTGTTCCCTGGGAATATGACTGAGGTTTGATTCTGGACACCTTTGTCCTGGGAGCATGACTGTGGTTTGATTGTGGAACCATGGGTCCTGCAAACATGACTGAGGTTTGATTCTTGAACCATGTGTCCTGGGAATATGACTGAGGTTTGATTCTGGAAATCTGTGGCCTGGGAACTTGACTGAGGTTTGATGGCAGAAACCTGTGGACTGGCAACATGACTGAGGTTTGATTGTAGAACCCTGTGCCCTGGAAACATGACTGTGGTCTGGTACTGGAAACCCATGGCCTAGGAATTTGACATTGGTTGGATTTTGGAACCCTGTGGCCTGGGAACATGACTGAGGCATGATTCTGGAAAACTGTGGCCTGGGAATATGACTGAGGTTTGATTCTGGAAATCTGTGGCCTGGGAACTTGACTGAGGTTTGATGGCAGAAATCTGTGGACTGGCAACATGACTGAGGTTTGATTGTAGAACCCTGTGCCCTGGAAACATGACTGCGACCTGATATTTGAAACCCATGGCCTGGGAACTTGACATTGTTTTGATTCCGGAACCCTGTGGCCAGGAACAAGACTGAGGCGTGATTCTGGAATCCTGTGGCCTGGGAACATGACATCTGTTTAGATTGTGGAATACTGGGCCCTGGGAACCTGACTGAGGCTTGGTTCTGGAACCCTGTGGACTGGGAACATGACTGAGGTTTTATTCTGGAATCCTGTGGCCTGGGAACATGACATCAGTGGATTCTTGAAACCTGTGGCCTGGGAACATGAGAACGGTTTGATTCTGGAACCCTGTGGCCTGGGAACATGTCTGAGGTTTGATGGTGGAAACCTGTGGCTTGGCAACATGACTGAGGTTTGTTACTGGAACCCTCTTCCCTGGGAACATGACTGAGGTTTGATTCTGGACACCTTTGTCCTGGGAACATGACTGTGGTTTGATTGTGGAACCATGGGTCCTGCAAACATGACTGAGGTTTTATTCTGGAACCATGTGTCCTGGGAATATGACTGAGGATTGATTCTGGAAATCTGTTCCCTGGGAAGTTGACTGAGGTTTGATTGTAGAACCCTGTGGCCTGGAAATATGACTGTGGCCTGGTACTGGAAACCCATGGCCTGGGAAATTGACATTGGTTTGATTCTGAAACCCTGTGGCCTGGGAACATGATTGAGGCGTGATTCTGGAAACCTGTGGCCTGGGAACATGACATCTGTTTAGATTGTGGCATACTGTGCCCTGGGAACCGGACTGAAGGCTTGGTTCTGGAATCCTGTGGACTGGGAACAAGACTGAGGTTTGATTCTGGAACCATGTGGCCTGGGAATATGACTGATGTTAGATCGTGGAATCCTGTGGCCTGGGAACATGACATCGGTTTGGATTCTGGTACCCTGTTGCCTGGGAACATGAAATCGGTTTGATTGTGGAAACCTGTGGTCTGGGAATATGACTGAGGTTTGATGGTGGTACCCTCTGGCCTGGCAACATGACTGAGGTTTGATTCTGGATCCCTGTGGCCTGGGAACATGACTGAGGCTTGATTCTGGAACCCTGTGGCCTGGGAATATGTCTGAGGTTTGATGGTGGAAAACTGTGGCTTGGCAAAATGACTGAGGTTTGTTATTGGAACCCTGTTCCCTGGGAACATGACTGAGGTTTGATTCTGGACACCTTTGTCCTGGGAACATGACTGTGGTTTGATTGTGGAACCGTGGGTCCTGCCAACAAGACTGAGGTTTTTTTTCTGGAACCATGTGTCCTGGGAATATGACTGAGGTTTGATTCTGGAAATCTGTGACCTGGGAAATTGACTGAAGTTTGATGGCAGAATCCTGTGGACTGGCAACATGACAGAGGTTTGATTGTTGAACCCTGTGGCCTGGAAACATGACTGTGGCCTGGTACTTGAAACCCATGGCCTAGGAATTTGACATTGGTTTGTTTCTGGAACCCTCTGGCCTGGGAACATGACGGAGGTTTGATTCTGGAACCCTGTAGGCTTCGAACATAACTGAGGATTGTTTCTGGAACCCTGTGGCCTGGGAACATGACATCAGTGGATTCTGGCACCCTGTGGCCTGGGAACATGAGAACGGTTTAATTCTGGAACCCTGTGACCTGGGAACATGTCTGAGGTTTGATGGTGGAAACCTGTGGCTTGGCAACATGACTGAGGCTTGTTTCTGGAACCCTGTTCCCTGGGAACATGACTGAGGTTTGATTCTGGACACCTTTGTGCTGGGTACATGACTGTGTTTTGATTGTGGAATCATGGGTCCTGCAAACATGACTTAGGTTTGATTCTGGAACCATGTGTCCTGGGAATATGACTGAGGTTTGATTCTGGAAATCTGTGGCCTGGGAACTTGACAGAGCTTTGATGGCAGAAAACTGGGGACTGGCAACATGACTGAGGTTTGATTGTAGAACCCTTTGCCCTGGAAACATGACTGTGGTCTGGTACTGGAAACCCATGGCCTACGAATTTGACATTGGTTTCTTTCTGGAACCCTGTGACCTGGGAACATGACTGAGGTTTGATTCTGGAAATCTGTGGACTGGGAACTTGACTGAGGTTTAATGGCAGAAATCTGTGGACTGGCAACATGACTGAGGTTTGATTGTAGAACCCTGTGCCCTGGAAACATGACTGCGACCTGATATTTGAAACCCATGGCCTAGGAACTTGACATTGGTTTGATTCCGGAACCCTGTGGCCAGGAACAAGACTGAGGCGTGATTCTGAAATCCTGTGGCCTGGGAACATGACATCTGTTTAGATTGTGGAATACTGGGCCCTGGGAACCTGACTGAGGCTTGGTTCTGGAACCCTGTGGACTGGGAACATGACTGAGGTTTTATTCTGGAATCCTGTGGCCTGGGAACATGACATCAGTGGATTCTTGAAACCTGTGGCCTGGGAACATGAGAACGGTTTGATTCTGGAACCCTGTGGCCTGGGAACATGTCTGAGGTTTGATGGTGGAAACCTGTGGCTTGGCAACATGACTGAGGTTTGTTACTGGAACCCTCTTCCCTGGGAACATGACTGAGGTTTGATTCTGGACACCTTTGTCCTGGGAACATGACTGTGGTTTGATTGTGGAACCATGGGTCCTGCAAACATGACTGAGGTTTTATTCTGGAACCATGTGTCCTGGGAATATGACTGAGGATTGATTCTGGAAATCTGTTCCCTGGGAAGTTGACTGAGGTTTCATTGTAGAACCCTGTGGCCTGGAAATATGACTGTGGCCTGGTACTGGAAACCCATGGCCTGGGAAATTGACATTGGTTTGATTCTGAAACCCTGTGGCCTGGGAACATGATTGAGGCGTGATTCTGGAAACCTGTGGCCTGGGAACATGACATCTGTTTAGATTGTGGCATACTGTGCCCTGGGAACCGGACTGAAGGCTTGGTTCTGGAATCCTGTGGAGTGGGAACAAGACTGAGGTTTTATTCTGGAACCATGTGTCCTGGGAATATGACTGAGGTTTGAATCTGGAAATCTGTGGCCTGGAAACTTGACTGAGGTTTGATGGCAGAAACCTGTGGACTGGCAACATGACTGAGGTTTGATTGTAGAACCCTGTGGCCTGGAAATATGACTGTGGCCTGGTACTGGAAACCCATGGCCTGGGAAATTGACATTGGTTTGATTCTGCAACCCTGTGGCCTGGGAACATGATTGAGGCCTGATTCTGGAAACCTGTGGCCTGGGAACATGACATCTGTTTAGATTGTGGCATACTGTGCCCTGGGAACCGGACTGAAGGCTTGGTTCTGGAATCCTGTGGACTGGGAACAAGACTGAGGTTTGATTCTGGAACCATATGGCCTGGGAATATGACTGATGTTAGATCGTGGAATCCTGTGGCCTGGGAACATGACATCGGTTTGGATTCTGGTACCCTGTTGCCTGGGAACATGAAATCGGTTTGATTGTGGAAACCTGTGGTCTGGGAATATGACTGAGGTTTGATGGTGGTACCCTCTGGCCTGGCAACATGACTGAGGTTTGATTCTGGATCCCTGTGGCCTGGGAACATGACTGAGGCCTGATTCTGGAATCCTGTGGCCTGGGAACGTGACATCTGTTTAGATTGTGGAATAATGTGCCCTGGGAATCTGACTGAGGCTTGGTTCTGGAACCCTGTGGACTGGGAACATGACTGAGGTTTGATTGTAGAACCCTGTGCTCTGGAAACATGACTGTGGCCTGGTACTGGAAACCCATGGCCTAGGAATTTGACATTGCTTTGATTCTGGAACCCTGTGGCCTGGGAACATGACTGAGGTTTGATTCTGGAAAACTGTGGCCGGGTACTTGACTGAGGGTTGATGGCAGAAATCTGTGGACTGGGAACATGACTGAGGTTTGATTGTAGAACCCTATGCCCTGGAAACATGACTGTGGCCTGGTACTAGAAACCCATGGCCTAGGAATTTGACATTGGTTTGATTCTGGAACCCTGTGGCCTGGGAACATGACTGAGGATTGATTCTGGAACCTTGTAGCCTGCGAACATAACTGAGGATTGTTTCTGGAACCCTGTGGCCTGGGAACATGACATCAGTGGATTCTGGAAACCTGTGGCCTGGGAACATGAGAACGGTTTAATTCTGGAACCCTGTGACCTGGGAACATGTCTGAGGTTTGATGGTGGAAACCTGTGGCTTGGCAACATGACTGAGGTTTGTTTCTGGAACCCTGTTCCCTGCAAACATGACTGAGGTTTGATTCTGGAACCATGTGTCCTGGGAATATGACTGAGGTTTGATTCTGGAAATCTGTGGCCTGGGAATTTGACTGAGGTTTGATGGCAGAAACCTGTGGACTGGCAACATGACAGAGGTTTGATTGTAGAACCCTGTGGCCTGGAAATATGACTGTGGCCTGGTACTGGAAACCCATGGCCTGGGAAATTGACATTGGTTTGATTCTGAAACCCTGTGGCCTGGGAACATGATTGAGGCGTGATTCTGGAAACCTGTGGCCTGGGAACATGACATCTGTTTAGATTGTGGCATACTGTGCCCTGGGAACCGGACTGAAGGCTTGGTTCTGGAATCCTGTGGAGTGGGAACAAGACTGAGATTTTATTCTGGAACCATGTGTCCTGGGAATATGACTGAGGTTTGATTCTGGAAATCTGTGGCCTGGAAACTTGACTGAGGTTTGATGGCAGAAACCTGTGGACTGGCAACATGACTGAGGTTTGATTGTAGAACCCTGTGCCCTGGAAAGATGACTGTGGGCTGGTACTGGAAACCCATGGCCTAGGAATTTGACATTGGTTTGATTCTGGAACCCTGTGGCCTGGGAACATGACTGAGGCGTGATTCTGGAAAACTGTGGCCTGGGAATATGACTGAGGTTTGATTCTGGAATCTGTGGCCTGGGAACTTGACTGAGGTTTGATGGCAGAAATCTGTGGACTGGCAACATGACTGAGGTTTGATTGTAGAACCCTGTGCCCTGGAAACATGACTGCGACCTGATATTTGAAACCCATGGCCTGGGAACTTGACATTGTTTTGATTCCGGAACCCTGTGGCCAGGAACAAGACTGAGGCGTGATTCTGGAATCCTGTGGCCTGGGAACATGACATCTGTTTAGTTTCTGGAATACTGGGCCCTGGGAACCTGACTGAGGCTTGGTTCTGGAACCCTGTGGACTGGGATCATGACTGAGGATTTATTCTGGAATCCTGTGGCCTGGGAACATGACATCAGTGGATTCTTGAACCCTGTGGCCTGGGAACATGAGAACGGTTGGATTCTGGAACACTGTGGCCTGGGAACATGTCTGAGGTTTGATGGTGGAAACCTGTGGCTTGGCAACATGAATGAGGTTTGTTACTGGAACCCTGTTCCCTGGGAATATGACTGAGGTTTGATTCTGGACACCTTTGTCCTGGGAGCATGACTGTGGTTTGATTGTGGAACCATGGGTCCTGCAAACATGACTGAGGTTTGATTCTTGAACCATGTGTCCTGGGAATATGACTGAGGTTTGATTCTGGAAATCTGTGGCCTGGGAACTTGACTGAGGTTTGATGGCAGAAACCTGTGGACTGGCAACATGACTGAGGTTTGATTGTAGAACCCTGTGCCCTGGAAACATGACTGTGGTCTGGTACTGGAAACCCATGGCCTAGGAATTTGACATTGGTTGGATTTTGGAACCCTGTGGCCTGGGAACATGACTGAGGCATGATTCTGGAAAACTGTGGCCTGGGAATATGACTGAGGTTTGATTCTGGAAATCTGTGGCCTGGGAACTTGACTGAGGTTTGATGGCAGAAATCTGTGGACTGGCAACATGACTGAGGTTTGATTGTAGAACCCTGTGCCCTGGAAACATGACTGCGACCTGATATTTGAAACCCATGGCCTGGGAACTTGACATTGTTTTGATTCCGGAACCCTGTGGCCAGGAACAAGACTGAGGCGTGATTCTGGAATCCTGTGGCCTGGGAACATGACATCTGTTTAGATTGTGGAATACTGGGCCCTGGGAACCTGACTGAGGCTTGGTTCTGGAACCCTGTGGACTGGGAACATGACTGAGGTTTTATTCTGGAATCCTGTGGCCTGGGAACATGACATCAGTGGATTCTTGAAACCTGTGGCCTGGGAACATGAGAACGGTTTGATTCTGGAACCCTGTGGCCTGGGAACATGTCTGAGGTTTGATGGTGGAAACCTGTGGCTTGGCAACATGACTGAGGTTTGTTACTGGAACCCTCTTCCCTGGGAACATGACTGAGGTTTGATTCTGGACACCTTTGTCCTGGGAACATGACTGTGGTTTGATTGTGGAACCATGGGTCCTGCAAACATGACTGAGGTTTTATTCTGGAACCATGTGTCCTGGGAATATGACTGAGGATTGATTCTGGAAATCTGTTCCCTGGGAAGTTGACTGAGGTTTGATTGTAGAACCCTGTGGCCTGGAAATATGACTGTGGCCTGGTACTGGAAACCCATGGCCTGGGAAATTGACATTGGTTTGATTCTGAAACCCTGTGGCCTGGGAACATGATTGAGGCGTGATTCTGGAAACCTGTGGCCTGGGAACATGACATCTGTTTAGATTGTGGCATACTGTGCCCTGGGAACCGGACTGAAGGCTTGGTTCTGGAATCCTGTGGACTGGGAACAAGACTGAGGTTTGATTCTGGAACCATGTGGCCTGGGAATATGACTGATGTTAGATCGTGGAATCCTGTGGCCTGGGAACATGACATCGGTTTGGATTCTGGTACCCTGTTGCCTGGGAACATGAAATCGGTTTGATTGTGGAAACCTGTGGTCTGGGAATATGACTGAGGTTTGATGGTGGTACCCTCTGGCCTGGCAACATGACTGAGGTTTGATTCTGGATCCCTGTGGCCTGGGAACATGACTGAGGCTTGATTCTGGAACCCTGTGGCCTGGGAATATGTCTGAGGTTTGATGGTGGAAAACTGTGGCTTGGCAAAATGACTGAGGATTGTTATTGGAACCCTGTTCCCTGGGAACATGACTGAGGTTTGATTCTGGACACCTTTGTCCTGGGAACATGACTGTGGTTTGATTGTGGAACCGTGGGTCCTGCCAACAAGACTGAGGTTTTTTTTCTGGAACCATGTGTCCTGGGAATATGACTGAGGTTTGATTCTGGAAATCTGTGACCTGGGAAATTGACTGAAGTTTGATGGCAGAATCCTGTGGACTGGCAACATGACAGAGGTTTGATTGTTGAACCCTGTGGCCTGGAAACATGACTGTGGCCTGGTACTTGAAACCCATGGCCTAGGAATTTGACATTGGTTTGTTTCTGGAACCCTCTGGCCTGGGAACATGACGGAGGTTTGATTCTGGAACCCTGTAGGCTTCGAACATAACTGAGGATTGTTTCTGGAACCCTGTGGCCTGGGAACATGACATCAGTGGATTCTGGCACCCTGTGGCCTGGGAACATGAGAACGGTTTAATTCTGGAACCCTGTGACCTGGGAACATGTCTGAGGTTTGATGGTGGAAACCTGTGGCTTGGCAACATGACTGAGGCTTGTTTCTGGAACCCTGTTCCCTGGGAACATGACTGAGGTTTGATTCTGGACACCTTTGTGCTGGGTACATGACTGTGTTTTGATTGTGGAATCATGGGTCCTGCAAACATGACTTAGGTTTGATTCTGGAACCATGTGTCCTGGGAATATGACTGAGGTTTGATTCTGGAAATCTGTGGCCTGGGAACTTGACAGAGCTTTGATGGCAGAAAACTGGGGACTGGCAACATGACTGAGGTTTGATTGTAGAACCCTTTGCCCTGGAAACATGACTGTGGTCTGGTACTGGAAACCCATGGCCTACGAATTTGACATTGGTTTCTTTCTGGAACCCTGTGACCTGGGAACATGACTGAGGTTTGATTCTGGAAATCTGTGGACTGGGAACTTGACTGAGGTTTAATGGCAGAAATCTGTGGACTGGCAACATGACTGAGGTTTGATTGTAGAACCCTGTGCCCTGGAAACATGACTGCGACCTGATATTTGAAACCCATGGCCTAGGAACTTGACATTGGTTTGATTCCGGAACCCTGTGGCCAGGAACAAGACTGAGGCGTGATTCTGAAATCCTGTGGCCTGGGAACATGACATCTGTTTAGATTGTGGAATACTGGGCCCTGGGAACCTGACTGAGGCTTGGTTCTGGAACCCTGTGGACTGGGAACATGACTGAGGTTTTATTCTGGAATCCTGTGGCCTGGGAACATGACATCAGTGGATTCTTGAAACCTGTGGCCTGGGAACATGAGAACGGTTGGATTCTGGAACCCTGTGACCTGGGAACAAGTCTGAGGTTTGATTGTGGAAACCTGTGGCTTGGCAACATGACTGAGGTTTGTTACTGGAACCCTGTTCCCTGGGAACATGACTGAGGTTTGATTCTGGACACCTTTTTCCTGGGAACATGACTGTGGTTTGATTGTGGAACCATGGGTCCTGCAAACATGACTGAGGTTTTATTTTGGAACCATGTGTCCAGGGAATATGACTGAGGTTTGATTCTGGAAATCTGTGGCCTGGGAACTTGACTGAGGTTTGATGGCAGAAACCTGTGGACTGGCAACATGACAGAGGTTTGATTGTAGAACCCTGTGGCCTGGAAATATGACTGTGGCCTGGTACTGGAAACCCATGGCCTGGGAAATTGACATTGATTTGATTCTGCAACCCTGTGGCCTGGGAACATGATTGAGGCCTGATTCTGGAAACCTGTGGCCTGGGAACATGACATCTGTTTAGATTGTGGCATACTGTGCCCTGGGAACCGGACTGAAGGCTTGGTTCTGGAATCCTGTGGACTGGGAACAAGACTGAGGTTTGATTCTGGAACCATGTGGCCTGGGAATATGACTGATGTTAGATCGTGGAATCCTGTGGCCTGGGAACATGACATTGGTTTGAATTCTGGTACCCTGTTGCCTGGGAACATGAAATCGGTTTGATTGTGGAAACCTGTGGTCTGGGAATATGACTGAGGTTTGATGGTGGTACCCTCTGGCCTGGCAACATGACTGAGGTTTGATTCTGGATCCCTGTGGCCTGGGAACATGACTGAGGCCTGATTCTGGAATCCTGTGGCCTGGGAACATGACATCTGTTTAGATTGTGGAATAATGTGCCCTGGGAATCTGACTGAGGCTTGGTTCTGGAACCCTGTGGACTGGGAATATGACTGAGGTTTGATTGTAGAACCCTGTGCCCTGGAAACATGACTGTGGCCTGGTACTGGAAACCCATGGCCTAGGAATTTGACATTGGTTTGATTCTGGAACCCTGTGGCCTGGGAACATGACATCAGTGGATTCTGGAACCCTGTGGCCTGGGAACATGAGAACGGTTTAATTCTGGAACCCTGTGACCTGGGAACATGTCTGAGGTTTGATGGTGGAAACCTGTGGCTTGGCAACATGACTGAGGTTTGTTTCTGGAACCCTGTTCCCTGGGAACATGACTGAGGTTTGATTCTGGACACCTTTGTTCTGGGACAATGACTGTGTTTTGATTGTGGAATCATGGGTCCTGCAAACATGACTGAGGTTTGATTCTGGAACCATGTGTCCTGGGAATATGACTGAGGTTTGATTCTGGAAATCTGTGGCCTGGAAACTTGACTGAGGTTTGATGGCAGAAACCTGTGGACTGGCAACATGACTGAGGTTTGATTGTAGAACCCTGTGCCCTGGAAACATGACTGTGGGCTGGTACTGGAAACCCATGGCCTAGGAATTTGACATTGGTTGGATTTTGGAACCCTGTGGCCTGGGAACATGACATCTGTTTAGATTGTGGAATACTGGGCCCTGGGAACCTGACTGAGGCTTGGTTCTGGATCCCTGTGGACTGGGAACATGACTGAGGATTTATTCTGGAATCCTGTGGCCTGGGAACATGACATCAGTGGATTCTTGAACCCTGTGACCTGGGAACATGAGAACGGTTGGATTCTGGAACCCTGTGGCCTGGGAACATGTCTGAGGTTTGATGGTGGAAACCTGTGGCTTGGCAACATGAATGAGGTTTGTTACTGGAACCCTCTTCCCTGGGAATATGACTGAGGTTTGATTCTGGACACCTTTGTCCTGGGAACATGACTGTGGTTTGATTGTGGAACCATGGGTCCTGCAAACATGACTGAGGTTTGATTCTGGAACCATGTGTCCTGGGAATATGACTGAGGTTTGATTCCGGAAATCTGTGGCCTGGGAACTTGACTGAGGTTTGATGATAGAAACCTGTGGACTGGCAACATGACTGAGGTTTGATTGTAGAACCCTGTGCCCTGGAAACATGACTGTGGCCTGGTACTGGAAACCCATGGCCTAGGAATTTGACTTTGGTTGGATTCTGGAACCCTGTGGCCTGGGAACATGACTGAGGCGTGATTCTGGAAAACTGTGGCCTGGGAATATGACTGAGGTTTGATTCTGGAAATCTGTGGCCTGGGAACTTGACTGAGGTTTGATGGCAGAAATCTGTGGACTGGCAACATGACTGAGGTTTGATTGTAGAACCCTGTGCCCTGGAAACATGACTGCGACCTGATATTTGAAACCCATGGCCTGGGAACTTGACATTGTTTTGATTCCGGAACCCTGTGGCCAGGAACAAGACTGAGGCGTGATTCTGGAATCCTGTGGCCTGGGAACATGACATCTGTTTAGATTGTGGAATACTGGGCCCTGGGAACCTGACTGAGGCTTGGTTCTGGAACCCTGTGGACTGGGAACATGACTGAGGTTTTATTCTGGAATCCTGTGGCCTGGGAACATGACATCAGTGGATTCTTGAAACCTGTGGCCTGGGAACATGAGAACGGTTTGATTCTGGAACCCTGTGGCCTGGGAACATGTCTGAGGTTTGATGGTGGAAACCTGTGGCTTGGCAACATGACTGAGGTTTGTTACTGGAACCCTGTTCCCTGGGAACATGACTGAGGTTTGATTCTGGACACCTTTGTCCTGGGAACATGACTGTGGTTTGATTGTGGAACCATGGGTCCTGCAAACATGACTGAGGTTTTATTCTGGAACCATGTGTCCTGGGAATATGACTGAGGATTGATTCTGGAAATCTGTTCCCTGGGAAGTTGACTGAGGTTTCATTGTAGAACCCTGTGGCCTGGAAATATGACTGTGGCCTGGTACTGGAAACCCATGGCCTGGGAAATTGACATTGGTTTGATTCTGAAACCCTGTGGCCTGGGAACATGATTGAGGCGTGATTCTGGAAACCTGTGGCCTGGGAACATGACATCTGTTTAGATTGTGGCATACTGTGCCCTGGGAACCGGACTGAAGGCTTGGTTCTGGAATCCTGTGGAGTGGGAACAAGACTGAGGTTTTATTCTGGAACCATGTGTCCTGGGAATATGACTGAGGTTTGAATCTGGAAATCTGTGGCCTGGAAACTTGACTGAGGTTTGATGGCAGAAACCTGTGGACTGGCAACATGACTGAGGTTTGATTGTAGAACCCTGTGGCCTGGAAATATGACTGTGGCCTGGTACTGGAAACCCATGGCCTGGGAAATTGACATTGGTTTGATTCTGAAACCCTGTGGCCTGGGAACATGATTGAGGCGTGATTCTGGAAACCTGTGGCCTGGGAACATGACATCTGTTTAGATTGTGGCATACTGTGCCCTGGGAACCGGACTGAAGGCTTGGTTCTGGAATCCTGTGGACTGGGAACAAGACTGAGGTTTGATTCTGGAACCATATGGCCTGGGAATATGACTGATGTTAGATCGTGGAATCCTGTGGCCTGGGAACATGACATCGGTTTGGATTCTGGTACCCTGTTGCCTGGGAACATGAAATCGGTTTGATTGTGGAAACCTGTGGTCTGGGAATATGACTGAGGTTTGATGGTGGTACCCTCTGGCCTGGCAACATGACTGAGGTTTGATTCTGGATCCCTGTGGCCTGGGAACATGACTGAGGCCTGATTCTGGAATCCTGTGGCCTGGGAACGTGACATCTGTTTAGATTGTGGAATAATGTGCCCTGGGAATCTGACTGAGGCTTGGTTCTGGAACCCTGTGGACTGGGAACATGACTGAGGTTTGATTGTAGAACCCTGTGCTCTGGAAACATGACTGTGGCCTGGTACTGGAAACCCATGGCCTAGGAATTTGACATTGCTTTGATTCTGGAACCCTGTGGCCTGGGAACATGACTGAGGTTTGATTCTGGAAAACTGTGGCCGGGTACTTGACTGAGGGTTGATGGCAGAAATCTGTGGACTGGGAACATGACTGAGGTTTGATTGTAGAACCCTATGCCCTGGAAACATGACTGTGGCCTGGTACTAGAAACCCATGGCCTAGGAATTTGACATTGGTTTGATTCTGGAACCCTGTGGCCTGGGAACATGACTGAGGATTGATTCTGGAACCTTGTAGCCTGCGAACATAACTGAGGATTGTTTCTGGAACCCTGTGGCCTGGGAACATGACATCAGTGGATTCTGGAAACCTGTGGCCTGGGAACATGAGAACGGTTTAATTCTGGAACCCTGTGACCTGGGAACATGTCTGAGGTTTGATGGTGGAAACCTGTGGCTTGGCAACATGACTGAGGTTTGTTTCTGGAACCCTGTTCCCTGCAAACATGACTGAGGTTTGATTCTGGAACCATGTGTCCTGGGAATATGACTGAGGTTTGATTCTGGAAATCTGTGGCCTGGGAATTTGACTGAGGTTTGATGGCAGAAACCTGTGGACTGGCAACATGACAGAGGTTTGATTGTAGAACCCTGTGGCCTGGAAATATGACTGTGGCCTGGTACTGGAAACCCATGGCCTGGGAAATTGACATTGGTTTGATTCTGAAACCCTGTGGCCTGGGAACATGATTGAGGCGTGATTCTGGAAACCTGTGGCCTGGGAACATGACATCTGTTTAGATTGTGGCATACTGTGCCCTGGGAACCGGACTGAAGGCTTGGTTCTGGAATCCTGTGGAGTGGGAACAAGACTGAGATTTTATTCTGGAACCATGTGTCCTGGGAATATGACTGAGGTTTGATTCTGGAAATCTGTGGCCTGGAAACTTGACTGAGGTTTGATGGCAGAAACCTGTGGACTGGCAACATGACTGAGGTTTGATTGTAGAACCCTGTGCCCTGGAAACATGACTGTGGGCTGGTACTGGAAACCCATGGCCTAGGAATTTGACATTGGTTTGATTCTGGAACCCTGTGGCCTGGGAACATGACTGAGGCGTGATTCTGGAAAACTGTGGCCTGGGAATATGACTGAGGTTTGATTCTGGAATCTGTGGCCTGGGAACTTGACTGAGGTTTGATGGCAGAAATCTGTGGACTGGCAACATGACTGAGGTTTGATTGTAGAACCCTGTGCCCTGGAAACATGACTGCGACCTGATATTTGAAACCCATGGCCTGGGAACTTGACATTGTTTTGATTCCGGAACCCTGTGGCCAGGAACAAGACTGAGGCGTGATTCTGGAATCCTGTGGCCTGGGAACATGACATCTGTTTAGTTTCTGGAATACTGGGCCCTGGGAACCTGACTGAGGCTTGGTTCTGGAACCCTGTGGACTGGGATCATGACTGAGGATTTATTCTGGAATCCTGTGGCCTGGGAACATGACATCAGTGGATTCTTGAACCCTGTGGCCTGGGAACATGAGAACGGTTGGATTCTGGAACACTGTGGCCTGGGAACATGTCTGAGGTTTGATGGTGGAAACCTGTGGCTTGGCAACATGAATGAGGTTTGTTACTGGAACCCTGTTCCCTGGGAATATGACTGAGGTTTGATTCTGGACACCTTTGTCCTGGGAGCATGACTGTGGTTTGATTGTGGAACCATGGGTCCTGCAAACATGACTGAGGTTTGATTCTTGAACCATGTGTCCTGGGAATATGACTGAGGTTTGATTCTGGAAATCTGTGGCCTGGGAACTTGACTGAGGTTTGATGGCAGAAACCTGTGGACTGGCAACATGACTGAGGTTTGATTGTAGAACCCTGTGCCCTGGAAACATGACTGTGGTCTGGTACTGGAAACCCATGGCCTAGGAATTTGACATTGGTTGGATTTTGGAACCCTGTGGCCTGGGAACATGACTGAGGCATGATTCTGGAAAACTGTGGCCTGGGAATATGACTGAGGTTTGATTCTGGAAATCTGTGGCCTGGGAACTTGACTGAGGTTTGATGGCAGAAATCTGTGGACTGGCAACATGACTGAGGTTTGATTGTAGAACCCTGTGCCCTGGAAACATGACTGCGACCTGATATTTGAAACCCATGGCCTGGGAACTTGACATTGTTTTGATTCCGGAACCCTGTGGCCAGGAACAAGACTGAGGCGTGATTCTGGAATCCTGTGGCCTGGGAACATGACATCTGTTTAGATTGTGGAATACTGGGCCCTGGGAACCTGACTGAGGCTTGGTTCTGGAACCCTGTGGACTGGGAACATGACTGAGGTTTTATTCTGGAATCCTGTGGCCTGGGAACATGACATCAGTGGATTCTTGAAACCTGTGGCCTGGGAACATGAGAACGGTTTGATTCTGGAACCCTGTGGCCTGGGAACATGTCTGAGGTTTGATGGTGGAAACCTGTGGCTTGGCAACATGACTGAGGTTTGTTACTGGAACCCTCTTCCCTGGGAACATGACTGAGGTTTGATTCTGGACACCTTTGTCCTGGGAACATGACTGTGGTTTGATTGTGGAACCATGGGTCCTGCAAACATGACTGAGGTTTTATTCTGGAACCATGTGTCCTGGGAATATGACTGAGGATTGATTCTGGAAATCTGTTCCCTGGGAAGTTGACTGAGGTTTGATTGTAGAACCCTGTGGCCTGGAAATATGACTGTGGCCTGGTACTGGAAACCCATGGCCTGGGAAATTGACATTGGTTTGATTCTGAAACCCTGTGGCCTGGGAACATGATTGAGGCGTGATTCTGGAAACCTGTGGCCTGGGAACATGACATCTGTTTAGATTGTGGCATACTGTGCCCTGGGAACCGGACTGAAGGCTTGGTTCTGGAATCCTGTGGACTGGGAACAAGACTGAGGTTTGATTCTGGAACCATGTGGCCTGGGAATATGACTGATGTTAGATCGTGGAATCCTGTGGCCTGGGAACATGACATCGGTTTGGATTCTGGTACCCTGTTGCCTGGGAACATGAAATCGGTTTGATTGTGGAAACCTGTGGTCTGGGAATATGACTGAGGTTTGATGGTGGTACCCTCTGGCCTGGCAACATGACTGAGGTTTGATTCTGGATCCCTGTGGCCTGGGAACATGACTGAGGCTTGATTCTGGAACCCTGTGGCCTGGGAATATGTCTGAGGTTTGATGGTGGAAAACTGTGGCTTGGCAAAATGACTGAGGTTTGTTATTGGAACCCTGTTCCCTGGGAACATGACTGAGGTTTGATTCTGGACACCTTTGTCCTGGGAACATGACTGTGGTTTGATTGTGGAACCGTGGGTCCTGCCAACAAGACTGAGGTTTTTTTTCTGGAACCATGTGTCCTGGGAATATGACTGAGGTTTGATTCTGGAAATCTGTGACCTGGGAAATTGACTGAAGTTTGATGGCAGAATCCTGTGGACTGGCAACATGACAGAGGTTTGATTGTTGAACCCTGTGGCCTGGAAACATGACTGTGGCCTGGTACTGGAAACCCATGGCCTAGGAATTTGACATTGGTTTGTTTCTGGAACCCTCTGGCCTGGGAACATGACGGAGGTTTGATTCTGGAACCCTGTAGGCTTCGAACATAACTGAGGATTGTTTCTGGAACCCTGTGGCCTGGGAACATGACATCAGTGGATTCTGGCACCCTGTGTCCTGGGAACATGAGAACGGTTTAATTCTGGAACCCTGTGACCTGGGAACATGTCTGAGGTTTGATGGTGGAAACCTGTGGCTTGGCAACATGACTGAGGCTTGTTTCTGGAACCCTGTTCCCTGGGAACATGACTGAGGTTTGATTCTGGACACCTTTGTGCTGGGTACATGACTGTGTTTTGATTGTGGAATCATGGGTCCTGCAAACATGACTTAGGTTTGATTCTGGAACCATGTGTCCTGGGAATATGACTGAGGTTTGATTCTGGAAATCTGTGGCCTGGGAACTTGACAGAGCTTTGATGGCAGAAAACTGGGGACTGGCAACATGACTGAGGTTTGATTGTAGAACCCTTTGCCCTGGAAACATGACTGTGGTCTGGTACAGGAAACCCATGGCCTACGAATTTGACATTGGTTTCTTTCTGGAACCCTGTGACCTGGGAACATGACTGAGGTTTGATTCTGGAAATCTGTGGCCTGGGAACTTGACTGAGGTTTAATGGCAGAAATCTGTGGACTGGCAACATGACTGAGGTTTGATTGTAGAACCCTGTGCCCTGGAAACATGACTGCGACCTGATATTTGAAACCCATGGCCTAGGAACTTGACATTGGTTTGATTCCGGAACCCTGTGGCCAGGAACAAGACTGAGGCGTGATTCTGAAATCCTGTGGCCTGGGAACATGACATCTGTTTAGATTGTGGAATACTGGGCCCTGGGAACCTGACTGAGGCTTGGTTCTGGAACCCTGTGGACTGGGAACATGACTGAGGTTTTATTCTGGAATCCTGTGGCCTGGGAACATGACATCAGTGGATTCTTGAAACCTGTGGCCTGGGAACATGAGAACGGTTGGATTCTGGAACCCTGTGACCTGGGAACAAGTCTGAGGTTTGATTGTGGAAACCTGTGGCTTGGCAACATGACTGAGGTTTGTTACTGGAACCCTGTTCCCTGGGAACATGACTGAGGTTTGATTCTGGACACCTTTTTCCTGGGAACATGACTGTGGTTTGATTGTGGAACCATGGGTCCTGCAAACATGACTGAGGTTTTATTTTGGAACCATGTGTCCAGGGAATATGACTGAGGTTTGATTCTGGAAATCTGTGGCCTGGGAACTTGACTGAGGTTTGATGGCAGAAACCTGTGGACTGGCAACATGACAGAGGTTTGATTGTAGAACCCTGTGGCCTGGAAATATGACTGTGGCCTGGTACTGGAAACCCATGGCCTGGGAAATTGACATTGATTTGATTCTGCAACCCTGTGGCCTGGGAACATGATTGAGGCCTGATTCTGGAAACCTGTGGCCTGGGAACATGACATCTGTTTAGATTGTGGCATACTGTGCCCTGGGAACCGGACTGAAGGCTTGGTTCTGGAATCCTGTGGACTGGGAACAAGACTGAGGTTTGATTCTGGAACCATGTGGCCTGGGAATATGACTGATGTTAGATCGTGGAATCCTGTGGCCTGGGAACATGACATTGGTTTGAATTCTGGTACCCTGTTGCCTGGGAACATGAAATCGGTTTGATTGTGGAAACCTGTGGTCTGGGAATATGACTGAGGTTTGATGGTGGTACCCTCTGGCCTGGCAACATGACTGAGGTTTGATTCTGGATCCCTGTGGCCTGGGAACATGACTGAGGCGTGATTCTGGAATCCTGTGGCCTGGGAACATGACATCTGTTTAGATTGTGGAATAATGTGCCCTGGGAATCTGACTGAGGCTTGGTTCTGGAACCCTGTGGACTGGGAATATGACTGAGGTTTGATTGTAGAACCCTGTGCCCTGGAAACATGACTGTGGCCTGGTACTGGAAACCCATGGCCTAGGAATTTGACATTGGTTTGATTCTGGAACCCTGTGGCCTGGGAACATGACATCAGTGGATTCTGGAACCCTGTGGCCTGGGAACATGAGAACGGTTTAATTCTGGAACCCTGTGACCTGGGAACATGTCTGAGGTTTGATGGTGGAAACCTGTGGCTTGGCAACATGACTGAGGTTTGTTTCTGGAACCCTGTTCCCTGGGAACATGACTGAGGTTTGATTCTGGACACCTTTGTTCTGGGACAATGACTGTGTTTTGATTGTGGAATCATGGGTCCTGCAAACATGACTGAGGTTTGATTCTGGAACCATGTGTCCTGGGAATATGACTGAGGTTTGATTCTGGAAATCTGTGGCCTGGAAACTTGACTGAGGTTTGATGGCAGAAACCTGTGGACTGGCAACATGACTGAGGTTTGATTGTAGAACCCTGTGCCCTGGAAACATGACTGTGGGCTGGTACTGGAAACCCATGGCCTAGGAATTTGACATTGGTTGGATTCTGGAACCCTGTGGCCTGGGAACATGACTGAGGCGTGATTCTGGAAAACTGTCGCCTGGGAATATGACTGAGGTTTGATTCTGGAAATCTGTGGCCTGGGAACTTGACTGAGGTTTAATGGCAGAAATCTGTGGACTGGCAACATGACTGAGGTTTGATTGTAGAACCCTGTGCCCTGGAAACATGACTGCGACCTGATATTTGAAACCCATGGCCTGGGAACTTGACATTGTTTTGATTCCGGAACCCTGTGGCCAGGAACAAGACTGAGGCGTGATTCTGGAATCCTGTGGCCTGGGAACATGACATCTGTTTAGATTGTGGAATACTGGGCCCTGGGAACCTGACTGAGGCTTGGTTCTGGATCCCTGTGGACTGGGAACATGACTGAGGATTTATTCTGGAATCCTGTGGCCTGGGAACATGACATCAGTGGATTCTTGAACCCTGTGGCCTGGGAACATGAGAACGGTTGGATTCTGGAACACTGTGGCCTGGGAACATGTCTGAAGTTTGATGGTGGAAACCTGTGGCTTGGCAACATGAATGAGGTTTGTTACTGGAACCCTCTTCCCTGGGAATATGACTGAGGTTTGATTCTGGACACCTTTGTCCTGGGAACATGACTGTGGTTTGATTGTGGAACCATGGGTCCTGCAAACATGACTGAGGTTTGATTCTGGAACCATGTGTCCTGGGAATATGACTGAGGTTTGATTCCGGAAATCTGTGGCCTGGGAACTTGACTGAGGTTTGATGGCAGAAACCTGTGGACTGGCAACATGACTGAGGTTTGATTGTAGAACCCTGTGCCCTGGAAACATGACTGTGGCCTGGTACTGGAAACCCATGTCCTAGGAATTTGACTTTGGTTGGATTCTGGAACCCTGTGGCCTGGGAACATGACTGAGGCGTGATTCTGGAAAACTGTGGCCTGGGAATATGACTGAGGTTTGATTCTGGAAATCTGTGGCCTGGGAACTTGACTGAGGTTTGATGGCAGAAATCTGTGGACTGGCAACATGACTGAGGTTTGATTGTAGAACCCTGTGCCCTGGAAACATGACTGCGACCTGATATTTGAAACCCATGGCCTGGGAACTTGACATTGTTTTGATTCCGGAACCCTGTGGCCAGGAACAAGACTGAGGCGTGATTCTGGAATCCCGTGGCCTGGGAACATGACATCTGTTTAGATTGTGGAATACTGGGCCTTGGGAACCTGACTGAGGCTTGGTTCTGGAACCCTGTGGACTGGGAACATGACTGAGGTTTTATTCTGGAATCCTGTGGCCTGGGAACATGACATCAGTGGATTCTTGAAACCTGTGGCCTGGGAACATGAGAACGGTTTGATTCTGGAACCCTGTGGCCTGGGAACATGTCTGAGGTTTGATGGTGGAAACCTGTGGCTTGGCAACATGACTGAGGTTTGTTACTGGAACCCTCTTCCCTGGGAACATGACTGAGGTTTGATTCTGGACACCTTTGTCCTGGGAACATGACTGTGGTTTGATTGTGGGACCATGGGTTCTGCAAACATGACTGAGGTTTTATTCTGGAACCATGTGTCCTGGGAATATGACTGAGGTTTGATTCTGGAAATCTGTGGCCTGGGAAGTTGACTGAGGTTTGATTGTAGAACCCTGTGCCCTGGAAATATGACTGTGGCCTGGTACTGGAAACCCATGGCCTGGGAAATTGACATTGGTTTGATTCTGAAACCCTGTGGCCTGGGAACATGATTGAGGCGTGATTCTGGAAACCTGTGGCCTGGGAACATGACATCTGTTTAGATTGTGGCATACTGTGCCCTGGGAACCGGACTGAAGGCTTGGTTCTGGAATCCTGTGGAGTGGGAACAAGACTGAGATTTTATTCTGGAACCATGTGTCCTGGGAATATGACTGAGGTTTGAATCTGGAAATCTGTGGCCTGGAAACTTGACTGAGGTTTGATGGCAGAAACCTGTGGACTGGCAACATGACTGAGGTTTGATTGTAGAACCCTGTGGCCTGGAAATATGACTGTGGCCTGGTACTGGAAACCCATGGCCTGGGAAATTGACATTGGTTTGATTCTGCAACCCTGTGGCCTGGGAACCTGATTGAGGCCTGATTCTGGAAACCTGTGGCCTGGGAACATGACATCTGTTTAGATTGTGGCATACTGTGCCCTGGGAACCGGACTGAAGGCTTGGTTCTGGAATCCTGTGGACTGGGAACAAGACTGAAGTTTGATTCTGGAACCATATGGCCTGGGAATATGACTGATGTTAGATCGTGGAATCCTGTGGCCTGGGAACATGACATCGGTTTGGATTCTGGTACCCTGTTGCCTGGGAACATGAAATCGGTTTGATTGTGGAAACCTGTGGTCTGGGAATATGACTGAGGTTTGATGGTGGTACCCTCTGGCCTGGCAACATGACTGAGGTTTGATTCTGGATCCCTGTGGCCTGGGAACATGACTGAGGCCTGATTCTGGAATCCTGTGGCCTGGGAACGTGACATCTGTTTAGATTGTGGAATAATGTGCCCTGGGAATCTGACTGAGGCTTGGTTCTGGAACCCTGTGGACTGGGAACATGACTGAGGTTTGATTGTAGAACCCTGTGCTCTGGAAACATGCCTGTGGCCTGGTACTGGAAACCCATGGCCTAGGAATTTGACATTGCTTTGATTCTGGAACCCTGTGGCCTGGGAACATGACTGAGGTTTGATTCTGGAAAACTGTGGCCGGGTACTTGACTGAGGGTTGATGGCAGAAATCTGTGGACTGGGAACATGACTGAGGTTTGATTGTAGAACCCTATGCCCTGGAAACATGACTGTGGCCTGGTACTAGAAACCCATGGCCTAGGAATTTGACATTGGTTTGATTCTGGAACCCTGTGGCCTGGGAACATGACTGAGGATTGATTCTGGAACCTTGTAGCCTGCGAACATAACTGAGGATTGTTTCTGGAACCCTGTGGCCTGGGAACATGACATCAGTGGATTCTGGAAACCTGTCGCCTGGGAACATGAGAACGGTTTAATTCTGGAACCCTGTGACCTGGGAACATGTCTGAGGTTTGATGGTGGAAACCTGTGGCTTGGCAACATGACTGAGGTTTGTTTCTGGAACCCTGTTCCCTGCAAACATGACTGAGGTTTGATTCTGGAACCATGTGTCCTGGGAATATGACTGAGGTTTGATTCTGGAAATCTGTGGCCTGGGAACTTGACAGAGCTTTGATGGCAGAAAACTGGGGACTGGCAACATGACTGAGGTTTGATTGTAGAACCCTGTGCCCTGGAAACATGACTGTGGTCTGGTACTGGAAACCCATGGCCTACGAATTTGACATTGGTTTCTTTCTGGAACCCTGTGACCTGGGAACATGACTGAGGTTTGATTCTGGAAATCTGTGGCCTGGGAACTTGACTGAGGTTTAATGGCAGAAATCTGTGGACTGGCAACATGACTGAGGTTTGATTGTAGAACCCTGTGTCCTGGAAACATGACTGCGACCTGATATTTGAAACCCATGGCCTAGGAACTTGACATTGGTTTGATTCCGGAACCCTGTGGCCAGGAACAAGACTGAGGCGTGATTCTGGAATCCTTTGGCCTGGGAACATGACATCTGTTTAGATTGTGGAATACTGGGCCCTGGGAACCTGACTGAGGCTTGGTTCTGGAACCCTGTGGACTGGGAACATGACTGAGGATTTATTCTGGAATCCTGTGGCCTGGGAACATGACATCAGTGGATTCTTGAACCCTGTGGCCTGGGAACATGATAACGGTTTGATTCTGGAACCCTGTGGCCTGGGAACATGTCTGAGGTTTGATGGTGGAAACCTGTGGCTTGGCAACATGAATGAGGTTTGTTACTGGAACCCTCTTCCCTGGGAATATGACTGAGGTTTGATTCTGGACACCTTTGTCCTGGGAACATGACTGTGGTTTGATTGTGGAACCATGGGTCCTGCAAACATGACTGAGGTTTGATTCTGGAACCATGTGTCCTGGGAATATGACTGAGGTTTGATTCCGGAAATCTGTGGCCTGGGAACTTGACTGAGGTTTGATGACAGAAACCTGTGGACTGGCAACATGACTGAGGTTTGATTGTAGAACCCTGTGCCCTGGAAACATGACTGTGGCCTGGTACTGGAAACCCATGGCCTAGGAATTTGACTTTGGTTGGATTCTGGAACCCTGTGGCCTGGGAACATGACTGAGGCGTGATTCTGGAAAACTGTGGCCTGGGAATATGACTGAGGTTTGATTCTGGAAATCTGTGGCCTGGGAACTTGACTGAGGTTTGATGGCAGAAATCTGTGGACTGGCAACATGACTGAGGTTTGATTGTAGAACCCTGTGCCCTGGAAACATGACTGCGACCTGATATTTGAAACCCATGGCCTGGGAACTTGACATTGGTTTGATTCCGGAACCCTGTGGCCAGGAACAAGACTGAGGCGTGATTCTGGAATCCTGTGGCCTGGGAACATGACATCTGTTTAGATTGTGGAATACTGGGCCCTGGGAACCTGACTGAGGCTTGGTTCTGGAACCCTGTGGACTGGGAACATGACTGAGGTTTTATTCTGGAATCCTGTGGCCTGGGAACATGACATCAGTGGATTCTTGAATCCTGTGGCCTGGGAACATGAGAACGGTTTGATTCTGGAACCCTGTGGCCTGGGAACATGTCTGAGGTTTGATGGTGGAAACCTGTGGCTTGGCAACATGACTGAGGTTTGTTACTGGAACCCTCTTCCCTGGGAACATGACTGAGGTTTGATTCTGGACACCTTTGTCCTGGGAACATGACTGTGGTTTGATTGTGGGACCATGGGTCCTGCAAACATGACTGAGGTTTTATTCTGGAACCATGTGTCCTGGGAATATGACTGAGGTTTGATTCTGGAAATCTGTGGCCTGGGAAGTTGACTGAGGTTTGATTGTAGAACCCTGTGGCCTGGAAATATGACTGTGGCCTGGTACTGGAAACCCATGGCCTGGGAAATTGACATTGGTTTGATTCTGAAACCCTGTGGCCTGGGAACATGATTGAGGCGTGATTCTGGAAACCTGTGGCCTGGGAACATGACATCTGTTTAGATTGTGGCATACTGTGCCCTGGGAACCGGACTGAAGGCTTGGTTCTGGAATCCTGTGGAGTGGGAACAAGACTGAGATTTTATTCTGGAACCATGTGTCCTGGGAATATGACTGAGGTTTGAATCTGGAAATCTGTGGCCTGGAAACTTGACTGAGGTTTGATGGCAGAAACCTGTGGACTGGCAACATGACTGAGGTTTGATTGTAGAACCCTGTGGCCTGGAAATATGACTGTGGCCTGGTACTGGAAACCCATGGCCTGGGAAATTGACATTGGTTTGATTCTCAATCCTGTGGCCTGGGAACATGATTGAGGCCTGATTCTGGAAACCTGTGGCCTGGGAACATGACATCTGTTTAGATTGTGGCATACTGTGCCCTGGGAACCGGACTGAAGGCTTGGTTCTGGAATCCTGTGGACTGGGAACAAGACTGAGGTTTGATTCTGGAACCATATGGCCTGGGAATATGACTGATGTTAGATCGTGGAATCCTGTGGCCTGGGAACATGACATCGGTTTGGATTCTGGTACCCTGTTGCCTGGGAACATGAAATCGGTTTGATTGTGGAAACCTGTGGTCTGGGAATATGACTGAGGTTTGATGGTGGTACCCTCTGGCCTGGCAACATGACTGAGGTTTGATTCTGGATCCCTGTGGCCTGGGAACATGACTGAGGCCTGATTCTGGAATCCTGTGGCCTGGGAACGTGACATCTGTTTAGATTGTGGAATAATGTGCCCTGGGAATCTGACTGAGGCTTGGTTCTGGAACCCTGTGGACTGGGAACATGACTGAGGTTTGATTGTAGAACCCTGTGCTCTGGAAACATGACTGTGGCCTGGTACTGGAAACCCATGGCCTAGGAATTTGACATTGCTTTGATTCTGGAACCCTGTGGCCTGGGAACATGACTGAGGTTTGATTCTGGAAAACTGTGGCCGGGTACTTGACTGAGGGTTGATGGCAGAAATCTGTGGACTGGGAACATGACTGAGGTTTGATTGTAGAACCCTATGCCCTGGAAACATGACTGTGGCCTGGTACTAGAAACCCATGGCCTAGGAATTTGACATTGGTTTGATTCTGGAACCCTGTGGCCTGGGAACATGACTGAGGATTGATTCTGGAACCTTGTAGCCTGCGAACATAACTGAGGATTGTTTCTGGAACCCTGTGGCCTGGGAACATGACATCAGTGGATTCTGGAAACCTGTGGCCTGGGAACATGAGAACGGTTTAATTCTGGAACCCTGTGACCTGGGAACATGTCTGAGGTTTGATGGTGGAAACCTGTGGCTTGGCAACATGACTGAGGTTTGTTTCTGGAACCCTGTTCCCTGCAAACATGACTGAGGTTTGATTCTGGAACCATGTGTCCTGGGAGTATGACTGAGGTTTGATTCTGGAAATCTGTGGCCTGGGAATTTGACTGAGGTTTGATGGCAGAAACCTGTGGACTGGCAACATGACAGAGGTTTGATTGTAGAACCCTGTGGCCTGGAAATATGACTGTGGCCTGGTACTGGAAACCCATGGCCTGGGAAATTGACATTGGTTTGATTCTGAAACCCTGTGGCCTGGGAACATGATTGAGGCGTGATTCTGGAAACCTGTGGCCTGGGAACATGACATCTGTTTAGATTGTGGCATACTGTGCCCTGGGAACCGGACTGAAGGCTTGGTTCTGGAATCCTGTGGAGTGGGAACAAGACTGAGATTTTATTCTGGAACCATGTGTCCTGGGAATATGACTGAGGTTTGATTCTGGAAATCTGTGGCCTGGAAACTTGACTGAGGTTTGATGGCAGAAACCTGTGGACTGGCAACATGACTGAGGTTTGATTGTAGAACCCTGTGCCCTGGAAACATGACTGTGGGCTGGTACTGGAAACCCATGGCCTAGGAATTTGACATTGGTTTGATTCTGGAACCCTGTGGCCTGGGAACATGACTGAGGCGTGATTCTGGAAAACTGTGGCCTGGGAATATGACTGAGGTTTGATTCTGGAAATCTGTGGCCTGGGAACTTGACTGAGGTTTGATGGCAGAAATCTGTGGACTGGCAACATGACTGAGGTTTGATTGTAGAACCCTGTGCCCTGGAAACATGACTGCGACCTGATATTTGAAACCCATGGCCTGGGAACTTGACATTGTTTTGATTCCGGAACCCTGTGGCCAGGAACAAGACTGAGGCGTGATTCTGGAATCCTGTGCCCTGGGAACATGACATCTGTTTAGTTTCTGGAATACTGGGCCCTGGGAACCTGACTGAGGCTTGGTTCTGGAACCCTGTGGACTGGGATCATGACTGAGGATTTATTCTGGAATCCTGTGGCCTGGGAACATGACATCAGTGGATTCTTGAACCCTGTGGCCTGGGAACATGAGAACGGTTGGATTCTGGAACACTGTGGCCTGGGAAAATGTCTGAGGTTTGATGGTGGAAGCCTGTGGCTTGGCAACATGAATGAGGTTTGTTACTGGAACCCTGTTCCCTGGGAATATGACTGAGGTTTGATTCTGGACACCTTTGTCCTGGGAGCATGACTGTGGTTTGATTGTGGAACCATGGGTCCTGCAAACATGACTGAGGTTTGATTCTGGAACCATGTGTCCTGGGAATATGACTGAGGTTTGATTCTGGAAATCTGTGGCCTGGGAACTTGACTGAGGTTTGATGGCAGAAACCTGTGGACTGGCAACATGACTGAGGTTTGATTGTAGAACCCTGTGCCCTGGAAACATGACTGTGGTCTGGTACTGGAAACCCATGGCCTAGGAATTTGACATTGGTTGGATTTTGGAACCCTGTGGCCTGGGAACATGACTGAGGCATGATTCTGGAAAACTGTGGCCTGGGAATATGACTGAGGTTTGATTCTGGAAATCTGTGGCCTGGGAACTTGACTGAGGTTTGATGGCAGAAATCTGTGGACTGGCAACATGACTGAGGTTTGATTGTAGAACCCTGTGCCCTGGAAACATGACTGCGACCTGATATTTGAAACCCATGGCCTGGGAACTTGACATTGTTTTGATTCCGGAACCCTGTGGCCAGGAACAAGACTGAGGCGTGATTCTGGAATCCTGTGGCCTGGGAACATGACATCTGTTTAGATTGTGGAATACTGGGCCCTGGGAACTTGACTGAGGCTTGGTTCTGGAACCCTGTGGACTGGGAACATGACTGAGGTTTTATTCTGGAATCCTGTGGCCTGGGAACATGACATCAGTGGATTCTTGAAACCTGTGGCCTGGGAACATGAGAACGGTTTGATTCTGGAACCCTGTGGCCTGGGAACATGTCTGAGGTTTGATGGTGGAAACCTGTGGCTTGGCAACATGACTGAGGTTTGTTACTGGAACCCTCTTCCCTGGGAACATGACTGAGGTTTGATTCTGGACACCTTTGTCCTGGGAACATGACTGTGGTTTGATTGTGGAACCATGGGTCCTGCAAACATGACTGAGGTTTTATTCTGGAACCATGTGTCCTGGGAATATGACTGAGGATTGATTCTGGAAATCTGTGGCCTGGGAAGTTGACTGAGGTTTGATTGTAGAACCCTGTGGCCTGGAAATATGACTGTGGCCTGGTACTGGAAACCCATGGCCTGGGAAATTGACATTGGTTTGATTCTGAAACCCTGTGGCCTGGGAACATGATTGAGGCGTGATTCTGGAAACCTGTGGCCTGGGAACATGACATCTGTTTACATTGTGGCATACTGTGCCCTGGGAACCGGACTGAAGGCTTGGTTCTGGAATCCTGTGGACTGGGAACAAGACTGAGTTTTGATTCTGGAACCATGTGGCCTGGGAATATGACTGATGTTAGATCGTGGAATCCTGTGGCCTGGGAACATGACATCGGTTTGGATTCTGGTACCCTGTTGCCTGGGAACATGAAATCGGTTTGATTGTGGAAACCTGTGGTCTGGGAATATGACTGAGGTTTGATGGTGGTACCCTCTGGCCTGGCAACATGACTGAGGTTTGATTCTGGATCCCTGTGGCCTGGGAACATGACTGAGGCTTGATTCTGGAACCCTGTGGCCTGGGAATATGTCTGAGGTTTGATGGTGGAAAACTGTGGCTTGGCAAAATGACTGAGGTTTGTTACTGCAACCCTGTTCCCTGGGAACATGACTGAGGTTTGATTCTGGACACCTTTGTCCTGGGAACATGACTGTGGTTTGATTGTGGAACCGTGGGTCCTGCCAACAAGACTGAGGTTTTTTTTCTGGAACCATGTGTCCTGGGAATATGACTGAGGTTTGATTCTGGAAATCTGTGACCTGGGAAATTGACTGAAGTTTGATGGCAGAATCCTGTGGACTGGCAACATGACAGAGGTTTGATTGTTGAACCCTGTGGCCTGGAAACATGACTGTGGCCTGGTACTGGAAACCCATGGCCTAGGAATTTGACATTGGTTTGTTTCTGGAACCCTCTGGCCTGGGAACATGACGGAGGTTTGATTCTGGAACCCTGTAGGCTTCGAACATAACTGAGGATTGTTTCTGGAACCCTGTGGCCTGGGAACATGACATCAGTGGATTCTGGCACCCTGTGGCCTGGGAACATGAGAACGGTTTAATTCTGGAACCCTGTGACCTGGGAACATGTCTGAGGTTTGATGGTGGAAACCTGTGGCTTGGCAACATGACTGAGGCTTGTTTCTGGAACCCTGTTCCCTGGGAACATGACTGAGGTTTGATTCTGGACACCTTTGTGCTGGGTACATGACTGTGTTTTGATTGTGGAATCATGGGTCCTGCAAACATGACTTAGGTTTGATTCTGGAACCATGTGTCCTGGGAATATGACTGAGGTTTGATTCTGGAAATCTGTGGCCTGGGAACTTGACAGAGCTTTGATGGCAGAAAACTGGGGACTGGCAACATGACTGAGGTTTGATTGTAGAACCCTTTGCCCTGGAAACATGACTGTGGTCTGGTACTGGAAACCCATGGCCTACGAATTTGACATTGGTTTCTTTCTGGAACCCTGTGACCTGGGAACATGACTGAGGTTTGATTCTGGAAATCTGTGGCCTGGGAACTTGACTGAGGTTTAATGGCAGAAATCTGTGGACTGGCAACATGACTGAGGTTTGATTGTAGAACCCTGTGCCCTGGAAACATGACTGCGACCTGATATTTGAAACCCATGGCCTAGGAACTTGACATTGGTTTGATTCCGGAACCCTGTGGCCAGGAACAAGACTGAGGCGTGATTCTGGAATCCTGTGGCCTGGGAACATGACATCTGTTTAGATTGTGGAATACTGGGCCCTGGGAACCTGACTGAGGCTTGGTTCTGGAACCCTGTGGACTGGGAACATGACTGAGGTTTTATTCTGGAATCCTGTGGCCTGGGAACATGACATCAGTGGATTCTTGAAACCTGTGGCCTGGGAACATGAGAACGGTTGGATTCTGGAACCCTGTGACCTGGGAACAAGTCTGAGGTTTGATTGTGGAAACCTGTGGCTTGGCAACATGACTGAGGTTTGTTACTGGAACCCTGTTCCCTGGGAACATGACTGAGGTTTGATTCTGGACACCTTTTTCCTGGGAACATGACTGTGGTTTGATTGTGGAACCATGGGTCCTGCAAACATGACTGAGGTTTTATTTTGGAACCATGTGTCCAGGGAATATGACTGAGGTTTGATTCTGGAAATCTGTGGCCTGGGAACTTGACTGAGGTTTGATGGCAGAAACCTGTGGACTGGCAACATGACAGAGGTTTGATTGTAGAACCCTGTGGCCTGGAAATATGACTGTGGCCTGGTACTGGAAACCCATGGCCTGGGAAATTGACATTGATTTGATTCTGCAACCCTGTGGCCTGGGAACATGACTGAGGCGTGATTCTGGAAACCTGTGGCCTGGGAACATGACATCTGTTTAGATTGTGGCATACTGTGCCCTGGGAACCGGACTGAAGGCTTGGTTCTGGAATCCTGTGGACTGGGAACAAGACTGAGGTTTGATTCTGGAACCATGTGGCCTGGGAATATGACTGATGTTAGATCGTGGAATCCTGTGGCCTGGGAACATGACATTGGTTTGAATTCTGGTACCCTGTTGCCTGGGAACATGAAATCGGTTTGATTGTGGAAACCTGTGGTCTGGGAATATGACTGAGGTTTGATGCTGGTACCCTCTGGCCTGGCAACATGACTGAGGTTTGATTCTGGATCCCTGTGGTCTGGGAACATGACTGAGGCGTGATTCTGGAATCCTGTGGCCTGGGAACATGACATCTGTTTAGATTGTGGAATAATGTGCCCTGGGAATCTGACTGAGGCTTGGTTCTGGAACCCTGTGGACTGGGAATATGACTGAGGTTTGATTGTAGAACCCTGTGCCCTGGAAACATGACTGTGGCCTGGTACTGGAAACCCATGGCCTAGGAATTTGACATTGGTTTGATTCTGGAACCCTGTGGCCTGGGAACATGACATCAGTGGATTCTGGAACCCTGTGGCCTGGGAACATGAGAACGGTTTAATTCTGGAACCCTGTGACCTGGGAACATGTCTGAGGTTTGATGGTGGAAACCTGTGGCTTGGCAACATGACTGAGGTTTGTTTCTGGAACCCTGTTCCCTGGGAACATGACTGAGGTTTGATTGTGGACACCTTTGTTCTGGGACAATGACTGTGTTTTGATTGTGGAATCATGGGTCCTGCAAACATGACTGAGGTTTGATTCTGGAACCATGTGTCCTGGGAATATGACTGAGGTTTGATTCTGGAAATCTGTGGCCTGGAAACTTGACTGAGGTTTGATGGCAGAAACCTGTGGACTGGCAACATGACTGAGGTTTGATTGTAGAACCCTGTGCCCTGGAAACATGACTGTGGCCTGGTACTGGAAACCCATGGCCTAGGAATTTGACTTTGGTTGGATTTTGGAACCCTGTGGCCTGGGAACATGACTGAGGCGTGATTCGGGAAAACTGTGGCCTGGGAATATGACTGAGGTTTGATTCTGGAAATCTGTGGCCTGGGAACTTGACTGAGGTTTGATGGCAGAAATCTGTGGACTGGCAACATGACTGAGGTTTGATTGTAGAACCCTGTGCCCTGGAAACATGACTGCGACCTGATATTTGAAACCCATGGCCTGGGAACTTGACATTGTTTTGATTCCGGAACCCTGTGGCCAGGAACAAGACTGAGGCGTGATTCTGGAATCCCGTGGCCTGGGAACATGACATCTGTTTAGATTGTGGAATACTGGGCCTTGGGAACCTGACTGAGGCTTGGTTCTGGAACCCTGTGGACTGGGAACATGACTGAGGTTTTATTCTGGAATCCTGTGGCCTGGGAACATGACATCAGTGGATTCTTGAAACCTGTGGCCTGGGAACATGAGAACGGTTTGATTCTGGAACCCTGTGGCCTTGGAACATGTCTGAGGTTTGATGGTGGAAACCTGTGGCTTGGCAACATGACTGAGGTTTGTTACTGGAACCCTCTTCCCTGGGAACATGACTGAGGTTTGATTCTGGACACCTTTGTCCTGGGAACATGACTGTGGTTTGATTGTGGGACCATGGGTCCTGCAAACATGACTGAGGTTTTATTCTGGAACCATGTGTCCTGGGAATATGACTGAGGTTTGATTCTGGAAATCTGTGGCCTGGGAAGTTGACTGAGGTTTGATTGTAGAACCCTGTGGCCTGGAAATATGACTGTGGCCTGGTACTGGAAACCCATGGCCTGGGAAATTGACATTGGTTTGATTCTCAATCCTGTGGCCTGGGAACATGATTGAGGCCTGATTCTGGAAACCTGTGGCCTGGGAACATGACATCTGTTTAGATTGTGGCATACTGTGCCCTGGGAACCGGACTGAAGGCTTGGTTCTGGAATCCTGTGGACTGGGAACAAGACTGAGGTTTGATTCTGGAACCATATGGCCTGGGAATATGACTGATGTTAGATCGTGGAATCCTGTGGCCTGAGAACATGACATCGGTTTGGATTCTGGTACCCTGTTGCCTGGGAACATGAAATCGGTTTGATTGTGGAAACCTGTGGTCTGGGAATATGACTGAGGTTTGATGGTGGTACCCTCTGGCCTGGCAACATGACTGAGGTTTGATTCTGGATCCCTGTGGCCTGGGAACATGACTGAGGCCTGATTCTGGAATCCTGTGGCCTGGGAACGTGACATCTGTTTAGATTGTGGAATAATGTGCCCTGGGAATCTGACTGAGGCTTGGTTCTGGAACCCTGTGGACTGGGAACATGACTGAGGTTTGATTGTAGAACCCTGTGCTCTGGAAACATGACTGTGGCCTGGTACTGGAAACCCATGGCCTAGGAATTTGACATTGCTTTGATTCTGGAACCCTGTGGCCTGGGAACATGACTGAGGTTTGATTCTGGAAAACTGTGGCCGGGTACTTGACTGAGGGTTGATGGCAGAAATCTGTGGACTGGGAACATGACTGAGGTTTGATTGTAGAACCCTATGCCCTGGAAACATGACTGTGGCCTGGTACTAGAAACCCATGGCCTAGGAATTTGACATTGGTTTGATTCTGGAACCCTGTGGCCTGGGAACATGACTGAGGATTGATTCTGGAACCTTGTAGCCTGCGAACATAACTGAGGATTGTTTCTGGAACCCTGTGGCCTGGGAACATGACATCAGTGGATTCTGGAAACCTGTGGCCTGGGAACATGAGAACGGTTTAATTCTGGAACCCTGTGACCTGGGAACATGTCTGAGGTTTGATGGTGGAAACCTGTGGCTTGGCAACATGACTGAGGTTTGTTTCTGGAACCCTGTTCCCTGCAAACATGACTGAGGTTTGATTCTGGAACCATGTGTCCTGGGAGTATGACTGAGGTTTGATTCTGGAAATCTGTGGCCTGGGAATTTGACTGAGGTTTGATGGCAGAAACCTGTGGACTGGCAACATGACAGAGGTTTGATTGTAGAACCCTGTGGCCTGGAAATATGACTGTGGCCTGGTACTGGAAACCCATGGCCTGGGAAATTGACATTGGTTTGATTCTGAAACCCTGTGGCCTGGGAACATGATTGAGGCGTGATTCTGGAAACCTGTGGCCTGGGAACATGACATCTGTTTAGATTGTGGCATACTGTGCCCTGGGAACCGGACTGAAGGCTTGGTTCTGGAATCCTGTGGAGTGGGAACAAGACTGAGATTTTATTCTGGAACCATGTGTCCTGGGAATATGACTGAGGTTTGATTCTGGAAATCTGTGGCCTGGAAACTTGACTGAGGTTTGATGGCAGAAACCTGTGGACTGGCAACATGACTGAGGTTTGATTGTAGAACCCTGTGCCCTGGAAACATGACTGTGGGCTGGTACTGGAAACCCATGGCCTAGGAATTTGACATTGGTTTGATTCTGGAACCCTGTGGCCTGGGAACATGACTGAGGCGTGATTCTGGAAAACTGTGGCCTGGGAATATGACTGAGGTTTGATTCTGGAAATCTGTGGCCTGGGAACTTGACTGAGGTTTGATGGCAGAAATCTGTGGACTGGCAACATGACTGAGGTTTGATTGTAGAACCCTGTGCCCTGGAAACATGACTGCGACCTGATATTTGAAACCCATGGCCTGGGAACTTGACATTGTTTTGATTCCGGAACCCTGTGGCCAGGAACAAGACTGAGGCGTGATTCTGGAATCCTGTGCCCTGGGAACATGACATCTGTTTAGTTTCTGGAATACTGGGCCCTGGGAACCTGACTGAGGCTTGGTTCTGGAACCCTGTGGACTGGGATCATGACTGAGGATTTATTCTGGAATCCTGTGGCCTGGGAACATGACATCAGTGGATTCTTGAACCCTGTGGCCTGGGAACATGAGAACGGTTGGATTCTGGAACACTGTGGCCTGGGAAAATGTCTGAGGTTTGATGGTGGAAGCCTGTGGCTTGGCAACATGAATGAGGTTTGTTACTGGAACCCTGTTCCCTGGGAATATGACTGAGGTTTGATTCTGGACACCTTTGTCCTGGGAGCATGACTGTGGTTTGATTGTGGAACCATGGGTCCTGCAAACATGACTGAGGTTTGATTCTGGAACCATGTGTCCTGGGAATATGACTGAGGTTTGATTCTGGAAATCTGTGGCCTGGGAACTTGACTGAGGTTTGATGGCAGAAACCTGTGGACTGGCAACATGACTGAGGTTTGATTGTAGAACCCTGTGCCCTGGAAACATGACTGTGGTCTGGTACTGGAAACCCATGGCCTAGGAATTTGACATTGGTTGGATTTTGGAACCCTGTGGCCTGGGAACATGACTGAGGCATGATTCTGGAAAACTGTGGCCTGGGAATATGACTGAGGTTTGATTCTGGAAATCTGTGGCCTGGGAACTTGACTGAGGTTTGATGGCAGAAATCTGTGGACTGGCAACATGACTGAGGTTTGATTGTAGAACCCTGTGCCCTGGAAACATGACTGCGACCTGATATTTGAAACCCATGGCCTGGGAACTTGACATTGTTTTGATTCCGGAACCCTGTGGCCAGGAACAAGACTGAGGCGTGATTCTGGAATCCTGTGGCCTGGGAACATGACATCTGTTTAGATTGTGGAATACTGGGCCCTGGGAACTTGACTGAGGCTTGGTTCTGGAACCCTGTGGACTGGGAACATGACTGAGGTTTTATTCTGGAATCCTGTGGCCTGGGAACATGACATCAGTGGATTCTTGAAACCTGTGGCCTGGGAACATGAGAACGGTTTGATTCTGGAACCCTGTGGCCTGGGAACATGTCTGAGGTTTGATGGTGGAAACCTGTGGCTTGGCAACATGACTGAGGTTTGTTACTGGAACCCTCTTCCCTGGGAACATGACTGAGGTTTGATTCTGGACACCTTTGTCCTGGGAACATGACTGTGGTTTGATTGTGGAACCATGGGTCCTGCAAACATGACTGAGGTTTTATTCTGGAACCATGTGTCCTGGGAATATGACTGAGGATTGATTCTGGAAATCTGTGGCCTGGGAAGTTGACTGAGGTTTGATTGTAGAACCCTGTGGCCTGGAAATATGACTGTGGCCTGGTACTGGAAACCCATGGCCTGGGAAATTGACATTGGTTTGATTCTGAAACCCTGTGGCCTGGGAACATGATTGAGGCGTGATTCTGGAAACCTGTGGCCTGGGAACATGACATCTGTTTACATTGTGGCATACTGTGCCCTGGGAACCGGACTGAAGGCTTGGTTCTGGAATCCTGTGGACTGGGAACAAGACTGAGTTTTGATTCTGGAACCATGTGGCCTGGGAATATGACTGATGTTAGATCGTGGAATCCTGTGGCCTGGGAACATGACATCGGTTTGGATTCTGGTACCCTGTTGCCTGGGAACATGAAATCGGTTTGATTGTGGAAACCTGTGGTCTGGGAATATGACTGAGGTTTGATGGTGGTACCCTCTGGCCTGGCAACATGACTGAGGTTTGATTCTGGATCCCTGTGGCCTGGGAACATGACTGAGGCTTGATTCTGGAACCCTGTGGCCTGGGAATATGTCTGAGGTTTGATGGTGGAAAACTGTGGCTTGGCAAAATGACTGAGGTTTGTTACTGCAACCCTGTTCCCTGGGAACATGACTGAGGTTTGATTCTGGACACCTTTGTCCTGGGAACATGACTGTGGTTTGATTGTGGAACCGTGGGTCCTGCCAACAAGACTGAGGTTTTTTTTCTGGAACCATGTGTCCTGGGAATATGACTGAGGTTTGATTCTGGAAATCTGTGACCTGGGAAATTGACTGAAGTTTGATGGCAGAATCCTGTGGACTGGCAACATGACAGAGGTTTGATTGTTGAACCCTGTGGCCTGGAAACATGACTGTGGCCTGGTACTGGAAACCCATGGCCTAGGAATTTGACATTGGTTTGTTTCTGGAACCCTCTGGCCTGGGAACATGACGGAGGTTTGATTCTGGAACCCTGTAGGCTTCGAACATAACTGAGGATTGTTTCTGGAACCCTGTGGCCTGGGAACATGACATCAGTGGATTCTGGCACCCTGTGGCCTGGGAACATGAGAACGGTTTAATTCTGGAACCCTGTGACCTGGGAACATGTCTGAGGTTTGATGGTGGAAACCTGTGGCTTGGCAACATGACTGAGGCTTGTTTCTGGAACCCTGTTCCCTGGGAACATGACTGAGGTTTGATTCTGGACACCTTTGTGCTGGGTACATGACTGTGTTTTGATTGTGGAATCATGGGTCCTGCAAACATGACTTAGGTTTGATTCTGGAACCATGTGTCCTGGGAATATGACTGAGGTTTGATTCTGGAAATCTGTGGCCTGGGAACTTGACAGAGCTTTGATGGCAGAAAACTGGGGACTGGCAACATGACTGAGGTTTGATTGTAGAACCCTTTGCCCTGGAAACATGACTGTGGTCTGGTACTGGAAACCCATGGCCTACGAATTTGACATTGGTTTCTTTCTGGAACCCTGTGACCTGGGAACATGACTGAGGTTTGATTCTGGAAATCTGTGGCCTGGGAACTTGACTGAGGTTTAATGGCAGAAATCTGTGGACTGGCAACATGACTGAGGTTTGATTGTAGAACCCTGTGCCCTGGAAACATGACTGCGACCTGATATTTGAAACCCATGGCCTAGGAACTTGACATTGGTTTGATTCCGGAACCCTGTGGCCAGGAACAAGACTGAGGCGTGATTCTGGAATCCTGTGGCCTGGGAACATGACATCTGTTTAGATTGTGGAATACTGGGCCCTGGGAACCTGACTGAGGCTTGGTTCTGGAACCCTGTGGACTGGGAACATGACTGAGGTTTTATTCTGGAATCCTGTGGCCTGGGAACATGACATCAGTGGATTCTTGAAACCTGTGGCCTGGGAACATGAGAACGGTTGGATTCTGGAACCCTGTGACCTGGGAACAAGTCTGAGGTTTGATTGTGGAAACCTGTGGCTTGGCAACATGACTGAGGTTTGTTACTGGAACCCTGTTCCCTGGGAACATGACTGAGGTTTGATTCTGGACACCTTTTTCCTGGGAACATGACTGTGGTTTGATTGTGGAACCATGGGTCCTGCAAACATGACTGAGGTTTTATTTTGGAACCATGTGTCCAGGGAATATGACTGAGGTTTGATTCTGGAAATCTGTGGCCTGGGAACTTGACTGAGGTTTGATGGCAGAAACCTGTGGACTGGCAACATGACAGAGGTTTGATTGTAGAACCCTGTGGCCTGGAAATATGACTGTGGCCTGGTACTGGAAACCCATGGCCTGGGAAATTGACATTGATTTGATTCTGCAACCCTGTGGCCTGGGAACATGACTGAGGCGTGATTCTGGAAACCTGTGGCCTGGGAACATGACATCTGTTTAGATTGTGGCATACTGTGCCCTGGGAACCGGACTGAAGGCTTGGTTCTGGAATCCTGTGGACTGGGAACAAGACTGAGGTTTGATTCTGGAACCATGTGGCCTGGGAATATGACTGATGTTAGATCGTGGAATCCTGTGGCCTGGGAACATGACATTGGTTTGAATTCTGGTACCCTGTTGCCTGGGAACATGAAATCGGTTTGATTGTGGAAACCTGTGGTCTGGGAATATGACTGAGGTTTGATGCTGGTACCCTCTGGCCTGGCAACATGACTGAGGTTTGATTCTGGATCCCTGTGGTCTGGGAACATGACTGAGGCGTGATTCTGGAATCCTGTGGCCTGGGAACATGACATCTGTTTAGATTGTGGAATAATGTGCCCTGGGAATCTGACTGAGGCTTGGTTCTGGAACCCTGTGGACTGGGAATATGACTGAGGTTTGATTGTAGAACCCTGTGCCCTGGAAACATGACTGTGGCCTGGTACTGGAAACCCATGGCCTAGGAATTTGACATTGGTTTGATTCTGGAACCCTGTGGCCTGGGAACATGACATCAGTGGATTCTGGAACCCTGTGGCCTGGGAACATGAGAACGGTTTAATTCTGGAACCCTGTGACCTGGGAACATGTCTGAGGTTTGATGGTGGAAACCTGTGGCTTGGCAACATGACTGAGGTTTGTTTCTGGAACCCTGTTCCCTGGGAACATGACTGAGGTTTGATTGTGGACACCTTTGTTCTGGGACAATGACTGTGTTTTGATTGTGGAATCATGGGTCCTGCAAACATGACTGAGGTTTGATTCTGGAACCATGTGTCCTGGGAATATGACTGAGGTTTGATTCTGGAAATCTGTGGCCTGGAAACTTGACTGAGGTTTGATGGCAGAAACCTGTGGACTGGCAACATGACTGAGGTTTGATTGTAGAACCCTGTGCCCTGGAAACATGACTGTGGCCTGGTACTGGAAACCCATGGCCTAGGAATTTGACTTTGGTTGGATTTTGGAACCCTGTGGCCTGGGAACATGACTGAGGCGTGATTCGGGAAAACTGTGGCCTGGGAATATGACTGAGGTTTGATTCTGGAAATCTGTGGCCTGGGAACTTGACTGAGGTTTGATGGCAGAAATCTGTGGACTGGCAACATGACTGAGGTTTGATTGTAGAACCCTGTGCCCTGGAAACATGACTGCGACCTGATATTTGAAACCCATGGCCTGGGAACTTGACATTGTTTTGATTCCGGAACCCTGTGGCCAGGAACAAGACTGAGGCGTGATTCTGGAATCCCGTGGCCTGGGAACATGACATCTGTTTAGATTGTGGAATACTGGGCCTTGGGAACCTGACTGAGGCTTGGTTCTGGAACCCTGTGGACTGGGAACATGACTGAGGTTTTATTCTGGAATCCTGTGGCCTGGGAACATGACATCAGTGGATTCTTGAAACCTGTGGCCTGGGAACATGAGAACGGTTTGATTCTGGAACCCTGTGGCCTTGGAACATGTCTGAGGTTTGATGGTGGAAACCTGTGGCTTGGCAACATGACTGAGGTTTGTTACTGGAACCCTCTTCCCTGGGAACATGACTGAGGTTTGATTCTGGACACCTTTGTCCTGGGAACATGACTGTGGTTTGATTGTGGGACCATGGGTCCTGCAAACATGACTGAGGTTTTATTCTGGAACCATGTGTCCTGGGAATATGACTGAGGTTTGATTCTGGAAATCTGTGGCCTGGGAAGTTGACTGAGGTTTGATTGTAGAACCCTGTGGCCTGGAAATATGACTGTGGCCTGGTACTGGAAACCCATGGCCTGGGAAATTGACATTGGTTTGATTCTGAAACCCTGTGGCCTGGGAACATGATTGAGGCGTGATTCTGGAAACCTGTGGCCTGGGAACATGACATCTGTTTAGATTGTGGCATACTGTGCCCTGGGAACCGGACTGAAGGCTTGGTTCTGGAATCCTGTGGAGTGGGAACAAGACTGAGATTTTATTCTGGAACCATATGTCCTGGGAATATGACTGAGGTTTGAATCTGGAAATCTGTGGCCTGGAAACTTGACTGAGGTTTGATGGCATAAACCTGTGGACTGGCAACATGACTGAGGTTTGATTGTAGAACCCTGTGGCCTGGAAATATGACTGTGGCCTGGTACTGGAAACCCATGGCCTGGGAAATTGACATTGGTTTGATTCTGAAACCCTGTGGCCTGGGAACCTGATTGAGGCCTGATTCTGGAAACCTGTGGCCTGGGAACATGACATCTGTTTAGATTGTGGCATACTGTGCCCTGGGAACCGGACTGAAGGCTTGGTTCTGGAATCCTGTGGACTGGGAACAAGACTGAGGTTTGATTCTGGAACCATATGGCCTGGGAATATGACTGATGTTAGATCGTGGAATCCTGTGGCCTGGGAACATGACATCGGTTTGGATTCTGGTACCCTGTTGCCTGGGAACATGAAATCGGTTTGATTGTGGAAACCTGTGGTCTGGGAATATGACTGAAGTTTGATGGTGGTACCCTCTGGCCTGGCAACATGACTGAGGTTTGATTCTGGATCCCTGTGGCCTGGGAACATGACTGAGGCCTGATTCTGGAATCCTGTGGCCTGGGAACGTGACATCTGTTTAGATTGTGGAATAATGTGCCCTGGGAATCTGACTGAGGCTTGGTTCTGGAACCCTGTGGACTGGGAACATGACTGAGGTTTGATTGTAGAACCCTGTGCTCTGGAAACATGACTGTGGCCTGGTACTGGAAACCCATGGCCTAGGAATTTGACATTGCTTTGATTCTGGAACCCTGTGGCCTGGGAACATGACTGAGGTTTGATTCTGGAAAACTGTGGCCGGGTACTTGACTGAGGGTTGATGGCAGAAATCTGTGGACTGGGAACATGACTGAGGTTTGATTGTAGAACCCTATGCCCTGGAAACATGACTGTGGCCTGGTACTAGAAACCCATGGCCTAGGAATTTGACATTGGTTTGATTCTGGAACCCTGTGGCCTGGGAACATGACTGAGGATTGATTCTGGAACCTTGTAGCCTGCGAACATAACTGAGGATTGTTTCTGGAACCCTGTGGCCTGGGAACATGACATCAGTGGATTCTGGAAACCTGTGGCCTGGGAACATGAGAACGGTTTAATTCTGGAACCCTGTGACCTGGGAACATGTCTGAGGTTTGATGGTGGAAACCTGTGGCTTGGCAACATGACTGAGGTTTGTTTCTGGAACCCTGTTCCCTGCAAACATGACTGAGGTTTGATTCTGGAACCATGTGTCCTGGGAATATGACTGAGGTTTGATTCTGGAAATCTGTGGCCTGGGAATTTGACTGAGGTTTGATGGCAGAAACCTGTGGACTGGCAACATGACAGAGGTTTGATTTTAGAACCCTGTGGCCTGGAAATATGACTGTGGCCTGGTACTGGAAACCCATGGCCTGGGAAATTGACATTGGTTTGATTCTGAAACCCTGTGGCCTGGGAACATGATTGAGGCGTGATTCTGGAAACCTGTGGCCTGGGAACATGACATCTGTTTAGATTGTGGCATACTGTGCCCTGGGAACCGGACTGAAGGCTTGGTTCTGGAATCCTGTGGAGTGGGAACAAGACTGAGATTTTATTCTGGAACCATGTGTCCTGGGAATATGACTGAGGTTTGATTCTGGAAATCTGTGGCCTGGAAACTTGACTGAGGTTTGATGGCAGAAACCTGTGGACTGGCAACATGACTGAGGTTTGATTGTAGAACCCTGTGCCCTGGAAACATGACTGTGGGCTGGTACTGGAAACCCATGGCCTAGGAATTTGACATTGGTTTGATTCTGGAACCCTGTGGCCTGGGAACATGACTGAGGCGTGATTCTGGAAAACTGTGGCCTGGGAATATGACTGAGGTTTGATTCTGGAAATCTGTGGCCTGGGAACTTGACTGAGGTTTGATGGCAGAAATCTGTGGACTGGCAACATGACTGAGGTTTGATTGTAGAACCCTGTGCCCTGGAAACATGACTGCGACCTGATATTTGAAACCCATGGCCTGGGAACTTGACATTGTTTTGATTCCGGAACCCTGTGGCCAGGAACAAGACTGAGGCGTGATTCTGGAATCCTGTGGCCTGGGAACATGACATCTGTTTAGTTTCTGGAATACTGGGCCCTGGGAACCTGACTGAGGCTTGGTTCTGGAACCCTGTGGACTGGGATCATGACTGAGGATTTATTCTGGAATCCTGTGGCCTGGGAACATGACATCAGTGGATTCTTGAACCCTGTGGCCTGGGAACATGAGAACGGTTGGATTCTGGAACACTGTGACCTGGGAACATGTCTGAGGTTTGATGTTGGAAACCTGTGGCTTGGCAACATGAATGAGGTTTGTTACTGGAACCCTGTTCCCTGGGAATATGACTGCGGTTTGATTCTGGACACCTTTGTCCTGGGAGCATGACTGTGGTTTGATTGTGGAACCATGGGTCCTGCAAACATGACTGAGGTTTGATTCTGGAACCATGTGTCCTGGGAATATGACTGAGGTTTGATTCTGGAAATCTGTGGCCTGGGAACTTGACTGAGGTTTGATGGCAGAAACCTGTGGACTGGCAACATGACTGAGGTTTGATTGTAGAACCCTGTGCCCTGGAAACATGACTGTGGTCTGGTACTGGAAACCCATGGCCTAGGAATTTGACATTGGTTGGATTTTGGAACCCTGTGGCCTGGGAACATGACTGAGGCATGATTCTGGAAAACTGTGGCCTGGGAATATGACTGAGGTTTGATTCTGGAAATCTGTGGCCTGGGAACTTGACTGAGGTTTGATGGCAGAAATCTGTGGACTGGCAACATGACTGAGGTTTGATTGTAGAACCCTGTGCCCTGGAAACATGACTGCGACCTGATATTTGAAACCCATGGCCTGGGAACTTGACATTGTTTTGATTCCGGAACCCTGTGGCCAGGAACAAGACTGAGGCGTGATTCTGGAATCCTGTGGCCTGGGAACATGACATCTGTTTAGATTGTGGAATACTGGGCCCTGGGAACCTGACTGAGGCTTGGTTCTGGAACCCTGTGGACTGGGAACATGACTGAGGATTTATTCTGGAATCCTGTGGCCTGGGAACATGACATCAGTGGATTCTTCAACCCTGTGGCCTGGGAACATGAGAACGGTTGGATTTTGGAACACTGTGGCCTGGGAACATGTCTGAGGTTTGATGTTGGAAACCTGTGGCTTGGCAACATGAATGAGGTTTGTTACTGGAACCCTCTTCCCTGGGAACATGACTGAGGTTTGATTCTGGACACCTTTGTGCTGGGAACATGACTGTGGTTTGATTGTGGAACCATGGGTCCTGCAAACATGACTGAGGTTTGATTCTGGAACCATGTGTCCTGGGAATATGACTGAGGTTTGATTCTGGAAATCTGTGGCCTGGAAACTTGACTGAGGTTTGATGGCAGAAACCTGTGGACTGGCAACATAACTGAGGTTTGATTGTAGAACCCTGTGCCCTGGAAACATGACTGTGGGCTGGTACTGGAAACCCATGGCCTAGGAATTTGACATTGGTTTGATTCTGGAACCCTGTGGCCTGGGAACATGACTGAGGCGTGATTCTGGAAAACTGTGGCCTGGGAATATGACTGAGGTTTGATTCTGGAAATCTGTGGCCTGGGAACTTGACTGAGGTTTGATGGCAGAAACCTGTGGACTGGCAACATGACAGAGGTTTGATTGTAGAACCCTGTGGCCTGGAAATATTACTGTGGCCTGGTACTGGAAACCCATGGCCTGGGAAATTGACATTGGTTTGATTCTGCAACCCTGTGGCCTGGGAACATGATTGAGGCCTGATTCTGGAAAACTGTGGCCTGGGAACATGATTGAGGCCTGATTCTGGAAACCTGTGGCCTGGGAACATGACATCTGTTTAGATTGTGGCATACTGTGCCCTGGGAACCGGACTGAAGGCTTGGTTCTGGAATCCTGTGGACTGGGAACAAGACTGAGGTTTGATTCTGGAACCATGTGGCCTGGGAATATGACTGATGTTAGATCGTGGAATCCTGTGGCCTGGGAACATGACATCGGTTTGAATTCTGGTACCCTGTTGCCTGGGAACATGAAATCGGTTTGATTGTGGAAACCTGTGGTCTGGGAATATGACTGAGGTTTGATGGTGGTACCCTCTGGCCTGGCAACATGACTGAGGTTTGATTCTGGATCCCTGTGGCCTGGGAACATGACTGAGGCGTGATTCTGGAATCCTGTGGCTTGGGAACATGACATCTGTTTAGATTGTGGAATAATGTGCCCTGGGAATCTGACTGAGGCTTGGTTCTGGAACCCTGTGGACTGGGAACATGACTAAGGTTTGATTGTAGAACCCTGTGCCCTGGAAACATGACTGTGGCCTGGTACTGGAAACCCATGGCCTAGGAATTTGACATTGGTTTGATTCTAGAACCCTGTGGCCTGGGAACATGACTGAGGTTTGATTCTGGAAAACTGTGGCCGGGTACTTGACTGAGGGTTGATGGCAGAAATCTGTGGACTGGGAACATGACTGAGGTTTGATTGTAGATCCCTATGCCCTGGAAACATGACTGTGGCCTGGTACTAGAAACCCATGGCCTAGGAATTTGACATTGGTTTGATTCTGGAACCCTGTGGCCTGGGAACATGACTGAGGATTGATTCTGGAACCTTGTAGCCTGCGAACATAACTGAGGATTGTTTCTGGAACCCTGTGGCCTGGGAACATGACATCAGTGGATTCTGGAAACCTGTGGCCTGGGAACATGAGAACGGTTTAATTCTGGAACCCTGTGACCTGGGAACATGTCTGAGGTTTGATGGTGGAAACCTGTGGCTTGGCAACATGACTGAGGTTTGTTTCTGGAACCCTGTTCCCTGCAAACATGACTGAGGTTTGATTCTGGAACCATGTGTCCTGGGAATATGACTGAGGTTTGATTCTGGAAATCTGTGGCCTGGGAATTTGACTGAGGTTTGATGGCAGAAACCTGTGGACTGGCAACATGACAGAGGTTTGATTGTAGAACCCTGTGGCCTGGAAATATGACTGTGGCCTGGTACTGGAAACCCATGGCCTGGGAAATTGACATTGGTTTGATTCTGAAACCCTGTGGCCTGGGAACATGATTGAGGCGTGATTCTGGAAACCTGTGGCCTGGGAACATGACATCTGTTTAGATTGTGGCATACTGTGCCCTGGGAACCGGACTGAAGGCTTGGTTCTGGAATCCTGTGGAGTGGGAACAAGACTGAGATTTTATTCTGGAACCATGTGTCCTGGGAATATGACTGAGGTTTGATTCTGGAAATCTGTGGCCTGGAAACTTGACTGAGGTTTGATGGCAGAAACCTGTGGACTGGCAACATGACTGAGGTTTGATTGTAGAACCCTGTGCCCTGGAAACATGACTGTGGGCTGGTACTGGAAACCCATGGCCTAGGAATTTGACATTGGTTTGATTCTGGAACCCTGTGGCCTGGGAACATGACTGAGGCGTGATTCTGGAAAACTGTGGCCTGGGAATATGACTGAGGTTTGATTCTGGAAATCTGTGGCCTGGGAACTTGACTGAGGTTTGATGGCAGAAATCTGTGGACTGGCAACATGACTGAGGTTTGATTGTAGAACCCTGTGCCCTGGAAACATGACTGCGACCTGATATTTGAAACCCATGGCCTGGGAACTTGACATTGTTTTGATTCCGGAACCCTGTGGCCAGGAACAAGACTGAGGCGTGATTCTGGAACCCTGTGGCCTGGGAACATGACATCTGTTTAGTTTGTGGAATACTGGGCCCTGGGAACCTGACTGAGGCTTGGTTCTGGAACCCTGTGGACTGGGATCATGACTGAGGATTTATTCTGGAATCCTGTGGCCTGGGAACATGACATCAGTGGATTCTTGAACCCTGTGGCCTGGGAACATGAGAACGGTTGGATTCTGGAACACTGTGGCCTGGGAACATGTCTGAGGTTTGATGGTGGAAACCTGTGGCTTGGCAACATGACTGAGGTTTGTTACTGGAACCCTCTTCCCTGGGAACATGACTGAGGTTTGATTCTGGACACCTTTGTCCTGGGAACATGACTGTGGTTTGATTGTGGAACCACAGGTCCTGCAAACATGACTGAGGTTTTATTCTGGAACCATGTGTCCTGGGAATATGACTGAGGTTTGATTCTGGAAATCTGTGGCCTGGGAACATGACTGAGGTTTGATTCTGGAAAACTGTGGCCGGGTACTTGACTGAGGGTTGATGGCAGAAATCTGTGGACTGGGAACATGACTGAGGTTTGATTGTAGATCCCTATGCCCTGGAAACATGACTGTGGCCTGGTACTAGAAACCCATGGCCTAGGAATTTGACATTGGTTTGATTCTGGAAACCTGTGGCCTGGGAACATGACTGAGGATTGATTCTGGAACCTTGTAGCCTGCGAACATAACTGAGGATTGTTTCTGGAACCCTGTGGCCTGGGAACATGACATCAGTGGATTCTGGAAACCTGTGGCCTGGGAACATGAGAACGGTTTAATTCTGGAACCCTGTGACCTGGGAACATGTCTGAGGTTTGATGGTGGAAACCTGTGGCTTGGCAACATGACTGAGGTTTGTTTCTGGAACCCTGTTCCCTGCAAACATGACTGAGGTTTGATTCTGGAACCATGTGTCCTTGGAATATGACTGAGGTTTGATTCTGGAAATCTGTGGCCTGGAAACTTGACTGAGGTTTGATGGCAGAAACCTGTGGACTGGCAACATGACTGAGGTTTGATTGTAGAACCCTGTGCCCTGGAAACATGACTGTGGGCTGGTACTGGAAACCCATGGCCTAGGAATTTGACATTGGTTTGATTCTGGAACCCTGTGGCCTGGGAACATGACTGAGGCGTGATTCTGGAAAACTGTGGCCTGGGAATATGACTGAGGTTTGATTCTGGAAATCTGTGGCCTGGGAACTTGACTGAGGTTTGATGGCAGAAATCTGTGGACTGGCAACATGACTGAGGTTTGATTGTAGAACCCTGTGCCCTGGAAACATGACTGCGACCTGATATTTGAAACCCATGGCCTGGGAACTTGACATTGTTTTGATTCCGGAACCCTGTGGCCAGGAACAAGACTGAGGCGTGATTCTGGAACCCTGTGGCCTGGGAACATGACATCTGTTTAGTTTGTGGAATACTGGGCCCTGGGAACCTGACTGAGGCTTGGTTCTGGAACCCTGTGGACTGGGATCATGACTGAGGATTTATTCTGGAATCCTGTGGCCTGGGAACATGACATCAGTGGATTCTTGAACCCTGTGGCCTGGGAACATGAGAACGGTTGGATTCTGGAACACTGTGGCCTGGGAACATGTCTGAGGTTTGATGGTGGAAACCTGTGGCTTGGCAACATGACTGAGGTTTGTTACTGGAACCCTCTTCCCTGGGAACATGACTGAGGTTTGATTCTGGACACCTTTGTGCTGGGAACATGACTGTGGTTTGATTGTGGAACCATGGGTCCTGCAAACATGACTGAGGTTTGATTCTGGAACCATGTGTCCTGGGAATATGACTGAGGTTTGATTCTGGAAATCTGTGGCCTGGGAAGTTGACTGAGGTTTGATGGCAGAAACCTGTGGACTGGCAACGTGACAGAGGTTTGATTGTAGAAGCCTGTGGCCTGGAAATATGACTGTGGCCTGGTACTGGAAACCCATGGCCTGGGAAATTGACATTGGTTTGATTCTGAAACCCTGTGGCCTGGGAACATGATTGAGGCGTGATTCTGGAAACCTGTGTCCTGGGAACATGACATCTGTTTAGATTGTGGCATACTGTGCCCTGGGAACCGGACTGAAGGCTTGGTTCTGGAATCCTGTGGAGTGGGAACAAGACTGAGATTTTATTCTGGAACCATGTGTCCTGGGAATATGACTGAGGTTTGATTCTGGAAATCTGTGGCCTGGAAACTTGACTGAGGTTTGATGGCAGAAACCTGTGGACTGGCAACATGACTGAGGTTTGATTGTAGAACCCTGTGCCCTGGAAACATGACTGTGGGCTGGTACTGGAAACCCATGGCCTAGGAATTTGACATTGGTTTGATTCTGGAACCCTGTGGCCTGGGAACATGACTGAGGCGTGATTCTGGAAAACTGTGGCCTGGGAATATGACTGAGGTTTGATTCTGGAAATCTGTGGCCTGGGAACTTGACTGAGGTTTGATGGCAGAAACCTGTGGACTGGCAACATGACAGAGGTTTGATTGTAGAACCCTGTGGCCTGGAAATATTACTGTGGCCTGGTACTGGAAACCCATGGCCTGGGAAATTGACATTGGTTTGATTCTGCAACCCTGTGGCCTGGGAACATGATTGAGGCCTGATTCTGGAAAACTGTGGCCTGGGAACATGATTGAGGCCTGATTCTGGAAACCTGTGGCCTGGGAACATGACATCTGTTTAGATTGTGGCATACTGTGCCCTGGGAACCGGACTGAAGGCTTGGTTCTGGAATCCTGTGGACTGGGAACAAGACTGAGGTTTGATTCTGGAACCATGTGGCCTGGGAATATGACTGATGTTAGATCGTGGAATCCTGTGGCCTGGGAACATGACATCGGTTTGAATTCTGGTACCCTGTTGCCTGGGAACATGAAATCGGTTTGATTGTGGAAACCTGTGGTCTGGGAATATGACTGAGGTTTGATGGTGGTACCCTCTGGCCTGGCAACATGACTGAGGTTTGATTCTGGATCCCTGTGGCCTGGGAACATGACTGAGGCGTGATTCTGGAATCCTGTGGCTTGGGAACATGACATCTGTTTAGATTGTGGAATAATGTGCCCTGGGAATCTGACTGAGGCTTGGTTTTGGAACCCTGTGGACTGGGAACATGACTAAGGTTTGATTGTAGAACCCTGTGCCCTGGAAACATGACTGTGGCCTGGTACTGGAAACCCATGGCCTAGGAATTTGACATTGGTTTGATTCTAGAACCCTGTGGCCTGGGAACATGACTGAGGTTTGATTCTGGAAAACTGTGGCCGGGTACTTGACTGAGGGTTGATGGCAGAAATCTGTGGACTGGGAACATGACTGAGGTTTGATTGTAGATCCCTATGCCCTGGAAACATGACTGTGGCCTGGTACTAGAAACCCATGGCCTAGGAATTTGACATTGGTTTGATTCTGGAACCCTGTGGCCTGGGAACATGACTGAGGATTGATTCTGGAACCTTGTAGCCTGCGAACATAACTGAGGATTGTTTCTGGAACCCTGTGGCCTGGGAACATGACATCAGTGGATTCTGGAAACCTGTGGCCTGGGAACATGAGAACGGTTTAATTCTGGAACCCTGTGACCTGGGAACATGTCTGAGGTTTGATGGTGGAAACCTGTGGCTTGGCAACATGACTGAGGTTTGTTTCTGGAACCCTGTTCCCTGCAAACATGACTGAGGTTTGATTCTGGAACCATGTGTCCTGGGAATATGACTGAGGTTTGATTCTGGAAATCTGTGGCCTGGGAATTTGACTGAGGTTTGATGGCAGAAACCTGTGGACTGGCAACATGACAGAGGTTTGATTGTAGAAACCTGTGGCCTGGAAATATGACTGTGGCCTGGTACTGGAAACCCATGGCCTGGGAAATTGACATTGGTTTGATTCTGAAACCCTGTGGCCTGGGAACATGATTGAGGCGTGATTCTGGAAACCTGTGGCCTGGGAACATGACATCTGTTTAGATTGTGGCATACTGTGCCCTGGGAACCGGACTGAAGGCTTGGTTCTGGAATCCTGTGGAGTGGGAACAAGACTGAGATTTTATTCTGGAACCATGTGTCCTGGGAATATGACTGAGGTTTGATTCTGGAAATCTGTGGCCTGGAAACTTGACTGAGGTTTGATGGCAGAAACCTGTGGACTGGCAACATGACTGAGGTTTGATTGTAGAACCCTGTGCCCTGGAAACATGACTGTGGGCTGGTACTGGAAACCCATGGCCTAGGAATTTGACATTGGTTTGATTCTGGAACCCTGTGGCCTGGGAACATGACTGAGGCGTGATTCTGGAAAACTGTGGCCTGGGAATATGACTGAGGTTTGATTCTGGAAATCTGTGGCCTGGGAACTTGACTGAGGTTTGATGGCAGAAATCTGTGGACTGGCAACATGACTGAGGTTTGATTGTAGAACCCTGTGCCCTGGAAACATGACTGCGACCTGATATTTGAAACCCATGGCCTGGGAACTTGACATTGTTTTGATTCCGGAACCCTGTGGCCAGGAACAAGACTGAGGCGTGATTCTGGAACCCTGTGGCCTGGGAACATGACATCTGTTTAGTTTGTGGAATACTGGGCCCTGGGAACCTGACTGAGGCTTGGTTCTGGAACCCTGTGGACTGGGATCATGACTGAGGATTTATTCTGGAATCCTGTGGCCTGGGAACATGACATCAGTGGATTCTTGAACCCTGTGGCCTGGGAACATGAGAACGGTTGGATTCTGGAACACTGTGGCCTGGGAACATGTCTGAGGTTTGATGTTGGAAACCTGTGGCTTGGCAACATGACTGAGGTTTGTTCCTGGAACCCTCTTCCCTGGGAACATGACTGAGGTTTGATTCTGGACACCTTTGTCCTGGGAACATGACTGTGGTTTGATTGTGGAACCATGGGTCCTGCAAACATGACTGAGGTTTTATTCTGGAACCATGTGTCCTGGGAATATGACTGAGGTTTGATTCTGGAAATCTGTGGCCTGGGAAGTTGACTGAGGTTTGATTGTAGAAGCCTGTGGCCTGGAAATATGACTGTGGCCTGGTACTGGAAACCCATGGCCTGGGAAATTGACATTGGTTTGATTCTGAAACCCTGTGGCCTGGGAACATGATTGAGGCGTGATTCTGGAAACCTGTGGCCTGGGAACATGACATCTGTTTAGATTGTGGCATACTGTGCCCTGGGAACCGGACTGAAGGCTTGGTTCTGGAATTCTGTGGAGTGGGAACAAGACTGAGATTTTATTCTGGAACCATATGTCCTGGGAATATGACTGAGGTTTGATTTTGGAAATCTGTGGCCTGGAAACTTGACTGAGGTTTGATGGCAGAAACCTGTGGACTGGCAACATGACTGAGGTTTGATTGTAGAACCCTGTGCCCTGGAAACATGACTGTGGGCTGGTACTGGAAACCCATGGCCTAGGAATTTGACATTGGTTGGATTCTGGAACCCTGTGGCCTGGGAACATGACTGAGGCGTGATTCTGGAAAACTGTGGCCTGGGAATATGACTGAGGTTTGATTCTGGAAATCTGTGGCCTGGGAACTTGACTGAGGTTTGATGGCAGAAATCTGTGGACTGGCAACATGACTGAGGTTTGATTGTAGAACCCTGTGCCCTAGAAACATGACTGCGACCTGATATTTGAAACCCATGGCCTGGGAACTTGACATTGTTTTGATTCCGGAACCCTGTGGCCAGGAACAAGACTGAGGCGTGATTCTGGAATCCTGTGGCCTGGGAACATGACATCTGTTTAGATTGTGGAATACTGGGCCCTGGGAACCTGACTGAGGCTTGGTTCTGGAACCCTGTGGACTGGGAACATGACTGAGGATTTATTCTGGAATCCTGTGGCCTGGGAACATGACATCAGTGGATTCTTGAACCCTGTGGCCTGGGAACATGAGAACGGTTGTATTCTGGAACACTGTGGCCTGGGAACATGTCTGAGGTTTGATGGTGGAAACCTGTGGCTTGGCAACATGAATGAGGTTTGTTACTGGAACCCTGTTCCCTGGGAATATGACTGAGGTTTGATTCTGGACACCTTTGTCCTGGGAACATGACTGTGGTTTGACTGTGGAACCATGGGTCCTGCAAACATGACTGAGGTTTGATTCTGGAACCATGTGTCCTGGGGTTATGACTGAGGTTTGATTCTGGAAATCTGTGGCCTGGGAAGTTGACTGAGGTTTGATGGCAGAAACCTGTGGACTGGCAACATGACTGAGGTTTGATTGTAGAACCCTGTGCCCTGGAAACATGACTGTGGCCTGGTACTGGAAACCCATGGCCTAGGAATTTGACATTTGTTGGATTCTGGAACCCTGTGGCCTGGGAACATGTCTGAGGTTTGATGGTGGAAACCTGTGGCTTGGCAACATGACTGAGGTTTGTTACTGGAACCCTCTTCCCTGGGAACATGACTGAGGTTTGATTCTGGACGCCTTTGTCCTGGGAACATGACTGTGGTTTGATTGTGGAACCATGGGTCCTGCAAACATGACTGAGGTTTGATTCTGGAACCATGTGTCCTGGGAATATGACTGAGGTTTGATTCTGGAAATCTGTGGCCTGGGAAGTTGACTGAGGTTTGATGGCAGAAACCTGTGGACTGGCAACATAACAGAGGTTTGATTGTAGAACCCTGTGGCCTGGAAATATGACTGTGGCCTGGTACTGGAAACCCATGGCCTGGGAAATTGACATTGGTTTGATTCTGAAACCCTGTGGCCTGGGAATATGACTGAGGCGTGATTCTGGAATCCTGTGGCCTGGGAACATGACATCTGTTTAGATTGTGGAATAATGTGCCCTGGGAATCTGACTGAGGCTTGGTTCTGGAACCCTGTGGACTGGGAACATGACTGAGGTTTGATTGTAGAACCCTGTGCCCTGGAAACATGACTGTGGCCTGGTACTGGAAACCCATGGCCTAGGAATTTGACATTGGTTTGATTCTGGAACCCTGTGGCCTGGGAACATGACTGAGGATTGATTCTGGAACCCTGTAGCCTGCGAACATAGCTGAGGATTGTTTCTGGAACCCTGTGGCCTGGGAACATGACATCAGTGGATTCTGGAACCCTGTGGCCTGGGAACATGAGAACGGTTTAATTCTGGAACCCTGTGACCTGGGAACATGTCTGAGGTTTGATGGTGGAAACCTGTGGCTTGGCAACATGACTGAGGTTTGTTTCTGGAACCCTGTTCCCTGGGAACATGACTGACGTTTGATTCTGGACACCTTTGTGCTGGGACAATGACTGTGTTTTGATTGTGGAATCATGGGTCCTGCAAACATGACTGAGGTTTGATTCTGGAACCATGTGTCCTGGGAATATGACTGAGGTTTGATTCTGGAAATCTGTGGCCTGGAAACTTGACTGAGGTTTGATGGCAGAAACCTGTGGACTGGCAACATGACTGAGGTTTGATTGTAGAACCCTGTGCCCTGGAAACATGACTGTGGGCTGGTACTGGAAACCCATGGCCTAGGAATTTGACATTGGTTGGATTCTGGAACCCTGTGGCCTGGGAACATGACTGAGGCGTGATTCTGGAAAACTGTGGCCTGGGAATATGACTGAGGTTTGATTCTGGAAATCTGTGGCCTGGGAACTTGACTGAGGTTTGATGGCAGAAATCTGTGGACTGGCAATATGACTGAGGTTTGATTGTAGAACCCTGTGCCCTGGAAACATGAATGCGACCTAATATTTGAAACCCATGGCCTGGGAACTTGACATTGTTTTGATTCCGGAACCCTGTGGCCAGGAACAAGACTGAGGCGTGATTCTGGAATCCTGTGGCCTGGGAACATGACATCTGTTTAGATTGTGGAATACTGGGCCCTGGGAACCTGACTGAGGCTTGGTTCTGGAACCCTGTGGACTGGGAACATGACTGAGGATTTATTCTGGAATCCTGTGGCCTGGGAACATGACATCAGTGGATTCTTGAACCCTGTGGCCTGGGAACATGAGAACGGTTGGATTCTGGAACACTGTGGCCTGGGAACATGTCTGAGGTTTGATGGTGGAAACCTGTGGCTTGGCAACATGAATGAGGTTTGTTACTGGAACCCTGTTCCCTGGGAATATGACTGAGGTTTGATTCTGGACACCTTTGTCCTCGGAACATGACTGTGGTTTGATTGTGGAACCATGGGTCCTGCAAACATGACTGAGGTTTGATTCTGGAACCATGTGTCCTGGGAATATGACTGAGGTTTGATTCTGGAAATCTGTGGCCTGGGAACTTGACTGAGGTTTGATGGCAGAAACCTGTGGACTGGCAACATGACTGAGGTTTGATTGTAGAACCCTGTGCCGTGGAAACATGACTGTGGCCTGGTACTGGAAACCCATGGCCTAGGAATTTGACATTGGTTGGATTCTGGAACCCTGTGGCCTGGGAACATGACTGAGGCGTGATTCTGGAAAACTGTGGCCTGGGAATATGACTGAGGTTTGATTCTGGAAATCTGTAGCCTGGGAACTTGACTGAGGTTTGATGGCAGAAATCTGTGGACTGGCAACATGACTGAGGTTTGATTGTAGAACCCTGTGCCCTGGAAACATGACTGCGACCTGATATTTGAAACCCATGGCCTGGGAACTTGACATTGTTTTGATTCCGGAACCCTGTGGCCAGGAACAAGACTGAGGCGTGATTCTGGAATCCTGTGGCCTGGGAACATGACATCTGTTTAGATTGTGGAATACTGGGCCCTGGGAACCTGACTGAGGCTTGGTTCTGGAACCCTGTGGACTGGGAACATGACTGAGGATTTATTCTGGAATCCTGTGGCCTGGGAACATGACATCAGTGGATTCTTGAAACCTGTGGCCTGGGAACATGAGAACGGTTTGATTCTGGAACCCTGTGGCCTGGGAACATGTCTGAGGTTTGATGGTGGAAACCTGTGGCTTGGCAACATGACTGAGGTTTGTTACTGGAACCCTGTTCCCTGGGAACATGACTGAGGTTTGATTCTGGACACCTTTGTCCTGGGAACATGACTGTGGTTTGATTGTGGAACCATGGGTCCTGCAAACATGACTGAGGTTTGATTCTGGAACCATGTGTCCTGGGAATATGACTGAGGTTTGATTCTGGAAATCTGTGGCCTGGGAAGTTGACTGAGGTTTGATTGTAGAACCCTGTGGCCTGGAAATATGACTGTGGCCTGGTACTGGAAACCCATGGCCTGGGAAATTGACATTGCTTTGATTCTGAAACCCTGTGGCCTGGGAACATGATTGAGGCCTGATTCTGGAAACCTGTGGCCTGGGAACATGACATCTGTTTAGATTGTGGCATACTGTTCCCTGGGAACCGGACTGAAGGCTTGATTCTGGAATCCTGTGGACTGGGAACAAGACTGAGTTTTTATTCTGGAACCATGTGTCCTGGGAATATGACTGATGTTAGATCGTGGAATCCTGTGGCCTGGGAACATGACATCGGTTTGGATTCTGGTACCCTGTTGCCTGGGAACATGAAATCGGTTTGATTGTGGAAACCTGTGGTCTGGGAATATGACTGAGGTTTGATGGTGGTACCCTCTGGCCTGGCAACATGACTGAGGTTTGATTCTGGATCCCTGTGGCCTGGGAACATGACTGAGGCTTGATTCTGGAACCCTGTGGCCTGGGAATATGTCTGAGGTTTGATGGTGGAAAACTGTGGCTTGGCAAAATGACTGAGGTTTGTTACTGGAACCCTGTTCCCTGGGAACATGACTGAGGTTTGATTCTGGACACCTTTGTCTAGGGAACATGACTGTGGTTTGATTGTGGAACCGTGGGTCCTGCCAACATGACTGAGGTTTTTTTTCTGGAACCATGTGTCCTGGGAATATGACTGAGGTTTGATTCTGGAAATCTGTGACCTGGGAAATTGACTGAAGTTTGATGGCAGAATCCTGTGGACTGGCAACATGACAGAGGTTTGATTGTAGAACCCTGTGGCCTGGAAACATGACTGTGGCCTGGTACTGGAAACCCATGGCCTAGGAATTTGACATTGTTTTGTTTCTGGAACCCTCTGGCCTGGGAACATGACGGAGGTTTGATTTTGGAACCCTGTAGGCTTCGAACATAACTGAGGATTGTTTCTGGAACCCTGTGGCCTGGGAACATGACATCAGTGGATTCTGGCACCCTGTGGCCAGGGAACATGAGAACGGTTTAATTCTGGAACCCTGTGACCTGGGAACATGTCTGAGGTTTGATGGTGGAAACCTGTGGCTTGGCAACATGACTGAGGCTTGTTTCTGGAACCCTGTTCCCTGGGAACATGACTGAGGTTTGATTCTGGACACCTTTGTGCTGGGAACATGACTGTGTTTTCATTGTGGGATCATGGGTCCTGCAAACATGACTTAGGTTTGATTCTGGAACCATGTGTCCTGGGAATATGACTGAGGTTTGATTCTGGAAATATGTGGCCTGGGAACTTGACAGAGGTTTGATGGCAGAAACCTGGGGACTGGCAACATGACTGAGGTTTGATTGTAGAACCCTGTGCCCTGGAAACATGACTGCGACCTGATATTTGAAACCCATGGCCTAGGAACTTGACATTGGTTTGATTCCGGAACCCTGTGGCCAGGAACAAGACTGAGGAGTGATTCTGGAAACCTGTTGCCTGGGAACATGACATCTGTTTAGATTGTGGCATACTGTGCCCTGGGAACCGGACTGAAGGCTTGGTTCTGGAATCCTGTGGACTGGGAACAAGACTGAGGTTTGATTCTGGAACCATGTGGCCTGGGAATATGACTGATGTTAGATCGTGGAATCCTGTGGCCTGGGAACATGACATCGGTTTGAATTCTGGTACCCTGTTGCCTGGGAACATGAAATCGGTTTGATTGTGGAAACCTGTGGTCTGGGAATATGACTGAGGTTTGATGGTGGTACACTCTGGCCTGGCAACATGACTGAGGTTTGATTCTGGATCCCTGTGGCCTGGGAACATGACTGAGGCGAGATTCTGGAATCCTGTGGCCTGGGAACATGACATCTGTTTAGATTGTGGAATACTGTGCCCTGGGAATCTGACTGAGGCTTGGTTCTGGAACCCTGTGGACTGGGAACATGACTGAGGTTTGATTGTAGAACCCTGTGCCCTGGAAACATGACTGTGGCCTGGTACTGGAAACCCATGGCCTAGGAATTTGACATTGGTTTGATTCTGGAACCCTGTGGCCTGGGAACATGATTGAGGTTTGATTCTGGAAAACTGTGGCCGGGTACTTGACTGAGGGTTGATGGCAGTAATCTGTGGACTGGGAACATGACTGAGGTTTGATTGTAGAACCCTGTGCCCTGGAAACATGACTGTGGCCTGGTACTGGAAACCCATGGTCTAGGAATTTGACATTGGTTTGATTCTGGAACCCTGTGGCCTGGGAACATGACTGAGGATTGATTCTGGAACCCTGTAGCCTGCGAACATAACTGAGGATTGTTTCTGGAACCCTGTGGCCTGGGAACATGACATCAGTGGATTCTGTAACCCTGTGGCCTGGGAACATGAGAACGGTTTAATTCTGGAACCCTGTGACCTGGGAACATGTCTGAGGTTTGATGGTGGAAACCTGTGGCTTGGCAACATGACTGAGGTTTGTTTCTGGAACCCTGTTCCCTGGGAACATGACTGACGTTTGATTCTGGACACCTTTGTGCTTGGACAATGACTGTGTTTTGATTGTGGAATCATGGGTCCTGCAAACATGACTGAGGTTTGATTCTGGAACCATGTGTCCTGGGAATATGACTGAGGTTTGATTCTGGAAATCTGTGGCCTGGAAACTTGACTGAGGTTTGATGGCAGAAACCTGTGGACTGGCAACATGACTGAGGTTTGATTGTAGAACCCTGTGCCCTGGAAACATGACTGTGGGCTGGTACTGGAAACCCATGGCCTAGGAATTTGACATTGGTTGGATTCTGGAACCCTGTGGCCTGGGAACATGACTGAGGCGTGATTCTGGAAAACTGTGGCCTGGGAATATGACTGAGGTTTGATTCTGGAAATCTGTGGCCTGGGAACTTGACTGAGGTTTGATGGCAGAAATCTGTGGACTGGCAACATGACTGAGGTTTGATTGTAGAACCCTGTGCCCTAGAAACATGACTGCGACCTGATATTTGAAACCCATGGCCTGGGAACTTGACATTGTTTTGATTCCGGAACCCTGTGGCCAGGAACAAGACTGAGGCGTGATTCTGGAATCCTGTGGCCTGGGAACATGACATCTGTTTAGATTGTGGAATACTGGGCCCTGGGAACCTGACTGAGGCTTGGTTCTGGAACCCTGTGGACTGGGAACATGACTGAGGATTTATTCTGGAATCCTGTGGCCTGGGAACATGACATCAGTGGATTCTTGAACCCTGTGGCCTGGGAACATGAGAACGGTTGGATTCTGGAACACTGTGGCCTGGGAACATGTCTGAGGTTTGATGGTGGAAACCTGTGGCTTGGCAACATGAATGAGGTTTGTTACTGGAACCCTGTTCCCTGGGAATATGACTGAGGTTTGATTCTGGACACCTTTGTCCTGGGAGCATGACTGTGGTTTGATTGTGGAACCATGGGTCCTGCAAACATGACTGAGGTTTGATTCTGGAACCATGTGTCCTGGGAATATGACTGAGGTTTGATTCTGGAAATCTGTGGCCTGGGAACTTGACTGAGGTTTGATGGCAGAAACCTGTGGACTGGCAACATGACTGAGGTTTGATTGTAGAACCCTGTGCCCTGGAAACATGACTGTGGCCTGGTACTGGAAACCAATGGCCTGGGAAATTGACATTGGTTTGATTCTGCAACCCTGTGGCCTGGGAACATGATTGAGGCCTGATTCTGGAAAACTGTGGCCTGGGAACATGATTGAGGCCTGATTCTGGAAACCTGTGGCCTGGGAACATGACATCTGTTTAGATTGTGGCATACTGTGCCCTGGGAACCGGACTGAAGGCTTGGTTCTGGAATCCTGTGGACTGGGAACAAGACTGAGGTTTGATTCTGGAACCATGTGGCCTGGGAATATGACTGATGTTAGATCGTGGAATCCTGTGGCCTGGGAACATGACATCGGTTTGAATTCTGGTACCCTGTTGCCTGGGAACATGAAATCGGTTTGATTGTGGAAACCTGTGGTCTGGGAATATGACTGAGGTTTGATGGTGGTACACTCTGGCCTGGCAACATGACTGAGGTTTGATTCTGGATCCCTGTGGCCTGGGAACATGACTGAGGCGTGATTCTGGAATCCTGTGGCTTGGGAACATGACATCTGTTTAGATTGTGGAATAATGTGCCCTGGGAATCTGACTGAGGCTTGGTTCTGGAACCCTGTGGACTGGGAACATGACTAAGGTTTGATTGTAGAACCCTGTGCCCTGGAAACATGACTGTGGCCTGGTACTGGAAACCCATGGCCTAGGAATTTGACATTGGTTTGATTCTAGAACCCTGTGGCCTGGGAAGATGACTGAGGTTTGATTCTGGAAAACTGTGGCCGGGTACTTGACTGAGGGTTGATGGCAGAAATCTGTGGACTGGGAACATGACTGAGGTTTGATTGTAGATCCCTATGCCCTGGAAACATGACTGTGGCCTGGTACTAGAAACCCATGGCCTAGGAATTTGACATTGGTTTGATTCTGGAACCCTGTGGCCTGGGAACATGACTGAGGATTGATTCTGGAACCTTGTAGCCTGCGAACATAACTGAGGATTGTTTCTGGAACCCTGTGGCCTGGGAACATGACATCAGTGGATTCTGGAAACCTGTGGCCTGGGAACATGAGAACGGTTTAATTCTGGAACCCTGTGACCTGGGAACATGTCTGAGGTTTGATGGTGGAAACCTGTGGCTTGGCAACATGACTGAGGTTTGTTTCTGGAACCCTGTTCCCTGCAAACATGACTGAGGTTTGATTCTGGAACCATGTGTCCTGGGAATATGACTGAGGTTTGATTCTGGAAATCTGTGGCCTGGGAATTTGACTGAGGTTTGATGGCAGAAACCTGTGGACTGGCAACATGACAGAGGTTTGATTGTAGAACCCTGTGGCCTGGAAATATGACTGTGGCCTGGTACTGGAAACCCATGGCCTGGGAAATTGACATTGGTTTGATTCTGAAACCCTGTGGCCTGGGAACATGATTGAGGCGTGATTCTGGAAACCTGTGGCCTGGGAACATGACATCTGTTTAGATTGTGGCATACTGTGCCCTGGGAACCGGACTGAAGGCTTGGTTCTGGAATCCTGTGGAGTGGGAACAAGACTGAGATTTTATTCTGGAACCATGTGTCCTGGGAATATGACTGAGGTTTGATTCTGGAAATCTGTGGCCTGGAAACTTGACTGAGGTTTGATGGCAGAAACCTGTGGACTGGCAACATGACTGAGGTTTGATTGTAGAACCCTGTGCCCTGGAAACATGACTGTGGGCTGGTACTGGAAACCCATGGCCTAGGAATTTGACATTGGTTTGATTCTGGAACCCTGTGGCCTGGGAACATGACTGAGGCGTGATTCTGGAAAACTGTGGCCTGGAAATATGACTGAGGTTTGATTCTGGAAATCTGTGGCCTGGGAACTTGACTGAGGTTTGATGGCAGAAATCTGTGGACTGGCAACATGACTGAGGTTTGATTGTAGAACCCTGTGCCCTGGAAACATGACTGCGACCTGATATTTGAAACCCATGGCCTGGGAACTTGACATTGTTTTGATTCCGGAACCCTGTGGCCAGGAACAAGACTGAGGCGTGATTCTGGAATCCTGTGGCCTGGGAACATGACATCTGTTTAGATTGTGGAATACTGGGCCCTGGGAACCTGACTGAGGCTTGGTTCTGGAACCCTGTGGACTGGGAACATGACTGAGGTTTTATTCTGGAATCCTGTGGCCTGGGAACATGACATCAGTGGATTCTTGAAACCTGTGGCCTGGGAACATGAGAACGGTTTGATTCTGGAACCCTGTGGCCTGGGAACATGTCTGAGGTTTGATGGTGGAAACCTGTGGCTTGGCAACATGACTGAGGTTTGTTACTGGAACCCTCTTCCCTGGGAACATGACTGAGGTTTGATTCTGGACACCATTGTCCTGGGAACATGACTGTGGTTTGATTGTGGAACCATGGGTCCTGCAAACATGACTGAGGTTTTATTTTGGAACCATGTGTCCTGGGAATATGACTGAGGTTTGATTCTGGAAATCTGTGGCCTGGGAAGTTGACTGAGGTTTGATTGTAGAACCCTGTGGCCTGGAAATATGACTGTGGCCTGGTACTGGAAACCCATGGCCTGGGAAATTGACATTGGTTTGATTCTGAAACCCTGTGGCCTGGGAACATGATTGAGGCGTGATTCTGGAAACCTGTGGCCTGGGAACATGACATCTGTTTAGATTGTGGCATACTGTGCCCTGGGAACCGGACTGAAGGCTTGGTTCTGGAATCCTGTGGAGTGGGAACAAGACTGAGATTTTATTCTGGAACCATATGTCCTGGGAATATGACTGAGGTTTGATTCTGGAAATCTGTGGCCTGGAAACTTGACTGAGGTTTGATGGCAGAAACCTGTGGACTGGCAACATGACTGAGGTTTGATTGTAGAACCCTGTGCCCTGGAAACATGACTGTGGGCTGGTACTGGAAACCCATGGCCTAGGAATTTGACATTGGTTTGATTCTGGAACCCTGTGGCCTGGGAACATGACTGAGGCGTGATTCTGGAAAACTGTGGCCTGGGAATATGACTGAGGTTTGATTCTGGAAATCTGTGGCCTGGGAACTTGACTGAGGTTTGATGGCAGAAACCTGTGGACTGGCAACATGACAGAGGTTTGATTGTAGAACCCTGTGGCCTGGAAATATTACTGTGGCCTGGTACTGGAAACCCATGGCCTGGGAAATTGACATTGGTTTGATTCTGCAACCCTGTGGCCTGGGAACATGATTGAGGCCTGATTCTGGAAACCTGTGGCCTGGGAACATGACATCTGTTTAGATTGTGGCATACTGTGCCCTGGGAACCGGACTGAAGGCTTGGTTCTGGAATCCTGTGGACTGGGAACAAGACTGAGGTTTGATTCTGGAACCATGTGGCCTGGGAATATGACTGATGTTAGATCGTGGAATCCTGTGGCCTGGGAACATGACATCGGTTTGAATTCTGGTACCCTGTTGCCTGGGAACATGAAATCGGTTTGATTGTGGAAACCTGTGGTCTGGGAATATGACTGAGGTTTGATGGTGGTACACTCTGGCCTGGCAACATGACTGAGGTTTGATTCTGGATCCCTGTGGCCTGGGAACATGACTGAGGCGTGATTCTGGAATCCTGTGGCCTGGCAACATGACATCTGTTTAGATTGTGGAATAATGTGCCCTGGGAATCTGACTGAGGCTTGGTTCTGGAACCCTGTGGACTGGGAACATGACTAAGGTTTAATTGTAGAACCCTGTGCCCTGGAAACATGACTGTGGCCTGGTACTGGAAATCCATGGCCTAGGAATTTGACATTGGTTTGATTCTGGAACCCTGTGTCCTGGGAATATGACTGAGGTTTGATTCTGGAAAACTGTGGCCGGGTACTTGACTGAGGGTTGATGGCAGAAATCTGTGGACTGGGAACATGACTGAGGTTTGATTGTAGAACCCTATGCCCTGGAAACATGACTGTGGCCTGGTACTGGAAACCCATGGCCTAGGAATTTGATATTGGTTTGATTCTGGAACCCTGTGGCCTGGGAACATGACTGAGGATTGATTCTGGAACCCTGTAGCCTGCGAACATAACTGAGGATTGTTTCTGGAACCCTGTGGGCTTGGAACATGACATCAGTGGATTCTGGAACCCTGTGGCCTGGGAACATGAGAACGGTTTAATTCTGGAACCCTGTGGCCTGGGAACATGTCTGAGGTTTGATGGTGGAAACCTGTGGCTTGGCAACATGACTGAGGTTTGTTTCTGGAACCCTGTTCCCTGGGAACATGACTGAGGTTTGATTCTGGACACCTTTGTGCTGGGACAATGACTGTGTTTTGATTGTGGAATCATGGGTCCTGCAAACATGACTGAGGTTTGATTCTGGAACCATGTGTCCTGGGAATATGCCTGAGGTTTGATTCTGGAAATCTGTGGCCTGGAAACTTGACTGAGGTTTGATGGCAGAAACCTGTGTACTGGCAACCTGACTGAGGTTTGATTGTAGAACCCTGTGCCCTGGAAACATGACTGTGGGCTGGTACTGGAAACCCATGGCCTAGGAATTTGACATTGGTTTGATTCTGGAACCCTGTGGCCTGGGAACATGACTGAGGCGTGATTCTGGAAAACTGTGGCCTGGGAATATGACTGAGGTTTGATTCTGGAAATCTGTGGCCTGGGAACTTGACTGAGGTTTGATGGCAGAAACCTGTGGACTGGCAACATGACAGAGGTTTGATTGTAGAACCCTGTGGCCTGGAAATATTACTGTGGCCTGGTACTGGAAACCAATGGCCTGGGAAATTGACATTGGTTTGATTCTGCAACCCTGTGGCCTGGGAACATGATTGAGGCCTGATTCTGGAAAACTGTGGCCTGGGAACATGATTGAGGCCTGATTCTGGAAACCTGTGGCCTGGGAACATGACATCTGTTTAGATTGTGGCATACTGTGCCCTGGGAACCGGACTGAAGGCTTGGTTCTGGAATCCTGTGGACTGGGAACAAGACTGAGGTTTGATTCTGGAACCATGTGGCCTGGGAATATGACTGATGTTAGATCGTGGAATCCTGTGGCCTGGGAACATGACATCGGTTTGAATTCTGGTACCCTGTTGCCTGGGAACATGAAATCGGTTTGATTGTGGAAACCTGTGGTCTGGGAATATGACTGAGGTTTGATGGTGGTACCCTCTGGCCTGGCAACATGACTGAGGTTTGATTCTGGATCCCTGTGGCCTGGGAACATGACTGAGGCGTGATTCTGGAATCCTGTGGCTTGGGAACATGACATCTGTTTAGATTGTGGAATAATGTGCCCTGGGAATCTGACTGAGGCTTGGTTCTGGAACCCTGTGGACTGGGAACATGACTAAGGTTTGATTGTAGAACCCTGTGCCCTGGAAACATGACTGTGGCCTGGTACTGGAAACCCATGGCCTAGGAATTTGACATTGGTTTGATTCTAGAACCCTGTGGCCTGGGAAGATGACTGAGGTTTGATTCTGGAAAACTGTGGCCGGGTACTTGACTGAGGGTTGATGGCAGAAATCTGTGGACTGGGAACATGACTGAGGTTTGATTGTAGATCCCTATGCACTGGAAACATGACTGTGGCCTGGTACTAGAAACCCATGGCCTAGGAATTTGACATTGGTTTGATTCTGGAACCCTGTGGCCTGGGAACATGACTGAGGATTGATTCTGGAACCTTGTAGCCTGCGAACATAACTGAGGATTGTTTCTGGAACCCTGTGGCCTGGGAACATGACATCAGTGGATTCTGGAAACCTGTGGCCTGGGAACATGAGAACGGTTTAATTCTGGAACCCTGTGACCTGGGAACATGTCTGAGGTTTGATGGTGGAAACCTGTGGCTTGGCAACATGACTGAGGTTTGTTTCTGGAACCCTGTTCCCTGCAAACATGACTGAGGTTTGATTCTGGAACCATGTGTCCTGGGAATATGACTGAGGTTTGATTCTGGAAATCTGTGGCCTGGGAATTTGACTGAGGTTTGATGGCAGAAACCTGTGGACTGGCAACATGACAGAGGTTTGATTGTAGAACCCTGTGGCCTGGAAATATGACTGTGGCCTGGTACTGGAAACCCATGGCCTGGGAAATTGACATTGGTTTGATTCTGAAACCCTGTGGCCTGGGAACATGATTGAGGCGTGATTCTGGAAACCTGTGGCCTGGGAACATGACATCTGTTTAGATTGTGGCATACTGTGCCCTGGGAACCGGACTGAAGGCTTGGTTCTGGAATCCTGTGGAGTGGGAACAAGACTGAGATTTTATTCTGGAACCATGTGTCCTGGGAATATGACTGAGGTTTGATTCTGGAAATCTGTGGCCTGGAAACTTGACTGAGGTTTGATGGCAGAAACCTGTGGACTGGCAACATGACTGAGGTTTGATTGTAGAACCCTGTGCCCTGGAAACATGACTGTGGGCTGGTACTGGAAACCCATGGCCTAGGAATTTGACATTGGTTTGATTCTGGAACCCTGTGGCCTGGGAACATGACTGAGGCGTGATTCTGGAAAACTGTGGCCTGGGAATATGACTGAGGTTTGATTCTGGAAATCTGTGGCCTGGGAACTTGACTGAGGTTTGATGGCAGAAACCTGTGGACTGGCAACATGACTGAGGTTTGATTGTAGAACCCTGTGCCGTGGAAACATGACTGTGGCCTGGTACTGGAAACCCATGGCCTAGGAATTTGACATTGGTTGGATTCTGGAACCCTGTGGCCTGGGAACATGACTGAGGCGTGATTCTGGAAAACTGTGGCCTGGGAATATGACTGAGGTTTGATTCTGGAAATCTGTAGCCTGGGAACTTGACTGAGGTTTGATGGCAGAAATCTGTGGACTGGCAACATGACTGAGGTTTGATTGTAGAACCCTGTGCCCTGGAAACATGACTGCGACCTGATATTTGAAACCCATGGCCTGGGAACTTGACATTGTTTTGATTCCGGAACCCTGTGGCCAGGAACAAGACTGAGGCGTGATTCTGGAATCCTGTGGCCTGGGAACATGACATCTGTTTAGATTGTGGAATACTGGGCCCTGGGAACCTGACTGAGGCTTGGTTCTGGAACCCTGTGGACTGGGAACATGACTGAGGATTTATTCTGGAATCCTGTGGCCTGGGAACATGACATCAGTGGATTCTTGAAACCTGTGGCCTGGGAACATGAGAACGGTTTGATTCTGGAACCCTGTGGCCTGGGAACATGTCTGAGGTTTGATGGTGGAAACCTGTGGCTTGGCAACATGACTGAGGTTTGTTACTGGAACCCTCTTCCCTGGGAACATGACTGAGGTTTGATTCTGGACACCTTTGTCCTGGGAACATGACTGTGGTTTGATTGTGGAACCATGGGTCCTGCAAACATGACTGAGGTTTGATTCTGGAACCATGTGTCCTGGGAATATGACTGAGGTTTGATTCTGGAAATCTGTGGCCTGGGAAGTTGACTGAGGTTTGATTGTAGAACCCTGTGGCCTGGAAATATGACTGTGGCCTGGTACTGGAAACCCATGGCCTGGGAAATTGACATTGCTTTGATTCTGAAACCCTGTGGCCTGGGAACATGATTGAGGCCTGATTCTGGAAACCTGTGGCCTGGGAACATGACATCTGTTTAGATTGTGGCATACTGTTCCCTGGGAACCGGACTGAAGGCTTGATTCTGGAATCCTGTGGACTGGGAAAAAGACTGAGTTTTTATTCTGGAACCATGTGTCCTGGGAATATGACTGATGTTAGATCGTGGAATCCTGTGGCCTGGGAACATGACATCGGTTTGGATTCTGGTACCCTGTTGCCTGGGAACATGAAATCGGTTTGATTGTGGAAACCTGTGGTCTGGGAATATGACTGAGGTTTGATGGTGGTACCCTCTGGCCTGGCAACATGACTGAGGTTTGATTCTGGATCCCTGTGGCCTGGGAACATGACTGAGGCTTGATTCTGGAACCCTGTGGCCTGGGAATATGTCTGAGGTTTGATGGTGGAAAACTGTGGCTTGGCAAAATGACTGAGGTTTGTTACTGGAACCCTGTTCCCTGGGAACATGACTGAGGTTTGATTCTGGACACCTTTGTCTAGGGAACATGACTGTGGTTTGATTGTGGAACCGTGGGTCCTGCCAACATGACTGAGGTTTTTTTTCTGGAACCATGTGTCCTGGGAATATGACTGAGGTTTGATTCTGGAAATCTGTGACCTGGGAAATTGACTGAAGTTTGATGGCAGAATCCTGTGGACTGGCAACATGACAGAGGTTTGATTGTAGAACCCTGTGGCCTGGAAACATGACTGTGGCCTGGTACTGGAAACCCATGGCCTAGGAATTTGACATTGTTTTGTTTCTGGAACCCTCTGGCCTGGGAACATGACGGAGGTTTGATTTTGGAACCCTGTAGGCTTCGAACATAACTGAGGATTGTTTCTGGAACCCTGTGGCCTGGGAACATGACATCAGTGGATTCTGGCACCCTGTGGCCAGGGAACATGAGAACGGTTTAATTCTGGAACCCTGTGACCTGGGAACATGTCTGAGGTTTGATGGTGGAAACCTGTGGCTTGGCAACATGACTGAGGCTTGTTTCTGGAACCCTGTTCCCTGGGAACATGACTGAGGTTTGATTCTGGACACCTTTGTGCTGGGAACATGACTGTGTTTTCATTGTGGGATCATGGGTCCTGCAAACATGACTTAGGTTTGATTCTGGAACCATGTGTCCTGGGAATATGACTGAGGTTTGATTCTGGAAATATGTGGCCTGGGAACTTGACAGAGGTTTGATGGCAGAAACCTGGGGACTGGCAACATGACTGAGGTTTGATTGTAGAACCCTGTGCCCTGGAAACATGACTGCGACCTGATATTTGAAACCCATGGCCTAGGAACTTGACATTGGTTTGATTCCGGAACCCTGTGGCCAGGAACAAGACTGAGGAGTGATTCTGGAAACCTGTTGCCTGGGAACATGACATCTGTTTAGATTGTGGCATACTGTGCCCTGGGAACCGGACTGAAGGCTTGGTTCTGGAATCCTGTGGACTGGGAACAAGACTGAGGTTTGATTCTGGAACCATGTGGCCTGGGATTATGACTGATGTTAGATCGTGGAATCCTGTGGCCTGGGAACATGACATCGGTTTGAATTCTGGTACCCTGTTTCCTGGGAACATGAAATCGGTTTGATTGTGGAAACCTGTGGTCTGGGAATATGACTGAGGTTTGATGGTGGTACCCTCTGGCCTGGCAACATGACTGAGGTTTGATTCTGGATCCCTGTGGCCTGGGAACATGACTGAGGCGAGATTCTGGAATCCTGTGGCCTGGGAACATGACATCTGTTTAGATTGTGGAATACTGTTCCCTGGGAATCTGACTGAGGCTTGGTTCTGGAACCCTGTGGACTGGGAACATGACTGAGGTTTGATTGTAGAACCCTGTGCCCTGGAAACATGACTGTGGCCTGGTACTGGAAACCCATGGCCTAGGAATTTGACATTGGTTTGATTCTGGAACCCTGTGGCCTGGGAACATGATTGAGGTTTGATTCTGGAAAACTGTGGCCGGGTACTTGACTGAGGGTTGATGGCAGTAATCTGTGGACTGGGAACATGACTGAGGTTTGATTGTAGAACCCTGTGCCCTGGAAACATGACTGTGGCCTGGTACTGGAAACCCATGGTCTAGGAATTTGACATTGGTTTGATTCTGGAACCCTGTGGCCTGGGAACATGACTGAGGATTGATTCTGGAACCCTGTAGCCTGCGAACATAACTGAGGATTGTTTCTGGAACCCTGTGGCCTGGGAACATGACATCAGTGGATTCTGTAACCCTGTGGCCTGGGAACATGAGAACGGTTTAATTCTGGAACCCTGTGACCTGGGAACATGTCTGAGGTTTGATGGTGGAAACCTGTGGCTTGGCAACATGACTGAGGTTTGTTTCTGGAACCCTGTTCCCTGGGAACATGACTGACGTTTGATTCTGGACACCTTTGTGCTTGGACAATGACTGTGTTTTGATTGTGGAATCATGGGTCCTGCAAACATGACTGAGGTTTGATTCTGGAACCATGTGTCCTGGGAATATGACTGAGGTTTGATTCTGGAAATCTGTGGCCTGGAAACTTGACTGAGGTTTGATGGCAGAAACCTGTGGACTGGCAACATGACTGAGGTTTGATTGTAGAACCCTGTGCCCTGGAAACATGACTGTGGGCTGGTACTGGAAACCCATGGCCTAGGAATTTGACATTGGTTGGATTCTGGAACCCTGTGGCCTGGGAACATGACTGAGGCGTGATTCTGGAAAACTGTGGCCTGGGAATATGACTGAGGTTTGATTCTGGAAATCTGTGGCCTGGGAACTTGACTGAGGTTTGATGGCAGAAATCTGTGGACTGGCAACATGACTGAGGTTTGATTGTAGAACCCTGTGCCCTAGAAACATGACTGCGACCTGATATTTGAAACCCATGGCCTGGGAACTTGACATTGTTTTGATTCCGGAACCCTGTGGCCAGGAACAAGACTGAGGCGTGATTCTGGAATCCTGTGGCCTGGGAACATGACATCTGTTTAGATTGTGGAATACTGGGCCCTGGGAACCTGACTGAGGCTTGGTTCTGGAACCCTGTGGACTGGGAACATGACTGAGGATTTATTCTGGAATCCTGTGGCCTGGGAACATGACATCAGTGGATTCTTGAACCCTGTGGCCTGGGAACATGAGAACGGTTGGATTCTGGAACACTGTGGCCTGGGAACATGTCTGAGGTTTGATGGTGGAAACCTGTGGCTTGGCAACATGAATGAGGTTTGTTACTGGAACCCTGTTCCCTGGGAATATGACTGAGGTTTGATTCTGGACACCTTTGTCCTGGGAGCATGACTGTGGTTTGATTGTGGAACCATGGGTCCTGCAAACATGACTGAGGTTTGATTCTGGAACCATGTGTCCTGGGAATATGACTGAGGTTTGATTCTGGAAATCTGTGGCCTGGGAACTTGACTGAGGTTTGATGGCAGAAACCTGTGGACTGGCAACATGACTGAGGTTTGATTGTAGAACCCTGTGCCCTGGAAACATGACTGTGGCCTGGTACTGGAAACCAATGGCCTGGGAAATTGACATTGGTTTGATTCTGCAACCCTGTGGCCTGGGAACATGATTGAGGCCTGATTCTGGAAAACTGTGGCCTGGGAACATGATTGAGGCCTGATTCTGGAAACCTGTGGCCTGGGAACATGACATCTGTTTAGATTGTGGCATACTGTGCCCTGGGAACCGGACTGAAGGCTTGGTTCTGGAATCCTGTGGACTGGGAACAAGACTGAGGTTTGATTCTGGAACCATGTGGCCTGGGAATATGACTGATGTTAGATCGTGGAATCCTGTGGCCTGGGAACATGACATCGGTTTGAATTCTGGTACCCTGTTGCCTGGGAACATGAAATCGGTTTGATTGTGGAAACCTGTGGTCTGGGAATATGACTGAGGTTTGATGGTGGTACACTCTGGCCTGGCAACATGACTGAGGTTTGATTCTGGATCCCTGTGGCCTGGGAACATGACTGAGGCGTGATTCTGGAATCCTGTGGCTTGGGAACATGACATCTGTTTAGATTGTGGAATAATGTGCCCTGGGAATCTGACTGAGGCTTGGTTCTGGAACCCTGTGGACTGGGAACATGACTAAGGTTTGATTGTAGAACCCTGTGCCCTGGAAACATGACTGTGGCCTGGTACTGGAAACCCATGGCCTAGGAATTTGACATTGGTTTGATTCTAGAACCCTGTGGCCTGGGAAGATGACTGAGGTTTGATTCTGGAAAACTGTGGCCGGGTACTTGACTGAGGGTTGATGGCAGAAATCTGTGGACTGGGAACATGACTGAGGTTTGATTGTAGATCCCTATGCCCTGGAAACATGACTGTGGCCTGGTACTAGAAACCCATGGCCTAGGAATTTGACATTGGTTTGATTCTGGAACCCTGTGGCCTGGGAACATGACTGAGGATTGATTCTGGAACCTTGTAGCCTGCGAACATAACTGAGGATTGTTTCTGGAACCCTGTGGCCTGGGAACATGACATCAGTGGATTCTGGAAACCTGTGGCCTGGGAACATGAGAACGGTTTAATTCTGGAACCCTGTGACCTGGGAACATGTCTGAGGTTTGATGGTGGAAACCTGTGGCTTGGCAACATGACTGAGGTTTGTTTCTGGAACCCTGTTCCCTGCAAACATGACTGAGGTTTGATTCTGGAACCATGTGTCCTGGGAATATGACTGAGGTTTGATTCTGGAAATCTGTGGCCTGGGAATTTGACTGAGGTTTGATGGCAGAAACCTGTGGACTGGCAACATGACAGAGGTTTGATTGTAGAACCCTGTGGCCTGGAAATATGACTGTGGCCTGGTACTGGAAACCCATGGCCTGGGAAATTGACATTGGTTTGATTCTGAAACCCTGTGGCCTGGGAACATGATTGAGGCGTGATTCTGGAAACCTGTGGCCTGGGAACATGACATCTGTTTAGATTGTGGCATACTGTGCCCTGGGAACCGGACTGAAGGCTTGGTTCTGGAATCCTGTGGAGTGGGAACAAGACTGAGATTTTATTCTGGAACCATGTGTCCTGGGAATATGACTGAGGTTTGATTCTGGAAATCTGTGGCCTGGAAACTTGACTGAGGTTTGATGGCAGAAACCTGTGGACTGGCAACATGACTGAGGTTTGATTGTAGAACCCTGTGCCCTGGAAACATGACTGTGGGCTGGTACTGGAAACCCATGGCCTAGGAATTTGACATTGGTTTGATTCTGGAACCCTGTGGCCTGGGAACATGACTGAGGCGTGATTCTGGAAAACTGTGGCCTGGGAATATGACTGAGGTTTGATTCTGGAAATCTGTGGCCTGGGAACTTGACTGAGGTTTGATGGCAGAAATCTGTGTACTGGCAACATGACTGAGGTTTGATTGTAGAACCCTGTGCCCTGGAAACATGACTGCGACCTGATATTTGAAACCCATGGCCTGGGAACTTGACATTGTTTTGATTCCGGAACCCTGTGGCCAGGAACAAGTCTGAGGCGTGATTCTGGAACCCTGTGGCCTGGGAACATGACATCTGTTTAGTTTGTGGAATACTGGGCCCTGGGAACCTGACTGAGGCTTGGTTCTGGAACCCTGTGGACTGGGATCATGACTGAGGATTTATTCTGGAATCCTGTGGCCTGGGAACATGACATCAGTGGATTCTTGAACCCTGTGGCCTGGGAACATGAGAACGGTTGGATTCTGGAACACTGTGGCCTGGGAACATGTCTGAGGTTTGATGGTGGAAACCTGTGGCTTGGCAACATGAATGAGGTTTGTTACTGGAACCCTGTTCCCTGGGAATATGACTGAGGTTTGATTCTGGACACCTTTGTCCTGGGAGCATGACTGTGGTTTGATTGTGGAACCATGGGTCCTGCAAACATGACTGAGGTTTGATTCTGGAACCATGTGTCCTGGGAATATGACTGAGGTTTGATTCTGGAAATCTGTGGCCTGGGAACTTGACTGAGGTTTGATGGCAGAAACCTGTGGACTGGCAACATGACTGAGGTTTGATTGTAGAACCCTGTGCCCTGGAAACATGACTGTGGGCTGGTACTGGAAACCCATGGCCTAGGAATTTGACATTGGTTGGATTCTGGAACCCTGTGGCCTGGGAACATGACTGAGGCATGATTCTGGAAAACTGTGGCCTGGGAATATGACTGAGGTTTGATTCTGGAAATCTGTGGCCTGGGAACTTGACTGAGGTTTGATGGCAGAAATCTGTGGACTGGCAACATGACTGAGGTTTGATTGTAGAACCCTGTGCCCTGGAAACATGACTGCGACCTGATATTTGAAACCCATGGCCTGGGAACTTGACATTGTTTTGATTCCGGAACCCTGTGGCCAGGAACAAGACTGAGGCGTGATTCTGGAATCCTGTGGCCTGGGAACATGACATCTGTTTAGATTGTGGAATACTGGGCCCTGGGAACCTGACTGAGGCTTGGTTCTGGAACCCTGTGGACTGGGAACATGACTGAGGTTTTATTCTGGAATCCTGTGGCCTGGGAACATGACATCAGTGGATTCTTGAAACCTGTGGCCTGGGAACATGAGAACGGTTTGATTCTGGAACCCTGTGGCCTGGGAACATGTCTGAGGTTTGATGGTGGAAACCTGTGGCTTGGCAACATGACTGAGGTTTGTTACTGGAACCCTCTTCCCTGGGAACATGACTGAGGTTTGATTCTGGACACCATTGTCCTGGGAACATGACTGTGGTTTGATTGTGGAACCATGGGTCCTGCAAACATGACTGAGGTTTTATTTTGGAACCATGTGTCCTGGGAATATGACTGAGGTTTGATTCTGGAAATCTGTGGCCTGGGAAGTTGACTGAGGTTTGATTGTAGAACCCTGTGGCCTGGAAATATGACTGTGGCCTGGTACTGGAAACCCATGGCCTGGGAAATTGACATTGGTTTGATTCTGAAACCCTGTGGCCTGGGAACATGATTGAGGCGTGATTCTGGAAACCTGTGGCCTGGGAACATGACATCTGTTTAGATTGTGGCATACTGTGCCCTGGGAACCGGACTGAAGGCTTGGTTCTGGAATCCTGTGGAGTGGGAACAAGACTGAGATTTTATTCTGGAACCATATGTCCTGGGAATATGACTGAGGTTTGATTCTGGAAATCTGTGGCCTGGAAACTTGACTGAGGTTTGATGGCAGAAACCTGTGGACTGGCAACATGACTGAGGTTTGATTGTAGAACCCTGTGCCCTGGAAACATGACTGTGGGCTGGTACTGGAAACCCATGGCCTAGGAATTTGACATTGGTTTGATTCTGGAACCCTGTGGCCTGGGAACATGACTGAGGCGTGATTCTGGAAAACTGTGGCCTGGGAATATGACTGAGGTTTGATTCTGGAAATCTGTGGCCTGGGAACTTGACTGAGGTTTGATGGCAGAAACCTGTGGACTGGCAACATGACAGAGGTTTGATTGTAGAACCCTGTGGCCTGGAAATATTACTGTGGCCTGGTACTGGAAACCCATGGCCTGGGAAATTGACATTGGTTTGATTCTGCAACCCTGTGGCCTGGGAACATGATTGAGGCCTGATTCTGGAAACCTGTGGCCTGGGAACATGACATCTGTTTAGATTGTGGCATACTGTGCCCTGGGAACCGGACTGAAGGCTTGGTTCTGGAATCCTGTGGACTGGGAACAAGACTGAGGTTTGATTCTGGAACCATGTGGCCTGGGAATATGACTGATGTTAGATCGTGGAATCCTGTGGCCTGGGAACATGACATCGGTTTGAATTCTGGTACCCTGTTGCCTGGGAACATGAAATCGGTTTGATTGTGGAAACCTGTGGTCTGGGAATATGACTGAGGTTTGATGGTGGTACACTCTGGCCTGGCAACATGACTGAGGTTTGATTCTGGATCCCTGTGGCCTGGGAACATGACTGAGGCGTGATTCTGGAATCCTGTGGCCTGGCAACATGACATCTGTTTAGATTGTGGAATAATGTGCCCTGGGAATCTGACTGAGGCTTGGTTCTGGAACCCTGTGGACTGGGAACATGACTAAGGTTTAATTGTAGAACCCTGTGCCCTGGAAACATGACTGTGGCCTGGTACTGGAAATCCATGGCCTAGGAATTTGACATTGGTTTGATTCTGGAACCCTGTGTCCTGGGAATATGACTGAGGTTTGATTCTGGAAAACTGTGGCCGGGTACTTGACTGAGGGTTGATGGCAGAAATCTGTGGACTGGGAACATGACTGAGGTTTGATTGTAGAACCCTATGCCCTGGAAACATGACTGTGGCCTGGTACTGGAAACCCATGGCCTAGGAATTTGATATTGGTTTGATTCTGGAACCCTGTGGCCTGGGAACATGACTGAGGATTGATTCTGGAACCCTGTAGCCTGCGAACATAACTGAGGATTGTTTCTGGAACCCTGTGGGCTGGGAACATGACATCAGTGGATTCTGGAACCCTGTGGCCTGGGAACATGAGAACGGTTTAATTCTGGAACCCTGTGGCCTGGGAACATGTCTGAGGTTTGATGGTGGAAACCTGTGGCTTGGCAACATGACTGAGGTTTGTTTCTGGAACCCTGTTCCCTGGGAACATGACTGAGGTTTGATTCTGGACACCTTTGTGCTGGGACAATGACTGTGTTTTGATTGTGGAATCATGGGTCCTGCAAACATGACTGAGGTTTGATTCTGGAACCATGTGTCCTGGGAATATGCCTGAGGTTTGATTCTGGAAATCTGTGGCCTGGAAACTTGACTGAGGTTTGATGGCAGAAACCTGTGGACTGGCAACCTGACTGAGGTTTGATTGTAGAACCCTGTGCCCTGGAAACATGACTGTGGGCTGGTACTGGAAACCCATGGCCTAGGAATTTGACATTGGTTTGATTCTGGAACCCTGTGGCCTGGGAACATGACTGAGGCGTGATTCTGGAAAACTGTGGCCTGGGAATATGACTGAGGTTTGATTCTGGAAATCTGTGGCCTGGGAACTTGACTGAGGTTTGATGGCAGAAACCTGTGGACTGGCAACATGACAGAGGTTTGATTGTAGAACCCTGTGGCCTGGAAATATTACTGTGGCCTGGTACTGGAAACCAATGGCCTGGGAAATTGACATTGGTTTGATTCTGCAACCCTGTGGCCTGGGAACATGATTGAGGCCTGATTCTGGAAAACTGTGGCCTGGGAACATGATTGAGGCCTGATTCTGGAAACCTGTGGCCTGGGAACATGACATCTGTTTAGATTGTGGCATACTGTGCCCTGGGAACCGGACTGAAGGCTTGGTTCTGGAATCCTGTGGACTGGGAACAAGACTGAGGTTTGATTCTGGAACCATGTGGCCTGGGAATATGACTGATGTTAGATCGTGGAATCCTGTGGCCTGGGAACATGACATCGGTTTGAATTCTGGTACCCTGTTGCCTGGGAACATGAAATCGGTTTGATTGTGGAAACCTGTGGTCTGGGAATATGACTGAGGTTTGATGGTGGTACCCTCTGGCCTGGCAACATGACTGAGGTTTGATTCTGGATCCCTGTGGCCTGGGAACATGACTGAGGCGTGATTCTGGAATCCTGTGGCTTGGGAACATGACATCTGTTTAGATTGTGGAATAATGTGCCCTGGGAATCTGACTGAGGCTTGGTTCTGGAACCCTGTGGACTGGGAACATGACTAAGGTTTGATTGTAGAACCCTGTGCCCTGGAAACATGACTGTGGCCTGGTACTGGAAACCCATGGCCTAGGAATTTGACATTGGTTTGATTCTAGAACCCTGTGGCCTGGGAAGATGACTGAGGTTTGATTCTGGAAAACTGTGGCCGGGTACTTGACTGAGGGTTGATGGCAGAAATCTGTGGACTGGGAACATGACTGAGGTTTGATTGTAGATCCCTATGCACTGGAAACATGACTGTGGCCTGGTACTAGAAACCCATGGCCTAGGAATTTGACATTGGTTTGATTCTGGAACCCTGTGGCCTGGGAACATGACTGAGGATTGATTCTGGAACCTTGTAGCCTGCGAACATAACTGAGGATTGTTTCTGGAACCCTGTGGCCTGGGAACATGACATCAGTGGATTCTGGAAACCTGTGGCCTGGGAACATGAGAACGGTTTAATTCTGGAACCCTGTGACCTGGGAACATGTCTGAGGTTTGATGGTGGAAACCTGTGGCTTGGCAACATGACTGAGGTTTGTTTCTGGAACCCTGTTCCCTGCAAACATGACTGAGGTTTGATTCTGGAACCATGTGTCCTGGGAATATGACTGAGGTTTGATTCTGGAAATCTGTGGCCTGGGAATTTGACTGAGGTTTGATGGCAGAAACCTGTGGACTGGCAACATGACAGAGGTTTGATTGTAGAACCCTGTGGCCTGGAAATATGACTGTGGCCTGGTACTGGAAACCCATGGCCTGGGAAATTGACATTGGTTTGATTCTGAAACCCTGTGGCCTGGGAACATGATTGAGGCGTGATTCTGGAAACCTGTGGCCTGGGAACATGACATCTGTTTAGATTGTGGCATACTGTGCCCTGGGAACCGGACTGAAGGCTTGGTTCTGGAATCCTGTGGAGTGGGAACAAGACTGAGATTTTATTCTGGAACCATGTGTCCTGGGAATATGACTGAGGTTTGATTCTGGAAATCTGTGGCCTGGAAACTTGACTGAGGTTTGATGGCAGAAACCTGTGGACTGGCAACATGACTGAGGTTTGATTGTAGAACCCTGTGCCCTGGAAACATGACTGTGGGCTGGTACTGGAAACCCATGGCCTAGGAATTTGACATTGGTTTGATTCTGGAACCCTGTGGCCTGGGAACATGACTGAGGCGTGATTCTGGAAAACTGTGGCCTGGGAATATGACTGAGGTTTGATTCTGGAAATCTGTGGCCTGGGAACTTGACTGAGGTTTGATGGCAGAAATCTGTGGACTGGCAACATGACTGAGGTTTGATTGTAGAACCCTGTGCCCTGGAAACATGACTGCGACCTGATATTTGAAACCCATGGCCTGGGAACTTGACATTGTTTTGATTCCGGAACCCTGTGGCCAGGAACAAGACTGAGGCGTGATTCTGGAACCCTGTGGCCTGGGAACATGACATCTGTTTAGTTTGTGGAATACTGGGCCCTGGGAACCTGACTGAGGCTTGGTTCTGGAACCCTGTGGACTGGGATCATGACTGAGGATTTATTCTGGAATCCTGTGGCCTGGGAACATGACATCAGTGGATTCTTGAACCCTGTGGCCTGGGAACATGAGAACGGTTGGATTCTGGAACACTGTGGCCTGGGAACATGTCTGAGGTTTGATGGTGGAAACCTGTGGCTTGGCAACATGAATGAGGTTTGTTACTGGAACCCTGTTCCCTGGGAATATGACTGAGGTTTGATTCTGGACACCTTTGTCCTGGGAGCATGACTGTGGTTTGATTGTGGAACCATGGGTCCTGCAAACATGACTGAGGTTTGATTCTGGAACCATGTGTCCTGGGAATATGACTGAGGTTTGATTCTGGAAATCTGTGGCCTGGGAACTTGACTGAGGTTTGATGGCAGAAACCTGTGGACTGGCAACATGACTGAGGTTTGATTGTAGAACCCTGTGCCCTGGAAACATGACTGTGGGCTGGTACTGGAAACCCATGGCCTAGGAATTTGACATTGGTTGGATTCTGGAACCCTGTGGCCTGGGAACATGACTGAGGCATGATTCTGGAAAACTGTGGCCTGGGAATATGACTGAGGTTTGATTCTGGAAATCTGTGGCCTGGGAACTTGACTGAGGTTTGATGGCAGAAATCTGTGGACTGGCAACATGACTGAGGTTTGATTGTAGAACCCTGTGCCCTGGAAACATGACTGCGACCTGATATTTGAAACCCATGGCCTGGGAACTTGACATTGTTTTGATTCCGGAACCCTGTGGCCAGGAACAAGACTGAGGCGTGATTCTGGAATCCTGTGGCCTGGGAACATGACATCTGTTTAGATTGTGGAATACTGGGCCCTGGGAACCTGACTGAGGCTTGGTTCTGGAACCCTGTGGACTGGGAACATGACTGAGGTTTTATTCTGGAATCCTGTGGCCTGGGAACATGACATCAGTGGATTCTTGAAACCTGTGGCCTGGGAACATGAGAACGGTTTGATTCTGGAACCCTGTGGCCTGGGAACATGTCTGAGGTTTGATGGTGGAAACCTGTGGCTTGGCAACATGATTGAGGTTTGTTACTGGAACCCTCTTCCCTGGGAACATGACTGAGGTTTGATTCTGGACACCATTGTCCTGGGAACATGACTGTGGTTTGATTGTGGAACCATGGGTCCTGCAAACATGACTGAGGTTTTATTTTGGAACCATGTGTCCTGGGAATATGACTGAGGTTTGATTCTGGAAATCTGTGGCCTGGGAAGTTGACTGAGGTTTGATTGTAGAACCCTGTGGCCTGGAAATATGACTGTGGCCTGGTACTGGAAACCCATGGCCTGGGAAATTGACATTGGTTTGATTCTGAAACCCTGTGGCCTGGGAACATGATTGAGGCGTGATTCTGGAAACCTGTGGCCTGGGAACATGACATCTGTTTAGATTGTGGCATACTGTGCCCTGGGAACCGGACTGAAGGCTTGGTTCTGGAATCCTGTGGAGTGGGAACAAGACTGAGATTTTATTCTGGAACCATATGTCCTGGGAATATGACTGAGGTTTGATTCTGGAAATCTGTGGCCTGGAAACTTGACTGAGGTTTGATGGCAGAAACCTGTGGACTGGCAACATGACTGAGGTTTGATTGTAGAACCCTGTGCCCTGGAAACATGACTGTGGGCTGGTACTGGAAACCCATGGCCTAGGAATTTGACATTGGTTTGATTCTGGAACCCTGTGGCCTGGGAACATGACTGAGGCGTGATTCTGGAAAACTGTGGCCTGGGAATATGACTGAGGTTTGATTCTGGAAATCTGTGGCCTGGGAACTTGACTGAGGTTTGATGGCAGAAACCTGTGGACTGGCAACATGACAGAGGTTTGATTGTAGAACCCTGTGGCCTGGAAATATTACTGTGGCCTGGTACTGGAAACCCATGGCCTGGGAAATTGACATTGGTTTGATTCTGCAACCCTGTGGCCTGGGAACATGATTGAGGCCTGATTCTGGAAACCTGTGGCCTGGGAACATGACATCTGTTTAGATTGTGGCATACTGTGCCCTGGGAACCGGACTGAAGTCTTGGTTCTGGAATCCTGTGGACTGGGAACAAGACTGAGGTTTGATTCTGGAACCATGTGGCCTGGGAATATGACTGATGTTAGATCGTGGAATCCTGTGGCCTGGGAACATGACATCGGTTTGAATTCTGGTACCCTGTTGCCTGGGAACATGAAATCGGTTTGATTGTGGAAACCTGTGGTCTGGGAATATGACTGAGGTTTGATGGTGGTACACTCTGGCCTGGCAACATGACTGAGGTTTGATTCTGGATCCCTGTGGCCTGGGAACATGACTGAGGCGTGATTCTGGAATCCTGTGGCCTGGCAACATGACATCTGTTTAGATTGTGGAATAATGTGCCCTGGGAATCTGACTGAGGCTTGGTTCTGGAACCCTGTGGACTGGGAACATGACTAAGGTTTAATTGTAGAACCCTGTGCCCTGGAAACATGACTGTGGCCTGGTACTGGAAATCCATGGCCTAGGAATTTGACATTGGTTTGATTCTGGAACCCTGTGTCCTGGGAATATGACTGAGGTTTGATTCTGGAAAACTGTGGCCGGGTACTTGACTGAGGGTTGATGGCAGAAATCTGTGGACTGGGAACATGACTGAGGTTTGATTGTAGAACCCTATGCCCTGGAAACATGACTGTGGCCTGGTACTGGAAACCCATGGCCTAGGAATTTGATATTGGTTTGATTCTGGAACCCTGTGGCCTGGGAACATGACTGAGGATTGATTCTGGAACCCTGTAGCCTGCGAACATAACTGAGGATTGTTTCTGGAACCCTGTGGGCTGGGAACATGACATCAGTGGATTCTGGAACCCTGTGGCCTGGGAACATGAGAACGGTTTAATTCTGGAACCCTGTGGCCTGGGAACATGTCTGAGGTTTGATGGTGGAAACCTGTGGCTTGGCAACATGACTGAGGTTTGTTTCTGGAACCCTGTTCCCTGGGAACATGACTGAGGTTTGATTCTGGACACCTTTGTGCTGGGACAATGACTGTGTTTTGATTGTGGAATCATGGGTCCTGCAAACATGACTGAGGTTTGATTCTGGAACCATGTGTCCTGGGAATATGCCTGAGGTTTGATTCTGGAAATCTGTGGCCTGGAAACTTGACTGAGGTTTGATGGCAGAAACCTGTGGACTGGCAACCTGACTGAGGTTTGATTGTAGAACCCTGTGCCCTGGAAACATGACTGTGGGCTGGTACTGGAAACCCATGGCCTAGGAATTTGACATTGGTTTGATTCTGGAACCCTGTGGCCTGGGAACATGACTGAGGCGTGATTCTGGAAAACTGTGGCCTGGGAATATGACTGAGGTTTGATTCTGGAAATCTGTGGCCTGGGAACTTGACTGAGGTTTGATGGCAGAAACCTGTGGACTGGCAACCTGACTGAGGTTTGATTGTAGAACCCTGTGCCCTGGAAACATGACTGTGGGCTGGTACTGGAAACCCATGGCCTAGGAATTTGACATTGGTTTGATTCTGGAACCCTGTGGCCTGGGAACATGACTGAGGCGTGATTCTGGAAAACTGTGGCCTGGGAACATGACATCGGTTTGAATTCTGGTACCCTGTTGCCTGGGAACATGAAATCGGTTTGATTGTGGAAACCTGTGGTCTGGGAATATGACTGAGGTTTGATGGTGGTACACTCTGGCCTGGCAACATGACTGAGGTTTGATTCTGGATCCCTGTGGCCTGGGAACATGACTGAGGCGTGATTCTGGAATCCTGTGGCCTGGCAACATGACATCTGTTTAGATTGTGGAATAATGTGCCCTGGGAATCTGACTGAGGCTTGGTTCTGGAACCCTGTGGACTGGGAACATGACTAAGGTTTAATTGTAGAACCCTGTGCCCTGGAAACATGACTGTGGCCTGGTACTGGAAATCCATGGCCTAGGAATTTGACATTGGTTTGATTCTGGAACCCTGTGTCCTGGGAATATGACTGAGGTTTGATTCTGGAAAACTGTGGCCGGGTACTTGACTGAGGGTTGATGGCAGAAATCTGTGGACTGGGAACATGACTGAGGTTTGATTGTAGAACCCTATGCCCTGGAAACATGACTGTGGCCTGGTACTGGAAACCCATGGCCTAGGAATTTGATATTGGTTTGATTCTGGAACCCTGTGGCCTGGGAACATGACTGAGGATTGATTCTGGAACCCTGTAGCCTGCGAACATAACTGAGGATTGTTTCTGGAACCCTGTGGGCTGGGAACATGACATCAGTGGATTCTGGAACCCTGTGGCCTGGGAACATGAGAACGGTTTAATTCTGGAACCCTGTGGCCTGGGAACATGTCTGAGGTTTGATGGTGGAAACCTGTGGCTTGGCAACATGACTGAGGTTTGTTTCTGGAACCCTGTTCCCTGGGAACATGACTGAGGTTTGATTCTGGACACCTTTGTGCTGGGACAATGACTGTGTTTTGATTGTGGAATCATGGGTCCTGCAAACATGACTGAGGTTTGATTCTGGAACCATGTGTCCTGGGAATATGCCTGAGGTTTGATTCTGGAAATCTGTGGCCTGGAAACTTGACTGAGGTTTGATGGCAGAAACCTGTGGACTGGCAACCTGACTGAGGTTTGATTGTAGAACCCTGTGCCCTGGAAACATGACTGTGGGCTGGTACTGGAAACCCATGGCCTAGGAATTTGACATTGGTTTGATTCTGGAACCCTGTGGCCTGGGAACATGACTGAGGCGTGATTCTGGAAAACTGTGGCCTGGGAATATGACTGAGGTTTGATTCTGGAAATCTGTGGCCTGGGAACTTGACTGAGGTTTGATGGCAGAAACCTGTGGACTGGCAACATGACAGAGGTTTGATTGTAGAACCCTGTGGCCTGGAAATATTACTGTGGCCTGGTACTGGAAACCAATGGCCTGGGAAATTGACATTGGTTTGATTCTGCAACCCTGTGGCCTGGGAACATGATTGAGGCCTGATTCTGGAAAACTGTGGCCTGGGAACATGATTGAGGCCTGATTCTGGAAACCTGTGGCCTGGGAACATGACATCTGTTTAGATTGTGGCATACTGTGCCCTGGGAACCGGACTGAAGGCTTGGTTCTGGAATCCTGTGGACTGGGAACAAGACTGAGGTTTGATTCTGGAACCATGTGGCCTGGGAATATGACTGATGTTAGATCGTGGAATCCTGTGGCCTGGGAACATGACATCGGTTTGAATTCTGGTACCCTGTTGCCTGGGAACATGAAATCGGTTTGATTGTGGAAACCTGTGGTCTGGGAATATGACTGAGGTTTGATGGTGGTACCCTCTGGCCTGGCAACATGACTGAGGTTTGATTCTGGATCCCTGTGGCCTGGGAACATGACTGAGGCGTGATTCTGGAATCCTGTGGCTTGGGAACATGACATCTGTTTAGATTGTGGAATAATGTGCCCTGGGAATCTGACTGAGGCTTGGTTCTGGAACCCTGTGGACTGGGAACATGACTAAGGTTTGATTGTAGAACCCTGTGCCCTGGAAACATGACTGTGGCCTGGTACTGGAAACCCATGGCCTAGGAATTTGACATTGGTTTGATTCTAGAACCCTGTGGCCTGGGAAGATGACTGAGGTTTGATTCTGGAAAACTGTGGCCGGGTACTTGACTGAGGGTTGATGGCAGAAATCTGTGGACTGGGAACATGACTGAGGTTTGATTGTAGATCCCTATGCACTGGAAACATGACTGTGGCCTGGTACTAGAAACCCATGGCCTAGGAATTTGACATTGGTTTGATTCTGGAACCCTGTGGCCTGGGAACATGACTGAGGATTGATTCTGGAACCTTGTAGCCTGCGAACATAACTGAGGATTGTTTCTGGAACCCTGTGGCCTGGGAACATGACATCAGTGGATTCTGGAAACCTGTGGCCTGGGAACATGAGAACGGTTTAATTCTGGAACCCTGTGACCTGGGAACATGTCTGAGGTTTGATGGTGGAAACCTGTGGCTTGGCAACATGACTGAGGTTTGTTTCTGGAACCCTGTTCCCTGCAAACATGACTGAGGTTTGATTCTGGAACCATGTGTCCTGGGAATATGACTGAGGTTTGATTCTGGAAATCTGTGGCCTGGGAATTTGACTGAGGTTTGATGGCAGAAACCTGTGGACTGGCAACATGACAGAGGTTTGATTGTAGAACCCTGTGGCCTGGAAATATGACTGTGGCCTGGTACTGGAAACCCATGGCCTGGGAAATTGACATTGGTTTGATTCTGAAACCCTGTGGCCTGGGAACATGATTGAGGCGTGATTCTGGAAACCTGTGGCCTGGGAACATGACATCTGTTTAGATTGTGGCATACTGTGCCCTGGGAACCGGACTGAAGGCTTGGTTCTGGAATCCTGTGGAGTGGGAACAAGACTGAGATTTTATTCTGGAACCATGTGTCCTGGGAATATGACTGAGGTTTGATTCTGGAAATCTGTGGCCTGGAAACTTGACTGAGGTTTGATGGCAGAAACCTGTGGACTGGCAACATGACTGAGGTTTGATTGTAGAACCCTGTGCCCTGGAAACATGACTGTGGGCTGGTACTGGAAACCCATGGCCTAGGAATTTGACATTGGTTTGATTCTGGAACCCTGTGGCCTGGGAACATGACTGAGGCGTGATTCTGGAAAACTGTGGCCTGGGAATATGACTGAGGTTTGATTCTGGAAATCTGTGGCCTGGGAACTTGACTGAGGTTTGATGGCAGAAATCTGTGGACTGGCAACATGACTGAGGTTTGATTGTAGAACCCTGTGCCCTGGAAACATGACTGCGACCTGATATTTGAAACCCATGGCCTGGGAACTTGACATTGTTTTGATTCCGGAACCCTGTGGCCAGGAACAAGACTGAGGCGTGATTCTGGAACCCTGTGGCCTGGGAACATGACATCTGTTTAGTTTGTGGAATACTGGGCCCTGGGAACCTGACTGAGGCTTGGTTCTGGAACCCTGTGGACTGGGATCATGACTGAGGATTTATTCTGGAATCCTGTGGCCTGGGAACATGACATCAGTGGATTCTTGAACCCTGTGGCCTGGGAACATGAGAACGGTTGGATTCTGGAACACTGTGGCCTGGGAACATGTCTGAGGTTTGATGGTGGAAACCTGTGGCTTGGCAACATGAATGAGGTTTGTTACTGGAACCCTGTTCCCTGGGAATATGACTGAGGTTTGATTCTGGACACCTTTGTCCTGGGAGCATGACTGTGGTTTGATTGTGGAACCATGGGTCCTGCAAACATGACTGAGGTTTGATTCTGGAACCATGTGTCCTGGGAATATGACTGAGGTTTGATTCTGGAAATCTGTGGCCTGGGAACTTGACTGAGGTTTGATGGCAGAAACCTGTGGACTGGCAACATGACTGAGGTTTGATTGTAGAACCCTGTGCCCTGGAAACATGACTGTGGGCTGGTACTGGAAACCCATGGCCTAGGAATTTGACATTGGTTGGATTCTGGAACCCTGTGGCCTGGGAACATGACTGAGGCATGATTCTGGAAAACTGTGGCCTGGGAATATGACTGAGGTTTGATTCTGGAAATCTGTGGCCTGGGAACTTGACTGAGGTTTGATGGCAGAAATCTGTGGACTGGCAACATGACTGAGGTTTGATTGTAGAACCCTGTGCCCTGGAAACATGACTGCGACCTGATATTTGAAACCCATGGCCTGGGAACTTGACATTGTTTTGATTCCGGAACCCTGTGGCCAGGAACAAGACTGAGGCGTGATTCTGGAATCCTGTGGCCTGGGAACATGACATCTGTTTAGATTGTGGAATACTGGGCCCTGGGAACCTGACTGAGGCTTGGTTCTGGAACCCTGTGGACTGGGAACATGACTGAGGTTTTATTCTGGAATCCTGTGGCCTGGGAACATGACATCAGTGGATTCTTGAAACCTGTGGCCTGGGAACATGAGAACGGTTTGATTCTGGAACCCTGTGGCCTGGGAACATGTCTGAGGTTTGATGGTGGAAACCTGTGGCTTGGCAACATGATTGAGGTTTGTTACTGGAACCCTCTTCCCTGGGAACATGACTGAGGTTTGATTCTGGACACCATTGTCCTGGGAACATGACTGTGGTTTGATTGTGGAACCATGGGTCCTGCAAACATGACTGAGGTTTTATTTTGGAACCATGTGTCCTGGGAATATGACTGAGGTTTGATTCTGGAAATCTGTGGCCTGGGAAGTTGACTGAGGTTTGATTGTAGAACCCTGTGGCCTGGAAATATGACTGTGGCCTGGTACTGGAAACCCATGGCCTGGGAAATTGACATTGGTTTGATTCTGAAACCCTGTGGCCTGGGAACATGATTGAGGCGTGATTCTGGAAACCTGTGGCCTGGGAACATGACATCTGTTTAGATTGTGGCATACTGTGCCCTGGGAACCGGACTGAAGGCTTGGTTCTGGAATCCTGTGGAGTGGGAACAAGACTGAGATTTTATTCTGGAACCATATGTCCTGGGAATATGACTGAGGTTTGATTCTGGAAATCTGTGGCCTGGAAACTTGACTGAGGTTTGATGGCAGAAACCTGTGGACTGGCAACATGACTGAGGTTTGATTGTAGAACCCTGTGCCCTGGAAACATGACTGTGGGCTGGTACTGGAAACCCATGGCCTAGGAATTTGACATTGGTTTGATTCTGGAACCCTGTGGCCTGGGAACATGACTGAGGCGTGATTCTGGAAAACTGTGGCCTGGGAATATGACTGAGGTTTGATTCTGGAAATCTGTGGCCTGGGAACTTGACTGAGGTTTGATGGCAGAAACCTGTGGACTGGCAACATGACAGAGGTTTGATTGTAGAACCCTGTGGCCTGGAAATATTACTGTGGCCTGGTACTGGAAACCCATGGCCTGGGAAATTGACATTGGTTTGATTCTGCAACCCTGTGGCCTGGGAACATGATTGAGGCCTGATTCTGGAAACCTGTGGCCTGGGAACATGACATCTGTTTAGATTGTGGCATACTGTGCCCTGGGAACCGGACTGAAGGCTTGGTTCTGGAATCCTGTGGACTGGGAACAAGACTGAGGTTTGATTCTGGAACCATGTGGCCTGGGAATATGACTGATGTTAGATCGTGGAATCCTGTGGCCTGGGAACATGACATCGGTTTGAATTCTGGTACCCTGTTGCCTGGGAACATGAAATCGGTTTGATTGTGGAAACCTGTGGTCTGGGAATATGACTGAGGTTTGATGGTGGTACACTCTGGCCTGGCAACATGACTGAGGTTTGATTCTGGATCCCTGTGGCCTGGGAACATGACTGAGGCGTGATTCTGGAATCCTGTGGCCTGGCAACATGACATCTGTTTAGATTGTGGAATAATGTGCCCTGGGAATCTGACTGAGGCTTGGTTCTGGAACCCTGTGGACTGGGAACATGACTAAGGTTTAATTGTAGAACCCTGTGCCCTGGAAACATGACTGTGGCCTGGTACTGGAAATCCATGGCCTAGGAATTTGACATTGGTTTGATTCTGGAACCCTGTGTCCTGGGAATATGACTGAGGTTTGATTCTGGAAAACTGTGGCCGGGTACTTGACTGAGGGTTGATGGCAGAAATCTGTGGACTGGGAACATGACTGAGGTTTGATTGTAGAACCCTATGCCCTGGAAACATGACTGTGGCCTGGTACTGGAAACCCATGGCCTAGGAATTTGATATTGGTTTGATTCTGGAACCCTGTGGCCTGGGAACATGACTGAGGATTGATTCTGGAACCCTGTAGCCTGCGAACATAACTGAGGATTGTTTCTGGAACCCTGTGGGCTGGGAACATGACATCAGTGGATTCTGGAACCCTGTGGCCTGGGAACATGAGAACGGTTTAATTCTGGAACCCTGTGGCCTGGGAACATGTCTGAGGTTTGATGGTGGAAACCTGTGGCTTGGCAACATGACTGAGGTTTGTTTCTGGAACCCTGTTCCCTGGGAACATGACTGAGGTTTGATTCTGGACACCTTTGTGCTGGGACAATGACTGTGTTTTGATTGTGGAATCATGGGTCCTGCAAACATGACTGAGGTTTGATTCTGGAACCATGTGTCCTGGGAATATGCCTGAGGTTTGATTCTGGAAATCTGTGGCCTGGAAACTTGACTGAGGTTTGATGGCAGAAACCTGTGGACTGGCAACCTGACTGAGGTTTGATTGTAGAACCCTGTGCCCTGGAAACATGACTGTGGGCTGGTACTGGAAACCCATGGCCTAGGAATTTGACATTGGTTTGATTCTGGAACCCTGTGGCCTGGGAACATGACTGAGGCGTGATTCTGGAAAACTGTGGCCTGGGAATATGACTGAGGTTTGATTCTGGAAATCTGTGGCCTGGGAACTTGACTGAGGTTTGATGGCAGAAACCTGTGGACTGGCAACATGACAGAGGTTTGATTGTAGAACCCTGTGGCCTGGAAATATTACTGTGGCCTGGTACTGGAAACCAATGGCCTGGGAAATTGACATTGGTTTGATTCTGCAACCCTGTGGCCTGGGAACATGATTGAGGCCTGATTCTGGAAAACTGTGGCCTGGGAACATGATTGAGGCCTGATTCTGGAAACCTGTGGCCTGGGAACATGACATCTGTTTAGATTGTGGCATACTGTGCCCTGGGAACCGGACTGAAGGCTTGGTTCTGGAATCCTGTGGACTGGGAACAAGACTGAGGTTTGATTCTGGAACCATGTGGCCTGGGAATATGACTGATGTTAGATCGTGGAATCCTGTGGCCTGGGAACATGACATCGGTTTGAATTCTGGTACCCTGTTGCCTGGGAACATGAAATCGGTTTGATTGTGGAAACCTGTGGTCTGGGAATATGACTGAGGTTTGATGGTGGTACCCTCTGGCCTGGCAACATGACTGAGGTTTGATTCTGGATCCCTGTGGCCTGGGAACATGACTGAGGCGTGATTCTGGAATCCTGTGGCTTGGGAACATGACATCTGTTTAGATTGTGGAATAATGTGCCCTGGGAATCTGACTGAGGCTTGGTTCTGGAACCCTGTGGACTGGGAACATGACTAAGGTTTGATTGTAGAACCCTGTGCCCTGGAAACATGACTGTGGCCTGGTACTGGAAACCCATGGCCTAGGAATTTGACATTGGTTTGATTCTAGAACCCTGTGGCCTGGGAACATGACTGAGGTTTGATTCTGGAAAACTGTGGCCGGGTACTTGACTGAGGGTTGATGGCAGAAATCTGTGGACTGGGAACATGACTGAGGTTTGATTGTAGATCCCTATGCCCTGGAAACATGACTGTGGCCTGGTACTAGAAACCCATGGCCTAGGAATTTGACATTGGTTTGATTCTGGAACCCTGTGGCCTGGGAACATGACTGAGGATTGATTCTGGAACCTTGTAGCCTGCGAACATAACTGAGGATTGTTTCTGGAACCCTGTGGCCTGGGAACATGACATCAGTGGATTCTGGAAACCTGTGGCCTGGGAACATGAGAACGGTTTAATTCTGGAACCCTGTGACCTGGGAACATGTCTGAGGTTTGATGGTGGAAACCTGTGGCTTGGCAACATGACTGAGGTTTGTTTCTGGAACCCTGTTCCCTGCAAACATGACTGAGGTTTGATTCTGGAACCATGTGTCCTGGGAATATGACTGAGGTTTGATTCTGGAAATCTGTGGCCTGGGAATTTGACTGAGGTTTGATGGCAGAAACCTGTGGACTGGCAACATGACAGAGGTTTGATTGTAGAACCCTGTGGCCTGGAAATATGACTGTGGCCTGGTACTGGAAACCCATGGCCTGGGAAATTGACATTGGTTTGATTCTGAAACCCTGTGGCCTGGGAACATGATTGAGGCGTGATTCTGGAACCCTGTGGCCTGGGAACATGACATCTGTTTAGATTGTGGCATACTGTGCCCTGGGAACCGGACTGAAGGCTTGGTTCTGGAATCCTGTGGAGTGGGAACAAGACTGAGATTTTATTCTGGAACCATGTGTCCTGGGAATATGACTGAGGTTTGATTCTGGAAATCTGTGGCCTGGAAACTTGACTGAGGTTTGATGGCAGAAACCTGTGGACTGGCAACATGACTGAGGTTTGATTGTAGAACCCTGTGCCCTGGAAACATGACTGTGGGCTGGTACTGGAAACCCATGGCCTAGGAATTTGACATTGGTTTGATTCTGGAACCCTGTGGCCTGGGAACATGACTGAGGCGTGATTCTGGAAAACTGTGGCCTGGGAATATGACTGAGGTTTGATTCTGGAAATCTGTGGCCTGGGAACTTGACTGAGGTTTGATGGCAGAAATCTGTGGACTGGCAACATGACTGAGGTTTGATTGTAGAACCCTGTGCCCTGGAAACATGACTGCGACCTGATATTTGAAACCCATGGCCTGGGAACTTGACATTGTTTTGATTCCGGAACCCTGTGGCCAGGAACAAGACTGAGGCGTGATTCTGGAACCCTGTGGCCTGGGAACATGACATCTGTTTAGTTTGTGGAATACTGGGCCCTGGGAACCTGACTGAGGCTTGGTTCTGGAACCCTGTGGACTGGGATCATGACTGAGGATTTATTCTGGAATCCTGTGGCCTGGGAACATGACATCAGTGGATTCTTGAACCCTGTGGCCTGGGAACATGAGAACGGTTGGATTCTGGAACACTGTGGCCTGGGAACATGTCTGAGGTTTGATGGTGGAAACCTGTGGCTTGGCAACATGAATGAGGTTTGTTACTGGAACCCTGTTCCCTGGGAATATGACTGAGGTTTGATTCTGGACACCTTTGTCCTGGGAGCATGACTGTGGTTTGATTGTGGAACCATGGGTCCTGCAAACATGACTGAGGTTTGATTCTGGAACCATGTGTCCTGGGAATATGACTGAGGTTTGATTCTGGAAATCTGTGGCCTGGGAACTTGACTGAGGTTTGATGGCAGAAACCTGTGGACTGGCAACATGACTGAGGTTTGATTGTAGAACCCTGTGCCCTGGAAACATGACTGTGGGCTGGTACTGGAAACCCATGGCCTAGGAATTTGACATTGGTTGGATTCTGGAACCCTGTGGCCTGGGAACATGACTGAGGCATGATTCTGGAAAACTGTGGCCTGGGAATATGACTGAGGTTTGATTCTGGAAATCTGTGGCCTGGGAACTTGACTGAGGTTTGATGGCAGAAATCTGTGGACTGGCAACATGACTGAGGTTTGATTGTAGAACCCTGTGCCCTGGAAACATGACTGCGACCTGATATTTGAAACCCATGGCCTGGGAACTTGACATTGTTTTGATTCCGGAACCCTGTGGCCAGGAACAAGACTGAGGCGTGATTCTGGAATCCTGTGGCCTGGGAACATGACATCTGTTTAGATTGTGGAATACTGGGCCCTGGGAACCTGACTGAGGCTTGGTTCTGGAACCCTGTGGACTGGGAACATGACTGAGGTTTTATTCTGGAATCCTGTGGCCTGGGAACATGACATCAGTGGATTCTTGAAACCTGTGGCCTGGGAACATGAGAACGGTTTGATTCTGGAACCCTGTGGCCTGGGAACATGTCTGAGGTTTGATGGTGGAAACCTGTGGCTTGGCAACATGATTGAGGTTTGTTACTGGAACCCTCTTCCCTGGGAACATGACTGAGGTTTGATTCTGGACACCATTGTCCTGGGAACATGACTGTGGTTTGATTGTGGAACCATGGGTCCTGCAAACATGACTGAGGTTTTATTTTGGAACCATGTGTCCTGGGAATATGACTGAGGTTTGATTCTGGAAATCTGTGGCCTGGGAAGTTGACTGAGGTTTGATTGTAGAACCCTGTGGCCTGGAAATATGACTGTGGCCTGGTACTGGAAACCCATGGCCTGGGAAATTGACATTGGTTTGATTCTGAAACCCTGTGGCCTGGGAACATGATTGAGGCGTGATTCTGGAAACCTGTGGCCTGGGAACATGACATCTGTTTAGATTGTGGCATACTGTGCCCTGGGAACCGGACTGAAGGCTTGGTTCTGGAATCCTGTGGAGTGGGAACAAGACTGAGATTTTATTCTGGAACCATATGTCCTGGGAATATGACTGAGGTTTGATTCTGGAAATCTGTGGCCTGGAAACTTGACTGAGGTTTGATGGCAGAAACCTGTGGACTGGCAACATGACTGAGGTTTGATTGTAGAACCCTGTGCCCTGGAAACATGACTGTGGGCTGGTACTGGAAACCCATGGCCTAGGAATTTGACATTGGTTTGATTCTGGAACCCTGTGGCCTGGGAACATGACTGAGGCGTGATTCTGGAAAACTGTGGCCTGGGAATATGACTGAGGTTTGATTCTGGAAATCTGTGGCCTGGGAACTTGACTGAGGTTTGATGGCAGAAACCTGTGGACTGGCAACATGACAGAGGTTTGATTGTAGAACCCTGTGGCCTGGAAATATTACTGTGGCCTGGTACTGGAAACCCATGGCCTGGGAAATTGACATTGGTTTGATTCTGCAACCCTGTGGCCTGGGAACATGATTGAGGCCTGATTCTGGAAACCTGTGGCCTGGGAACATGACATCTGTTTAGATTGTGGCATACTGTGCCCTGGGAACCGGACTGAAGGCTTGGTTCTGGAATCCTGTGGAGTGGGAACAAGACTGAGATTTTATTCTGGAACCATGTGTCCTGGGAATATGACTGAGGTTTGATTCTGGAAATCTGTGGCCTGGAAACTTGACTGAGGTTTGATGGCAGAAACCTGTGGACTGGCAACATGACTGAGGTTTGATTGTAGAACCCTGTGCCCTGGAAACATGACTGTGGGCTGGTACTGGAAACCCATGGCCTAGGAATTTGACTTTGGTTTGATTCTGGAACCCTGTGGCCTGGGAACATGACTGAGGCGTGATTCTGGAAAACTGTGGCCTGGGAATATGACTGAGGTTTGATTCTGGAAATCTGTGGCCTGGGAACTTGACTGAGGTTTGATGGCAGAAATCTGTGGACTGGCAACATGACTGAGGTTTGATTGTAGAACCCTGTGCCCTGGAAACATGACTGCGACCTGATATTTGAAACCCATGGCCTGGGAACTTGACATTGTTTTGATTCCGGAACCCTGTGGCCAGGAACAAGACTGAGGCGTGATTCTGGAACCCTGTGGCCTGGGAACATGACATCTGTTTAGTTTGTGGAATACTGGGCCCTGGGAACCTGACTGAGGCTTGGTTCTGGAACCCTGTGGACTGGGATCATGACTGAGGATTTATTCTGGAATCCTGTGGCCTGGGAACATGACATCAGTGGATTCTTCAACCCTGTGGCCTGGGAACATGAGAACGGTTGGATTCTGGAACACTGTGGCCTGGGAACATGTCTGAGGTTTGATGGTGGAAACCTGTGGCTTGGCAACATGAATGAGGTTTGTTACTGGAACCCTGTTCCCTGGGAATATGACTGAGGTTTGATTCTGGACACCTTTGTCCTGGGAGCATGACTGTGGTTTGATTGTGGAACCATGGGTCCTGCAAACATGACTGAGGTTTGATTCTGGAACCATGTGTCCTGGGAATATGACTGAGGTTTGATTCTGGAAATCTGTGGCCTGGGAACTTGACTGAGGTTTGATGGCAGAAACCTGTGGACTGGCAACATGACTGAGGTTTGATTGTAGAACCCTGTGCCCTGGAAACATGACTGTGGGCTGGTACTGGAAACCCATGGCCTAGGAATTTGACATTGGTTGGATTCTGGAACCCTGTGGCCTGGGAACATGACTGAGGCATGATTCTGGAAAACTGTGGCCTGGGAATATGACTGAGGTTTGATTCTGGAAATCTGTGGCCTGGGAACTTGACTGAGGTTTGATGGCAGAAATCTGTGGACTGGCAACATGACTGAGGTTTGATTGTAGAACCCTGTGCCCTGGAAACATGACTGCGACCTGATATTTGAAACCCATGGCCTGGGAACTTGACATTGTTTTGATTCCGGAACCCTGTGGCCAGGAACAAGACTGAGGCGTGATTCTGGAATCCTGTGGCCTGGGAACATGACATCTGTTTAGATTGTGGAATACTGGGCCCTGGGAACCTGACTGAGGCTTGGTTCTGGAACCCTGTGGACTGGGAACATGACTGAGGTTTTATTCTGGAATCCTGTGGCCTGGGAACATGACATCAGTGGATTCTTGAAACCTGTGGCCTGGGAACATGAGAACGGTTTGATTCTGGAACCCTGTGGCCTGGGAACATGTCTGAGGTTTGATGGTGGAAACCTGTGGCTTGGCAACATGATTGAGGTTTGTTACTGGAACCCTCTTCCCTGGGAACATGACTGAGGTTTGATTCTGGACACCATTGTCCTGGGAACATGACTGTGGTTTGATTGTGGAACCATGGGTCCTGCAAACATGACTGAGGTTTTATTTTGGAACCATGTGTCCTGGGAATATGACTGAGGTTTGATTCTGGAAATCTGTGGCCTGGGAAGTTGACTGAGGTTTGATTGTAGAACCCTGTGGCCTGGAAATATGACTGTGGCCTGGTACTGGAAACCCATGGCCTGGGAAATTGACATTGGTTTGATTCTGAAACCCTGTGGCCTGGGAACATGATTGAGGCGTGATTCTGGAAACCTGTGGCCTGGGAACATGACATCTGTTTAGATTGTGGCATACTGTGCCCTGGGAACCGGACTGAAGGCTTGGTTCTGGAATCCTGTGGAGTGGGAACAAGACTGAGATTTTATTCTGGAACCATATGTCCTGGGAATATGACTGAGGTTTGATTCTGGAAATCTGTGGCCTGGAAACTTGACTGAGGTTTGATGGCAGAAACCTGTGGACTGGCAACATGACTGAGGTTTGATTGTAGAACCCTGTGCCCTGGAAACATGACTGTGGGCTGGTACTGGAAACCCATGGCCTAGGAATTTGACATTGGTTTGATTCTGGAACCCTGTGGCCTGGGAACATGACTGAGGCGTGATTCTGGAAAACTGTGGCCTGGGAATATGACTGAGGTTTGATTCTGGAAATCTGTGGCCTGGGAACTTGACTGAGGTTTGATGGCAGAAACCTGTGGACTGGCAACATGACAGAGGTTTGATTGTAGAACCCTGTGGCCTGGAAATATAACTGTGGCCTGGTACTGGAAACCCATGGCCTGGGAAATTGACATTGGTTTGATTCTGCAACCCTGTGGCCTGGGAACATGATTGAGGCCTGATTCTGGAAACCTGTGGCCTGGGAACATGACATCTGTTTAGATTGTGGCATACTGTGCCCTGGGAACCGGAATGAAGGCTTGGTTCTGGAATCCTGTGGACTGGGAACAAGACTGAGGTTTGATTCTGGAACCATGTGGCCTGGGAATATGACTGATGTTAGATCGTGGAATCCTGTGGCCTGGGAACATGACATCGGTTTGAATTCTGGTACCCTGTTGCCTGGGAACATGAAATCGGTTTGATTGTGGAAACCTGTGGTCTGGGAATATGACTGAGGTTTGATGGTGGTACACTCTGGCCTGGCAACATGACTGAGGTTTGATTCTGGATCCCTGTGGCCTGGGAACATGACTGAGGCGTGATTCTGGAATCCTGTGGCCTGGCAACATGACATCTGTTTAGATTGTGGAATAATGTGCCCTGGGAATCTGACTGAGGCTTGGTTCTGGAACCCTGTGGACTGGGAACATGACTAAGGTTTAATTGTAGAACCCTGTGCCCTGGAAACATGACTGTGGCCTGGTACTGGAAATCCATGGCCTAGGAATTTGACATTGGTTTGATTCTGGAACCCTGTGTCCTGGGAATATGACTGAGGTTTGATTCTGGAAAACTGTGGCCGGGTACTTGACTGAGGGTTGATGGCAGAAATCTGTGGACTGGGAACATGACTGAGGTTTGATTGTAGAACCCTATGCCCTGGAAACATGACTGTGGCCTGGTACTGGAAACCCATGGCCTAGGAATTTGATATTGGTTTGATTCTGGAACCCTGTGGCCTGGGAACATGACTGAGGATTGATTCTGGAACCCTGTAGCCTGCGAACATAACTGAGGATTGTTTCTGGAACCCTGTGGGCTGGGAACATGACATCAGTGGATTCTGGAACCCTGTGGCCTGGGAACATGAGAACGGTTTAATTCTGGAACCCTGTGGCCTGGGAACATGTCTGAGGTTTGATGGTGGAAACCTGTGGCTTGGCAACATGACTGAGGTTTGTTTCTGGAACCCTGTTCCCTGGGAACATGACTGAGGTTTGATTCTGGACACCTTTGTGCTGGGACAATGACTGTGTTTTGATTGTGGAATCATGGGTCCTGCAAACATGACTGAGGTTTGATTCTGGAACCATGTGTCCTGGGAATATGCCTGAGGTTTGATTCTGGAAATCTGTGGCCTGGAAACTTGACTGAGGTTTGATGGCAGAAACCTGTGGACTGGCAACCTGACTGAGGTTTGATTGTAGAACCCTGTGCCCTGGAAACATGACTGTGGGCTGGTACTGGAAACCCATGGCCTAGGAATTTGACATTGGTTTGATTCTGGAACCCTGTGGCCTGGGAACATGACTGAGGCGTGATTCTGGAAAACTGTGGCCTGGGAATATGACTGAGGTTTGATTCTGGAAATCTGTGGCCTGGGAACTTGACTGAGGTTTGATGGCAGAAACCTGTGGACTGGCAACATGACAGAGGTTTGATTGTAGAACCCTGTGGCCTGGAAATATTACTGTGGCCTGGTACTGGAAACCAATGGCCTGGGAAATTGACATTGGTTTGATTCTGCAACCCTGTGGCCTGGGAACATGATTGAGGCCTGATTCTGGAAAACTGTGGCCTGGGAACATGATTGAGGCCTGATTCTGGAAACCTGTGGCCTGGGAACATGACATCTGTTTAGATTGTGGCATACTGTGCCCTGGGAACCGGACTGAAGGCTTGGTTCTGGAATCCTGTGGACTGGGAACAAGACTGAGGTTTGATTCTGGAACCATGTGGCCTGGGAATATGACTGATGTTAGATCGTGGAATCCTGTGGCCTGGGAACATGACATCGGTTTGAATTCTGGTACCCTGTTGCCTGGGAACATGAAATCGGTTTGATTGTGGAAACCTGTGGTCTGGGAATATGACTGAGGTTTGATGGTGGTACCCTCTGGCCTGGCAACATGACTGAGGTTTGATTCTGGATCCCTGTGGCCTGGGAACATGACTGAGGCGTGATTCTGGAATCCTGTGGCTTGGGAACATGACATCTGTTTAGATTGTGGAATAATGTGCCCTGGGAATCTGACTGAGGCTTGGTTCTGGAACCCTGTGGACTGGGAACATGACTAAGGTTTGATTGTAGAACCCTGTGCCCTGGAAACATGACTGTGGCCTGGTACTGGAAACCCATGGCCTAGGAATTTGACATTGGTTTGATTCTAGAACCCTGTGGCCTGGGAACATGACTGAGGTTTGATTCTGGAAAACTGTGGCCGGGTACTTGACTGAGGGTTGATGGCAGAAATCTGTGGACTGGGAACATGACTGAGGTTTGATTGTAGATCCCTATGCCCTGGAAACATGACTGTGGCCTGGTACTAGAAACCCATGGCCTAGGAATTTGACATTGGTTTGATTCTGGAACCCTGTGGCCTGGGAACATGACTGAGGATTGATTCTGGAACCTTGTAGCCTGCGAACATAACTGAGGATTGTTTCTGGAACCCTGTGGCCTGGGAACATGACATCAGTGGATTCTGGAAACCTGTGGCCTGGGAACATGAGAACGGTTTAATTCTGGAACCCTGTGACCTGGGAACATGTCTGAGGTTTGATGGTGGAAACCTGTGGCTTGGCAACATGACTGAGGTTTGTTTCTGGAACCCTGTTCCCTGCAAACATGACTGAGGTTTGATTCTGGAACCATGTGTCCTGGGAATATGACTGAGGTTTGATTCTGGAAATCTGTGGCCTGGGAATTTGACTGAGGTTTGATGGCAGAAACCTGTGGACTGGCAACATGACAGAGGTTTGATTGTAGAACCCTGTGGCCTGGAAATATGACTGTGGCCTGGTACTGGAAACCCATGGCCTGGGAAATTGACATTGGTTTGATTCTGAAACCCTGTGGCCTGGGAACATGATTGAGGCGTGATTCTGGAACCCTGTGGCCTGGGAACATGACATCTGTTTAGATTGTGGCATACTGTGCCCTGGGAACCGGACTGAAGGCTTGGTTCTGGAATCCTGTGGAGTGGGAACAAGACTGAGATTTTATTCTGGAACCATGTGTCCTGGGAATATGACTGAGGTTTGATTCTGGAAATCTGTGGCCTGGAAACTTGACTGAGGTTTGATGGCAGAAACCTGTGGACTGGCAACATGACTGAGGTTTGATTGTAGAACCCTGTGCCCTGGAAACATGACTGTGGGCTGGTACTGGAAACCCATGGCCTAGGAATTTGACATTGGTTTGATTCTGGAACCCTGTGGCCTGGGAACATGACTGAGGCGTGATTCTGGAAAACTGTGGCCTGGGAATATGACTGAGGTTTGATTCTGGAAATCTGTGGCCTGGGAACTTGACTGAGGTTTGATGGCAGAAATCTGTGGACTGGCAACATGACTGAGGTTTGATTGTAGAACCCTGTGCCCTGGAAACATGACTGCGACCTGATATTTGAAACCCATGGCCTGGGAACTTGACATTGTTTTGATTCCGGAACCCTGTGGCCAGGAACAAGACTGAGGCGTGATTCTGGAATCCTGTGGCCTGGGAACATGACATCTGTTTAGTTTGTGGAATACTGGGCCCTGGGAACCTGACTGAGGCTTGGTTCTGGAACCCTGTGGACTGGGATCATGACTGAGGATTTATTCTGGAATCCTGTGGCCTGGGAACATGACATCAGTGGATTCTTGAACCCTGTGGCCTGGGAACATGAGAACGGTTGGATTCTGGAACACTGTGGCCTGGGAACATGTCTGAGGTTTGATGGTGGAAACCTGTGGCTTGGCAACATGAATGAGGTTTGTTACTGGAACCCTGTTCCCTGGGAATATGACTGAGGTTTGATTCTGGACACCTTTGTCCTGGGAGCATGACTGTGGTTTGATTGTGGAACCATGGGTCCTGCAAACATGACTGAGGTTTGATTCTGGAACCATGTGTCCTGGGAATATGACTGAGGTTTGATTCTGGAAATCTGTGGCCTGGGAACTTGACTGAGGTTTGATGGCAGAAACCTGTGGACTGGCAACATGACTGAGGTTTGATTGTAGAACCCTGTGCCCTGGAAACATGACTGTGGGCTGGTACTGGAAACCCATGGCCTAGGAATTTGACATTGGTTGGATTCTGGAACCCTGTGGCCTGGGAACATGACTGAGGCATGATTCTGGAAAACTGTGGCCTGGGAATATGACTGAGGTTTGATTCTGGAAATCTGTGGCCTGGGAACTTGACTGAGGTTTGATGGCAGAAATCTGTGGACTGGCAACATGACTGAGGTTTGATTGTAGAACCCTGTGCCCTGGAAACATGACTGCGACCTGATATTTGAAACCCATGGCCTGGGAACTTGACATTGTTTTGATTCCGGAACCCTGTGGCCAGGAACAAGACTGAGGCGTGATTCTGGAATCCTGTGGCCTGGGAACATGACATCTGTTTAGATTGTGGAATACTGGGCCCTGGGAAACTGACTGAGGCTTGGTTCTGGAACCCTGTGGACTGGGAACATGACTGAGGTTTTATTCTGGAATCCTGTGGCCTGGGAACATGACATCAGTGGATTCTTGAAACCTGTGGCCTGGGAACATGAGAACGGTTTGATTCTGGAACCCTGTGGCCTGGGAACATGTCTGAGATTTGATGGTGGAAACCTGTGGCTTGGCAACATGACTGAGGTTTGTTACTGGAACCCTCTTCCCTGGGAACATGACTGAGGTTTGATTCTGGACACCATTGTCCTGGGAACATGACTGTGGTTTGATTGTGGAACCATGGGTCCTGCAAACATGACTGAGGTTTTATTTTGGAACCATGTGTCCTGGGAATATGACTGAGGTTTGATTCTGGAAATCTGTGGCCTGGGAAGTTGACTGAGGTTTGATTGTAGAACCCTGTGGCCTGGAAATATGACTGTGGCCTGGTACTGGAAACCCATGGCCTGGGAAATTGACATTGGTTTGATTCTGAAACCCTGTGGCCTGGGAACATGATTGAGGCGTGATTCTGGAAACCTGTGGCCTGGGAACATGACATCTGTTTAGATTGTGGCATACTGTGCCCTGGGAACCGGACTGAAGGCTTGGTTCTGGAATCCTGTGGAGTGGGAACAAGACTGAGATTTTATTCTGGAACCATATGTCCTGGGAATATGACTGAGGTTTGATTCTGGAAATCTGTGGCCTGGAAACTTGACTGAGGTTTGATGGCAGAAACCTGTGGACTGGCAACATGACTGAGGTTTGATTGTAGAACCCTGTGCCCTGGAAACATGACTGTGGGCTGGTACTGGAAACCCATGGCCTAGGAATTTGACATTGGTTTGATTCTGGAACCCTGTGGCCTGGGAACATGACTGAGGCGTGATTCTGGAAAACTGTGGCCTGGGTATATGACTGAGGTTTGATTCTGGAAATCTGTGGCCTGGGAACTTGACTGAGGTTTGATGGCAGAAACCTGTGGACTGGCAACATGACAGAGGTTTGATTGTAGAACCCTGTGGCCTGGAAATATTACTGTGGCCTGGTACTGGAAACCCATGGCCTGGGAAATTGACATTGGTTTGATTCTGGAACCCTGTGGCCAGGAACAAGACTGAGGCGTGATTCTGGAATCCTGTGGCCTGGGAACATGACATCTGTTTAGATTGTGGAATACTGGGCCCTGGGAACCTGACTGAGGCTTGGTTCTGGAACCCTGTGGACTGGGAACATGACTGAGGATTTATTCTGGAATCCTGTGGCCTGGGAACATGACATCAGTGGATTCTTCAACCCTGTGGCCTGGGAACATGAGAACGGTTGGATTTTGGAACACTGTGGCCTGGGAACATGTCTGAGGTTTGATGTTGGAAACCTGTGGCTTGGCAACATGAATGAGGTTTGTTACTGGAACCCTCTTCCCTGGGAACATGACTGAGGTTTGATTCTGGACACCTTTGTCCTGGGAACATGACTGTGGTTTGATTGTGGAACCATGGGTCCTGCAAACATGACTGAGGTTTTATTCTGGAACCATGTGTCCTGGGAATATGACTGAGGTTTGATTCTGGAAATCTGTGGCCTGGGAAGTTGACTGACTTTTGATGGCAGAAACCTGTGGACTGGCAACATGACAGAGGTTTGATTGTAGAACCCTGTGGCCTGGAAATATGACTGTGGCCTGGTACTGGGAACCCATGGCCTGGGAAATTGACATTGGTTTGATTCTGAAACCCTGTGGCCTGGGAACATGATTGAGGCGTGATTCTGGAAACCTGTGTCCTGGGAACATGACATCTGTTTAGATTGTGGCATACTGTGCCCTGGGAACCGGACTGAAGGCTTGGTTCTGGAATCCTGTGGAGTGGGAACAAGACTGAGATTTTATTCTGGAACCATGTGTCCTGGGAATATGACTGAGGTTTGATTCTGGAAATCTGTGGCCTGGAAACTTGACTGAGGTTTGATGGCAGAAACCTGTGGACTGGCAACATGACTGAGGTTTGATTGTAGAACCCTGTGCCCTGGAAACATGACTGTGGGCTGGTACTGGAAACCCATGGCCTAGGAATTTGACATTGGTTTGATTCTGGAACCCTGTGGCCTGGGAACATGACTGAGGCGTGATTCTGGAAAACTGTGGCCTGGGAATATGACTGAGGTTTGATTCTGGAAATCTGTGGCCTGGGAACTTGACTGAGGTTTGATGGCAGAAACCTGTGGACTGGCAACATGACAGAGGTTTGATTGTAGAACCCTGTGGCCTGGAAATATTACTGTGGCCTGGTACTGGAAACCCATGGCCTGGGAAATTGACATTGGTTTGATTCTGCAACCCTGTGGCCTGGGAACATGATTGAGGCCTGATTCTGGAAACCTGTGGCCTGGGAACATGACATCTGTTTAGATTGTGGCATACTGTGCCCTGGGAACCGGACTGAAGGCTTGGTTCTGGAATCCTGTGGACTGGGAACAAGACTGAGGTTTGATTCTGGAACCATGTGGCCTGGGAATATGACTGATGTTAGATCGTGGAATCCTGTGGCCTGGGAACATGACATCGGTTTGAATTCTGGTACCCTGTTGCCTGGGAACATGAAATCGGTTTGATTGTGGAAACCTGTGGTCTGGGAATATGACTGAGGTTTGATGGTGGTACACTCTGGCCTGGCAACATGACTGAGGTTTGATTCTGGATCCCTGTGGCCTGGGAACATGACTGAGGCGTGATTCTGGAATCCTGTGGCCTGGGAACATGACATCTGTTTAGATTGTGGAATAATGTGCCCTGGGAATCTGACTGAGGCTTGGTTCTGGAACCCTGTGGACTGGGAACATGACTAAGGTTTAATTGTAGAACCCTGTGCGCTGGAAACATGACTGTGGCCTGGTACTGGAAACCCATGGCCTGGGAAATTGACATTGGTTTGATTCTGAAACCCTGTGGCCTGGGAACATGATTGAGGCGTGATTCTGGAAACCTGTGTCCTGGGAACATGACATCTGTTTAGATTGTGGCATACTGTGCCCTGGGAACCGGACTGAAGGCTTGGTTCTGGAATCCTGTGGAGTGGGAACAAGACTGAGATTTTATTCTGGAACAATGTGTCCTGGGAATATGACTGAGGTTTGATTCTGGAAATCTGTGGCCTGGAAACTTGACTGAGGTTTGATGGCAGAAACCTGTGGACTGGCAACCTGACTGAGGTTTGATTGTAGAACCCTGTGCCCTGGAAACATGACTGTGGGCTGGTACTGGAAACCCATGGCCTAGGAATTTGACATTGGTTGGATTCTGGAACCCTGTGGCCAGGAACAAGACTGAGGCGTGATTCTGGAATCCTGTGGCCTGGGAACATGACATCTGTTTAGATTGTGGCATACTGTGCCCTGGGAACCGGACTGAAGGCTTGGTTCTGGAATCCTGTGGACTGGGAACAAGACTGAGGTTTGATTCTGGAACCATGTGGCCTGGGAATATGACTGATGTTAGATCGTGGAATCCTGTGGCCTGGGAACATGACATCGGTTTGAATTCTGGTACCCTGTTGCCTGGGAACATGAAATCGGTTTGATTGTGGAAACCTGTGGTCTGGGAATATGACTGAGGTTTGATGGTGGTACACTCTGGCCTGGCAACATGACTGAGGTTTGATTCTGGATCCCTGTGGCCTGGGAACATGACTGAGGCGTGATTCTGGAATCCTGTGGCCTGGCAACATGACATCTGTTTAGATTGTGGAATAATGTGCCCTGGGAATCTGACTGAGGCTTGGTTCTGGAACCCTGTGGACTGGGAACATGACTAAGGTTTAATTGTAGAACCCTGTGCCCTGGAAACATGACTGTGGCCTGGTACTGGAAATCCATGGCCTAGGAATTTGACATTGGTTTGATTCTGGAACCCTGTGTCCTGGGAATATGACTGAGGTTTGATTCTGGAAAACTGTGGCCGGGTACTTGACTGAGGGTTGATGGCAGAAATCTGTGGACTGGGAACATGACTGAGGTTTGATTGTAGAACCCTATGCCCTGGAAACATGACTGTGGCCTGGTACTGGAAACCCATGGCCTAGGAATTTGATATTGGTTTGATTCTGGAACCCTGTGGCCTGGGAACATGACTGAGGATTGATTCTGGAACCCTGTAGCCTGCGAACATAACTGAGGATTGTTTCTGGAACCCTGTGGGCTGGGAACATGACATCAGTGGATTCTGGAACCCTGTGGCCTGGGAACATGAGAACGGTTTAATTCTGGAACCCTGTGGCCTGGGAACATGTCTGAGGTTTGATGGTGGAAACCTGTGGCTTGGCAACATGACTGAGGTTTGTTTCTGGAACCCTGTTCCCTGGGAACATGACTGAGGTTTGATTCTGGACACCTTTGTGCTGGGACAATGACTGTGTTTTGATTGTGGAATCATGGGTCCTGCAAACATGACTGAGGTTTGATTCTGGAACCATGTGTCCTGGGAATATGCCTGAGGTTTGATTCTGGAAATCTGTGGCCTGGAAACTTGACTGAGGTTTGATGGCAGAAACCTGTGGACTGGCAACCTGACTGAGGTTTGATTGTAGAACCCTGTGCCCTGGAAACATGACTGTGGGCTGGTACTGGAAACCCATGGCCTAGGAATTTGACATTGGTTTGATTCTGGAACCCTGTGGCCTGGGAACATGACTGAGGCGTGATTCTGGAAAACTGTGGCCTGGGAATATGACTGAGGTTTGATTCTGGAAATCTGTGGCCTGGGAACTTGACTGAGGTTTGATGGCAGAAACCTGTGGACTGGCAACATGACTGAGGTTTGATTGTAGAACCCTGTGCCCTGGAAACATGACTGTGGCCTGGTACTGGAAACCAATGGCCTGGGAAATTGACATTGGTTTGATTCTGCAACCCTGTGGCCTGGGAACATGATTGAGGCCTGATTCTGGAAAACTGTGGCCTGGGAACATGATTGAGGCCTGATTCTGGAAACCTGTGGCCTGGGAACATGACATCTGTTTAGATTGTGGCATACTGTGCCCTGGGAACCGGACTGAAGGCTTGGTTCTGGAATCCTGTGGACTGGGAACAAGACTGAGGTTTGATTCTGGAACCATGTGGCCTGGGAATATGACTGATGTTAGATCGTGGAATCCTGTGGCCTGGGAACATGACATCGGTTTGAATTCTGGTACCCTGTTGCCTGGGAACATGAAATCGGTTTGATTGTGGAAACCTGTGGTCTGGGAATATGACTGAGGTTTGATGGTGGTACCCTCTGGCCTGGCAACATGACTGAGGTTTGATTCTCGATCCCTGTGGCCTGGGAACATGACTGAGGCGTGATTCTGGAATCCTGTGGCTTGGGAACATGACATCTGTTTAGATTGTGGAATAATGTGCCCTGGGAATCTGACTGAGGCTTGGTTCTGGAACCCTGTGGACTGGGAACATGACTAAGGTTTGATTGTAGAACCCTGTGCCCTGGAAACATGACTGTGGCCTGGTACTGGAAACCCATGGCCTAGGAATTTGACATTGGTTTGATTCTAGAACCCTGTGGCCTGGGAAGATGACTGAGGTTTGATTCTGGAAAACTGTGGCCGGGTACTTGACTGAGGGTTGATGGCAGAAATCTGTGGACTGGGAACATGACTGAGGTTTGATTGTAGATCCCTATGCCCTGGAAACATGACTGTGGCCTGGTACTAGAAACCCATGGCCTAGGAATTTGACATTGGTTTGATTCTGGAACCCTGTGGCCTGGGAACATGACTGAGGATTGATTCTGGAACCTTGTAGCCTGCGAACATAACTGAGGATTGTTTCTGGAACCCTGTGGCCTGGGAACATGACATCAGTGGATTCTGGAAACCTGTGGCCTGGGAACATGAGAACGGTTTAATTCTGGAACCCTGTGACCTGGGAACATGTCTGAGGTTTGATGGTGGAAACCTGTGGCTTGGCAACATGACTGAGGTTTGTTTCTGGAACCCTGTTCCCTGCAAACATGACTGAGGTTTGATTCTGGAACCATGTGTCCTGGGAATATGACTGAGGTTTGATTCTGGAAATCTGTGGCCTGGGAATTTGACTGAGGTTTGATGGCAGAAACCTGTGGACTGGCAACATGACAGAGGTTTGATTGTAGAACCCTGTGGCCTGGAAATATGACTGTGGCCTGGTACTGGAAACCCATGGCCTGGGAAATTGACATTGGTTTGATTCTGAAACCCTGTGGCCTGGGAACATGATTGAGGCGTGATTCTGGAAACCTGTGGCCTGGGAACATGACATCTGTTTAGATTGTGGCATACTGTGCCCTGGGAACCGGACTGAAGGCTTGGTTCTGGAATCCTGTGGAGTGGGAACAAGACTGAGATTTTATTCTGGAACCATGTGTCCTGGGAATATGACTGAGGTTTGATTCTGGAAATCTGTGGCCTGGAAACTTGACTGAGGTTTGATGGCAGAAACCTGTGGACTGGCAACATGACTGAGGTTTGATTGTAGAACCCTGTGCCCTGGAAACATGACTGTGGGCTGGTACTGGAAACCCATGGCCTAGGAATTTGACATTGGTTTGATTCTGGAACCCTGTGGCCTGGGAACATGACTGAGGCGTGATTCTGGAAAACTGTGGCCTGGGAATATGACTGAGGTTTGATTCTGGAAATCTGTGGCCTGGGAACTTGACTGAGGTTTGATGGCAGAAATCTGTGGACTGGCAACATGACTGAGGTTTGATTGTAGAACCCTGTGCCCTGGAAACATGACTGCGACCTGATATTTGAAACCCATGGCCTGGGAACTTGACATTGTTTTGATTCCGGAACCCTGTGGCCAGGAACAAGACTGAGGCGTGATTCTGGAACCCTGTGGCCTGGGAACATGACATCTGTTTAGTTTGTGGAATACTGGGCCCTGGGAACCTGACTGAGGCTTGGTTCTGGAACCCTGTGGACTGGGATCATGACTGAGGATTTATTCTGGAATCCTGTGGCCTGGGAACATGACATCAGTGGATTCTTGAACCCTGTGGCCTGGGAACATGAGAACGGTTGGATTCTGGAACACTGTGGCCTGGGAACATGTCTGAGGTTTGATGGTGGAAACCTGTGGCTTGGCAACATGAATGAGGTTTGTTACTGGAACCCTGTTCCCTGGGAATATGACTGAGGTTTGATTCTGGACACCTTTGTCCTGGGAGCATGACTGTGGTTTGATTGTGGAACCATGGGTCCTGCAAACATGACTGAGGTTTGATTCTGGAACCATGTGTCCTGGGAATATGACTGAGGTTTGATTCTGGAAATCTGTGGCCTGGGAACTTGACTGAGGTTTGATGGCAGAAACCTGTGGACTGGCAACATGACTGAGGTTTGATTGTAGAACCCTGTGCCCTGGAAACATGACTGTGGCCTGGTACTGGAAACCCATGGCCTAGGAATTTGACATTGGTTGGATTCTGGAACCCTGTGGCCTGGGAACATGACTGAGGCATGATTCTGGAAAACTGTGGCCTGGGAATATGACTGAGGTTTGATTCTGGAAATCTGTGGCCTGGGAACTTGACTGAGGTTTGATGGCAGAAATCTGTGGACTGGCAACATGACTGAGGTTTGATTGTAGAACCCTGTGCCCTGGAAACATGACTGCGACCTGATATTTGAAACCCATGGCCTGGGAACTTGACATTGTTTTGATTCCGGAACCCTGTGGCCAGGAACAAGACTGAGGCGTGATTCTGGAATCCTGTGGCCTGGGAACATGACATCTGTTTAGATTGTGGAATACTGGGCCCTGGGAACCTGACTGAGGCTTGGTTCTGGAACCCTGTGGACTGGGAACATGACTGAGGTTTTATTCTGGAATCCTGTGGCCTGGGAACATGACATCAGTGGATTCTTGAAACCTGTGGCCTGGGAACATGAGAACGGTTTGATTCTGGAACCCTGTGGCCTGGGAACATGTCTGAGATTTGATGGTGGAAACCTGTGGCTTGGCAACATGACTGAGGTTTGTTACTGGAACCCTCTTCCCTGGGAACATGACTGAGGTTTGATTCTGGACACCATTGTCCTGGGAACATGACTGTGGTTTGATTGTGGAACCATGGGTCCTGCAAACATGACTGAGGTTTTATTTTGGAACCATGTGTCCTGGGAATATGACTGAGGTTTGATTCTGGAAATCTGTGGACTGGCAACATGACAGAGGTTTGATTGTAGAACCCTGTGGCCTGGAAATATGACTGTGGCCTGGTACTGGAAACCCATGGCCTGGGAAATTGACATTGGTTTGATTCTGAAACCCTGTGGCCTGGGAACATGATTGAGGCGTGATTCTGGAAACCTGTGTCCTGGGAACATGACATCTGTTTAGATTGTGGCATACTGTGCCCTGGGAACCGGACTGAAGGCTTGGTTCTGGAATCCTGTGGAGTGGGAACAAGACTGAGATTTTATTCTGGAACCATGTGTCCTGGGAATATGACTGAGGTTTGATTCTGGAAATCTGTGGCCTGGAAACTTGACTGAGGTTTGATGGCAGAAACCTGTGGACTGGCAACATGACTGAGGTTTGATTGTAGAACCCTGTGCCCTGGAAACATGACTGTGGGCTGGTACTGGAAACCCATGGCCTAGGAATTTGACATTGGTTTGATTCTGGAACCCTGTGGCCTGGGAACATGACTGAGGCGTGATTCTGGAAAACTGTGGCCTGGGAATATGACTGAGGTTTGATTCTGGAAATCTGTGGCCTGGGAACTTGACTGAGGTTTGATGGCAGAAACCTGTGGACTGGCAACATGACAGAGGTTTGATTGTAGAACCCTGTGGCCTGGAAATATTACTGTGGCCTGGTACTGGAAACCCATGGCCTGGGAAATTGACATTGGTTTGATTCTGCAACCCTGTGGCCTGGGAACATGATTGAGGCCTGATTCTGGAAACCTGTGGCCTGGGAACATGACATCTGTTTAGATTGTGGCATACTGTGCCCTGGGAACCGGACTGAAGGCTTGGTTCTGGAATCCTGTGGACTGGGAACAAGACTGAGGTTTGATTCTGGAACCATGTGGCCTGGGAATATGACTGATGTTAGATCGTGGAATCCTGTGGCCTGGGAACATGACATCGGTTTGAATTCTGGTACCCTGTTGCCTGGGAACATGAAATCGGTTTGATTGTGGAAACCTGTGGTCTGGGAATATGACTGAGGTTTGATGGTGGTACACTCTGGCCTGGCAACATGACTGAGGTTTGATTCTGGATCCCTGTGGCCTGGGAACATGACTGAGGCGTGATTCTGGAATCCTGTGGCCTGGGAACATGACATCTGTTTAGATTGTGGAATAATGTGCCCTGGGAATCTGACTGAGGCTTGGTTCTGGAACCCTGTGGACTGGGAACATGACTAAGGTTTAATTGTAGAACCCTGTGCCCTGGAAACATGACTGTGGCCTGGTACTGGAAACCCATGGCCTGGGAAATTGACATTGGTTTGATTCTGAAACCCTGTGGCCTGGGAACATGATTGAGGCGTGATTCTGGAAACCTGTGTCCTGGGAACATGACATCTGTTTAGATTGTGGCATACTGTGCCCTGGGAACCGGACTGAAGGCTTGGTTCTGGAATCCTGTGGAGTGGGAACAAGACTGAGATTTTATTCTGGAACAATGTGTCCTGGGAATATGACTGAGGTTTGATTCTGGAAATCTGTGGCCTGGAAACTTGACTGAGGTTTGATGGCAGAAACCTGTGGACTGGCAACCTGACTGAGGTTTGATTGTAGAACCCTGTGCCCTGGAAACATGACTGTGGGCTGGTACTGGAAACCCATGGCCTAGGAATTTGACATTGGTTGGATTCTGGAACCCTGTGGCCTGGGAACATGACTGAGGCGTGATTCTGGAAAACTGTGGCCTGGGAATATGACTGAGGTTTGATTCTGGAAATCTGTGGCCTGGGAACTTGACTGAGGTTTGATGGCAGAAATCTGTGGACTGGCAACATGACTGAGGTTTGATTGTAGAACCCTGTGCCCTGGAAACATGACTGCGACCTGATATTTGAAACCCATGGCCTGGGAACTTGACATTGTTTTGATTCCGGAACCCTGTGGCCAGGAACAAGACTGAGGCGTGATTCTGGAATCCTGTGGCCTGGGAACATGACATCTGTTTAGATTGTGGAATACTGGGCCCTGGGAACCTGACTGAGGCTTGGTTCTGGAACCCTGTGGACTGGGAACATGACTGAGGTTTTATTCTGGAATCCTGTGGCCTGGGAACATGACATCAGTGGATTCTTGAAACCTGTGGCCTGGGAACATGAGAACGGTTTGATTCTGGAACACTGTGGCCTGGGAACATGTCTGAGGTTTGATGGTGGAAACCTGTGGCTTGGCAACATGACTGAGGTTTGTTACTGGAACCCTCTTCCCTGGGAACATGACTGAGGTTTGATTCTGGACACCTTTGTCCTGGGAACATGACTGTGGTTTGACTGTGGAACCATGGGTCCTGCAAACATGACTGAGGTTTTATTCTGGAACCATGTGTCCTGGGAATATGACTGAGGTTTGATTCTGGAAATCTGTGGCCTGGGAACTTGAATGAGGTTTGATGGCAGAAATCTGTGGACTGGCAACATGACTGAGGTTTGATTGTAGAACCCTGTGCCCTGGAAACATGACTGCGACCTGATATTTGAAACCCATGGCCTGGGAACTTGACATTGTTTTGATTCCGGAACCCTGTGGCCAGGAACAAGACTGAGGCGTGATTCTGGAATCCTGTGGCCTGAGAACATGACATCTGTATAGATTGTGGAATACTGGGCCCTGGGATCCTGACTGAGGCTTGGTTCTAGAACCCTGTGGACTGGGAACATGACTGAGGATTTATTCTGGAATCCTGTGGCCTGGGAACATGACATCAGTGGATTCTTGAACCCTGTGGCCTGGGAACATGAGAACGGTTGGATTCTGGAACACTGTGGCCTGGGAACATGTCTGAGGTTTGATGGTGGAAACCTGTGGCTTGGCAACATGAATGAGGTTTGTTACTGGAACCCTGTTCCCTGGGAATATGACTGAGGTTTGATTCTGGACACCTTTGTCCTGGGAACATGACTGTGGTTTGATTGTGGAACCATAGGTCCTGCAAACATGACTGAGGTTTTATTCTGGAACCATGTGTCCTGGGAATATGACTGAGGTTTGATTCTGGAAATCTGTGGCCTGGGAAGTTGACTGAGGTTTGATGGCAGAAACCTGTGGACTGGCAACATGACAGAGGTTTGATTGCAGAACCCTGTGGCCTGGAAATATGACTGTGGCCTGGTACTGGAAGCCCATGGCCTGGGAAATTGACATTGGTTTGATTCTGAAACCCTGTGGCCTGGGAACATGATTGAGGCCTGATTCTGGAAACCTGTGGCCTGGGAACATGACATCTGTTTAGATTGTGGCATACTGTGCCCTGGGAACCGGACTGAAGGCTTGGTTCTGGAATTCTGTGGACTGGGAACAAGACTGAGATTTTATTCTGGAACAATGTGGCCTGGGAATATGACTGATGTTAGATCGTGGAATCCTGTGGCCTGGGAACATGACATCGGTTTGGATTCTGGTACCCTGTTGCCTGGGAACATGAAATCGGTTTGATTGTGGAAACCTGTGGTCTGGGAATATGACTGAGGCTTGATTGTTGAACCCTGTGCCCTGGAAACATGACTGCGACCTGATACTGGAAACCCATGGCCTAGGAATTTGACATTGGTTTGTTTCTGGATCCCTCTGGCCTGGGAACATGACGGAGGTTTGATTCTGGAACCCTGTAGGCTTCGATCATAACTGAGGATTGTTTCTGGAACCCTGTGGCCTGGGAACATGACATCAGTGGATTCTGGCACCCTGTGGCCTGGGAACATGAGAACGGTTTAATTCTGGAACCCTGTGGCCTGGGAACATGTCTGAGGTTTGATGGTGGAAACCTGTGGCTTGGCAACATGACTGAGGTTTGTTTCTGGAACCCTGTTCCCTGGGAACATGACTGAGGTTTGATTCTGGACACCTTTGTGCTGGGAACATGACTGTGTTTTGATTGTGGAATCATGGGTCCTGCAAATATGACTGAGGTTTGATTCTGGAACCATGTGTCCTGGGAATATGACTGAGGTTTGATTCTGGAAATCTGTGGCCTGGGAACTTGACAGAGGTTTGATGGCAGAAACCTGGGGACTGGCAACATGACTGAGGTTTGATTGTAGAACCCTGTGCCCTGGAAACATGACTGTGGGCTGGTACTGGAAACCCATGGCCTACGAATTTGACATTGGTTTGTTTCTGGAACCCTGTGACCTGGGAACATGACTGTGGTTTGATTCTGTAAAACTGTGGTCGGGGACTTGACTGAGGTTTGATGGCAGAAATCTGTGGACTGGAAACATTACTGAGGTTTGATTGTAGAACCCTGTGCCCTGGAAACATGACTGCGACCTGATACTTGAAACCCATGGCCTGGGAACTTGACATTGGTTTGATTCTGGAACCCTGTGGCCAGGAACAAGACTGAGGCGTGATTCTGGAATCCTGTGGCCTGGGAACATGACATCTGTTTAGATTGTGGAATACTGGGCCCTGGGAACCTGACTGAGGCTTGGTTCTGGAACCCTGTGGACTGGGAACATGACTGAGGATTTATTCTGGAATCCTGTGGCCTGGGAACATGACATCAGTGGATTCTTCAACCCTGTGGCCTGGGAACATGAGAACGGTTGGATTTTGGAACACTGTGGCCTGGGAACATGTCTGAGGTTTGATGTTGGAAACCTGTGGTTTGGCAACATGAATGAGGTTTGTTACTGGAACCCTCTTCCCTGGGAACATGACTGAGGTTTGATTCTGGACACCTTTGTCCTGGGAACATGACTGTGGTTTGATTGTGGAACCATGGGTCCTGCAAACATGACTGAGGTTTTATTCTGGAACCATGTGTCCTGGGAATATGACTGAGGTTTGATTCTGGAAATCTGTGGCCTGGGAAGTTGACTGAGGTTTGATGGCAGAAACCTGTGGACTGGCAACATGACAGAGGTTTGATTGTAGAACCCTGTGGCCTGGAAATATGACTGTGGCCTGGTACTGGAAACCCATGGCCTGGGAAATTGACATTGGTTTGATTCTGGAACCCTGTGGCCTGGGAACATGATTGAGGCGTGATTCTGAAAACCTGTGTCCTGGGAACATGACATCTGTTTAGATTGTGGCATACTGTGCCCTGGGAACCGGACTGAAGGCTTGGTTCTGGAATCCTGTGGAGTGGGAACAAGACTGAGATTTTATTCTGGAACCATGTGTCCTGGGAATATGACTGAGGTTTGATTCTGGAAATCTGTGGCCTGGAAACTTGACTGAGGTTTGATGGCAGAAACCTGTGGACTGGCAACATGACTGAGGTTTGATTGTAGAACCCTGTGCCCTGGAAACATGACTGTGGGCTGGTACTGGAAACCCATGGCCTAGGAATTTGACATTGGTTTGATTCTGGAACCCTGTGGCCTGGGAACATGACTGAGGCGTGATTCTGGAAAACTGTGGCCTGGGAATATGACTGAGGTTTGATTCTGGAAATCTGTGGCCTGGGAACTTGACTGAGGTTTGATGGCAGAAATCTGTGGACTGGCAACATGATTGAGGTTTGATTGTAGAACCCTGTGCCCTGGAAACATGACTGCGACCTGATATTTGAAACCCATGGCCTGGGAACTTGACATTGTTTTGATTCCGGAACCCTGTGGCCAGGAACAAGACTGAGGCGTGATTCTGGAATCCTGTGGCCTGGGAACATGACATCTGTTTAGATTGTGGAATACTGGGCCCTGGGAACCTGACTGAGGCTTGGTTCTGGAACCCTGTGGACTGGGAACATGACTGAGGTTTTATTCTGGAATCCTGTGGCCTGGGAACATGACATCAGTGGATTCTTGAAACCTGTGGCCTGGGAACATGAGAACGGTTTGATTCTGGAACCCTGTGGCCTGGGAACATGATTGAGGCCTGATTCTGGAAACCTGTGGCCTGGGAACATGACATCTGTTTAGATTGTGGCATACTGTGCCCTGGGAACCGGACTGAAGGCTTGGTTCTGGAATCCTGTGGACTGGGAACAAGACTGAGGTTTGATTCTGGAACCATGTGGCCTGGGAATATGACTGATGTTAGATCGTGGAATCCTGTGGCCTGGGAACATGACATCGGTTTGGATTCTGGTACCCTGTTGCCTGGGAACATGAAATCGGTTTGATTGTGGAAACCTGTGGTCTGGGAATATGACTGAGGCTTGATTGCTGAACCCTGTGCCCTGGAAACATGACTGCGACCTGATACTGGAAACCCATGGCCTAGGAATTTGACATTGGTTTGTTTCTGGATCCCTCTGGCCTGGGAACATGACGGAGGTTTGATTCTGGAACCCTGTAGGCTTCGATCATAACTGAGGATTGTTTCTGGAACCCTGTGGCCTGGGAACATGACATCAGTGGATTCTGGCACCCTGTGGCCTGGGAACATGAGAACGGTTTAATTCTGGAACCCTGTGGCCTGGGAACATGTCTGAGGTTTGATGGTGGAAACCTGTGGCTTGGCAACATGACTGAGGTTTGTTTCTGGAACCCTGTTCCCTGGGAACATGACTGAGGTTTGATTCTGGACACCTTTTTGCTGGGAACATGACTGTGTTTTGATTGTGGAATCATGGGTCCTGCAAACATGACTTAGGTTTGATTCTGGAACCATGTGTCCTGGGAATATGACTGAGGTTTGATTCTGGAAATCTGTGGCCTGGGAACTTGACAGAGGTTTGATGGCAGAAACCTGGGGACTGGCAACATGACTGAGGTTTGATTGTAGAACCCTGTGCCCTGGAAACATGACTGTGGGCTGGTACTGGAAACCCATGGCCTACGAATTTGACATTGGTTTGTTTCTGGAACCCTGTGACCTGGGAACATGACTGTGGTTTGATTCTGGAAAACTGTGGTCGGGGACTTGACTGAGGTTTGATGGCAGAAATCTGTGGACTGGAAACATTACTGAGGTTTGATTGTAGAACCCTGTGCCCTGGAAACATGACTGCGACCTGATACTTGAAACCCATGGCCTGGGAACTTGACATTGGTTTGATTCTGGAACCCTGTGGCCAGGAACAAGACTGAGGCGTGATTCTGGAATCCTGTGGCCTGGGAACATGACATCTGTTTAGATTGTGGAATACTGGGCCCTGGGAACCTGACTGAGGCTTGGTTCTGGAACCCTGTGGACTGGGAACATGACTGAGGTTTTATTCTGGAATCCTGTGGCCTGGGAACATGACATCAGTGGATTCTGGAACCCTGTGGCCTGGGAACATGAGAACGGTTTGATTCTGGAACCCTGTGGCCTGGGAACATGTCTGAGGTTTGATGGTGGAAACCTATGGCTTGGCAACATGAATGAGGTTTGTTACTGGAACCCTCTTCCCTGGGAACATGACTGTGGTTTGATTGTGGAACCATGGGTCCTGCAAACATGACTGAGGTTTTATTCTGGAACCAGGTGTCCTGGGAATATGACTGAGGTTTGATTCTGGAAATCTGTGGCCTGGGAAATTGACTGAGGTTTGATGGCAGAAACCTGTGGACTGGCAACATGACAGAGGTTTGATTGTAGAAACCTGTTCCCTGGAAACATGACTGTGGCCTGGTACTGGAAACCCAAGGCCTAGGAATTTGACATTGGCTTGATTCTGGAACCCTGTGGCCTGGGAACAGGATTGAGGCGTGATTCTGGAAACCTGTGGCCTGGGAACATGACATCTGTTTAGATTGTGGCATACTGTGCCCTGGGAACCGGACTGAAGGCTTGGTTCTGGAATCCTGTGGACTGGGAACAAGACTGAGGTTTGATTCTGGAACCATGTGGCCTGGGAATATGACTGATGTTAGATCGTGGAATCCTGTGGCCTGGGAACATGACATCGGTTTGGATTCTGGTACCCTGTTGCCTGGGAACATGAAATCGGTTTGATTGTGGAAACCTGTGGTCTGGGAATATGACTGAGGTTTGATGGTGGTACCGTCTGGCCTGGCAACATGACTGAGGTTTGATTCTGGATCCCTGTGGCCTGGGAACATGACTGAGGCGTGATTCTGGAATCCTGTGGCCTGGGAACATGACGTCTGTTTAGATTGTGGAATACTGTGCCCTGGGAATCTGACTGAGGCTTGGTTCTGGAACCCTGTGGACTGGGAAAATGACTGAGATTTTATTCTGGAATCCTGTGGCCTGGAAACATGACATCAGTGGATTCTTGAACCCTGTGGCCTGGGAACATGAGAACAGTTGGATTCTGGAACCCTGTGGCCTGGGAACATGTCTGAGGTTTGATGGTGGAAACCTGTGGCTTGGCAACATGAATGAGGTTTGTTACTGGAACCCTGTTCCCTGGGAATATGACTGAGGTTTGATTCTGGACACCTTTGTCCTGGGAACATGACTGTGGTTTGATTGTGGAACCATGGGTCCTGCAAACATGACTGAGGTTTGATTCTGGAAATCTGTGGCCTGGGAACTTGACTGAGGTTTGATGGCAGAAACCTGTGGACTGGCAACATGACTGAGGTTTGATTGTAGAACCCTGTGCCCTGGAAACATGACTGTGGCCTGGTACTGGAAACCCATGGCCTAAGAATTTGACATTGGTTTGATTCTGGAACCCTGTGGCCTTGGAACATGACTGAGGCGTGATTCTGGAAAACTGTGGCCTGGGAATATGACTGAGGTTTCTTTCTGGAAATCTGTGGCCTGGGAACTTGACTGAGGTTTGATGGCAGAAACCTGTGGACTGGCAACATGACTGAGGTTTGATTGTAGAACCCTGTGCCCTGGAAACATGACTGTGGCCTGTTACTGGAAACCCATGGCCTAGGAATTTGACATTGGTTTGATTCTGGAACCCTGTGGCCTGGGAACATGACTGAGGCGTGATTCTGGAAAACTGTGGCCTGGGAATATGACTGAGGTTTGATTCTGGAAATCTGTGGCCTGGGAACTTGACTGAGGTTTGATGGCAGAAACCTGTGGACTGGCAACATGACTGAGGTTTGATTGTAGAACCCTGTGCCCTGGAATCATGACTGCGACCTGATACTTGAAACCCATGGCCTGGGAACTTGACATTGGTTTGATTCCGGAACCCTGTGGCCAGGAACAAGACTGAGGCGTGATTCTGGAATCCTGTGGCCTGGGAACATGACATCTGTTTAGATTGTGGCATACTGGGCCCTGGGAACCTGACTGAGGATTGGTTCTGGAATCCTGTGGACTGGGAACAAGACTGAGGTTTGATTCTGGAACCATGTGGCCTGGGAATATGACTGAGGTTTGATTCTGGAAATCTGTGGCCTGGGAACTTGACTGAGGTTTGATGGCCGAAACCTGTGGACTGGCAACATGACTGAGGTTTGATTGTAGAACCCTGTGCCCTGGAAACATGACTGTGGCCTGGTACTGGAAACCCATGGCCTAGGAATTTGACATTGGTTTGATTCTGGAACCCTGTGTCCTGGGAACATGACTGAGGTTTGATTCTGGTAAACTGTGGCCGGGGACTTGACTGAGGTTTGATGGCAGAAATCTGTGGACTGGAAACATTACTGAAGTTTGATTGTAGAACCCTGTGCCCTGGAAACATGACTGCGACCTGATACTTGAAACCCATGGCCTGGGAACTTGACATTGGTTTGATTCTGGAAGCCTTTGGTCTGGAAGAAGAGTGAGGCGTGATTCTGGAATCCTGTGGCCTGGGAATATGACATCTGTTTAGATTGTGGAATACTGTGCCCTGGGAACCTGACTGAGGCTTGGTTCTGAAACCCTGTGGACTGGGAACATGACTGAGGTTTTATTCTGGAATCCTGTGGCCTGGGAACATGACATCAGTGGATTCTTGAAACCTGTGGCCTAGGAACATGAGAACGGTTGGATTCTGGAACCCTGTGGCCTGGGAACATGTCTGAGGTTTGATGGTGGAAACCTGTGGCTTGGCAACATGACTGAGGTTTGTTACTGGAACCCTGTTGCCTGGGAACATGACTGAGGTTTGATTCTGGACACCTTTGTCCTGGGAACATGACTGTGGTTTGATTGTGGAACCATGGGTCCTGCAAACATGACTGAGGTTTTATTCTGGAACCATGTGTCCTGGGAATATGACTGAGGTTTGATTCTGGAAATCTGTGGCCTGGGAACTTGACTGAGGTTTGATGGCAGAAACCTGTGGACTGGCAACATGACTGAGGTTTGATAGTAGAACCCTGTGCTCTGGAAACATGACTCTTGCCTGGTACTGGAAACCCATGGCCTGGGAATTTGACATTGGTTTGATTCTGGAACCCTGTGGCCTGGGAACATGATTGAGGCGTGATTCTGGAAACCTGTGGCCTGGGAACATGACATCAGTTTAGATTGTGGCATACTGTGCCCTGGGAACCGGATTGAAGGCTTGGTTCTGGAATCCTGTGGACTGGGAACAAGACTGAGGTTTGATTCTGGAACCATGTGGCCTGGGAATATGACTGATGTTAGATCGTGGAATCCTGTGGCCTGGGAACATGACATCGGTTTGGATTCTGGTACCCTGTTGCCTGGGAATATGAAATCGGTTTGATTGTGGAAACCTGTGGTCTGGGAATATGACTGAGGTTTGATGGTGGTACCCTCTGGCCTGGCAACATGACTGAGGTTTGATTCTGGATCCCTGTGGCCTGGGAACATGACTGAGGCGTGATTCTGGAATCCTGTGGCCTGGGAACATGACGTCTGTTTAGATTGTGGAATACTGTGCCCTGGGAATCTGACTGAGGCTTGGTTCTGGAACCCTGTGGACTGGGAACATGACTGAGGTTTGAATCTGGAATCCTGTAGCCTGCGAACATAACTGTGATTGTAGAACCCTGTACCCTGGAAACATGACTGCGACCTGATACTTGAAACCCATGGCTTGGGAACTTGACATTGGTTTGATTCTTTAACCCTGTGGCCAGGGAAACATGACTGAGGCGAGATTCTGGAATCCTGTGCCCAGGAAACATGACTGTGGCTTGGTACTGGAAACCCATGGCCTAGGAATTTGACATTGGTTTGATTCTGGAACCCTGTGGCCTGGGAACATGACTGAGGCGTGATTCTGGAATCCTGCGGCCTGGGAACATGACATCTGTTTAGATTATGGAATACTGTGCCCTGGGAACCTGACTGAAAGCTTGGTTTCTGGAATCCTGTGGACTGGGAACATGACTGAGGTTTGATTCTGGAACCATGTGGCCTGGGAATATGACTGTGGTTTGATTTTGGAAACCATTGGCTGTGAACATGACTGATGTTAGATTGAGGAATCCTGGGGCCTGGGAACATGACATCACTTTGGATTCTGGTACCCTGTTGCCTGGGAACATGAAATCGGTTTGATTGTGGAAACCTGTGGTCTGGGAATATGACTGAGGTTTGATGGTGGTACCCTATGGCCTGGCAACATGACTGAGGTTTGATTCTGGATCCCTGTGGCCAGGGAACATGACTGAGGCGTGATTCTGGAAAACTGTGGCCTGGGAATATGACTGAGGTTTGATTCTGGAAATCTGTGGCCTGGGAACTTGACTGAGGTTTGATGGCAGAAATCTGTGGACTGGCAACATTACTGAGGTTTGATTGTTGAACCCTGTGCTCTGGAAACATGACTGCGACCTGATACTTGAAACGCATGGCCTGGGAAATTGACATTGGTTTGATTCTGGAACCCTGTGGACTGGGAACATGACTGAGGTTTTATTCTGGAATCCTGTGGCCTGGGAACATGACATCAGTGGATTCTGGAACCCTGTGGCCTGGGAACATGAGAACGGTTGGATTCTGGAAACCTGTGGCCTGGGAACATGTCTGAGGTTTGATGGTGGAAACCTGTGGCTTGGCAACATGACTGAGGTTGTTACTTGAACCCTGTTCCCTGGGAACATGACTGAGGTTTGATTCTGGACACCTTTGTCCTGGGAACATGACTGTGGTTTGATTGTGGAACCATGGGTCCTGCAAACATGACTGAGGTTTGATTCTGGAACCATGTGTCCTGGGAATATGACTGAGGTTTGATTCTGGAAATCTGTGGCCTGGGAACATGACTGAGGTTTGATTCTGGAACCCTGTAGCCTGCGAACATAACTGAGGATTGTTTCTGGAGTCCTGTGGCCTGGGAACATGACATCAGTGGATTCTGGAACCCTGTGGCCTGGGAACATGAGAACGGTTTAATTCTGGAACCCTCTGACCTGGGAACATGTCTGAGGTTTGATGGTGGAAACCTGTGGCTTGGCAACATGACTGAGGTTTGTTTCTGGACACCTTTGTGCTGGGAACATGACTGTGTTTTGAATGTGGAATCATGGGTCATGCAAACATGACAGAGGTTTGATTCTGGAACCAGGTGTCCTGGGAATATGACTGAGGTTTGATTCTGGAAATCTGTGGCCTGGGAACTTGACTGAGGTTTGATGGCAGAAACCTGTGGACTGGCAACATGACTGAGGTTTGATTGTAGAACCCTGTGCCCGGGAAACATGACTGTGGGCTGGTACTGGAAACCCATGGCCTAGGAATTTGACATTGGTTTGATTCTGGAACCCTGTGGCCTGGGAACATGACTGAGGCGTGATTCTGGAAAACTGTGGCCTGGGAATATGACTGAGGTTTGATTCTGGAAATCTGTGGCCTGGGAACTTGACTGAGGTTTGATGGTAGAAATCTGTGGACTGGCAACATGACTGAGGTTTGATTGTAGAACCCTGTGCCCTGGAAACATGAATGCGACCTGATACTTGAAACCCATGGCCTGGGAACTTGACATTGGTTTGATTCTGGAACCCTGTGGCCAGGAACAAGACTGAGGCGTGATTCTGGAATCCTGTGGCCTGGGAACATGACATCTGTTTAGATTGTGGAATACTGTGCCCTGGGAACCTGACTGAGGCTTGGTTCTGGAACCCTGTGGACTGGGAACATGACTGAGGTTTTATTCTGGAATCCTGTGGCCTGGGAACATGACATCAGTGGATTCTGGAACCCTGTGGCCTGGGAACATGAGAACGGTTAGATTCTGGAAACCTGTGGCCTGGGAACATGTCTGAGGTTTGATGGTGGAAACCTGTGGCTTGGCAACATGACTGAGGTTTGTTACTGGAACCCTGTTCCCTGGGAACATGACTGAGGTTTGATTCTGGACACCTTTGTCCTGGGAACATGACTGTGGTTTGATTGTGGAACCATGGGTCCTGCAAATATGACTGAGGTTTGATTCTGGAACCATGTGTCCTGGGAATATGACTGAGGTTTGATTCTGGAAATCTGTGGCCTGGGAACATGACTGAGGTTTGTTTCTGGAACCCTGTAGCCTGCGAATATAACTGAGGATTGTTTCTGGAATCCTGTGGCCTGGGAACATGATCAGTGGATTCTGGAACCCTGTGGCCTGGGAACATGAGAACGGTTTAATTCTGGAACCCTCTGACCTGGGAACATGTCTGAGGTTTGATGGTGGAAACCTGTGGCTTGGCAACATGACTGAGGTTTGTTTCTGGACACCTTTGTGCTGGGAACATGACTGTGTTTTGATTGTGGAATCATGGGTCCTGCAAACATGACAGAGGTTTGATTCTGGAACCAGGTGTCCTGGGAATATGACTGAGGTTTGATTCTGGAAATCTGTGGCCTGGGAACTTGACTGAGGTTTGATGGCAGAAACCTGTGGACTGGCAACATGACTGAGGTTTGATTGTAGAACCCTGTGCCCTGGAAACATGACTGTGGCCTGGTACTGGAAACCCATGGCCTAGGAATTTGACATTGGTTTGATTCTGGAACCCTGTGGCCTGGGAACATGACTGAGGCGTGATTCTGGAAAACTGTGGCCTGGGAATATGACTGAGGTTTGATTCTGGAAATCTGTGGCCTGGGAACTTGACTGAGGTTTGATGGTAGAAATCTGTGGACTGGCAACATGACTGAGGTTTGATTGTAGAACCCTGTGCCCTGGAAACATGACTGCGACCTGATACTTGAAACCCACGGCCTGGGAACTTGACATTGGTTTGATTCCGGAACCCTGTGGCCAGGAACAAGACTGAGGCGTGATTCTGGAATCCTGTGGCCTGGGAACATGACATCTGTTTAGATTGTGGAATACTGGGCCCTGGGAACCTGACTGAGGCTTGGTTCTGGAACCCTGTGGACTGGGAACATGACTGAGGTTTTATTCTGGAATCCTGTGGCCTGGGAACATGACATCAGTGGATTCTGGAACCCTGTGGCCTGGGAACATGAGAACGGTTTGATTCTGGAACCCTGTGGCCTGGGAACATGTCTGAGGTTTGATGGTGGAAACCTATGGCTTGGCAACATGAATGAGGTTTGTTACTGGAACCCTCTTCCCTGGGAACATGACTGTGGTTTGATTGTGGAACCATGGGTCCTGCAAACATGACTGAGGTTTTATTCTGGAACCAGGTGTCCTGGGAATATGACTGAGGTTTGATTCTGGAAATCTGTGGCCTGGGAAATTGACTGAGGTTTGATGGCAGAAACCTGTGGACTGGCAACATGACAGAGGTTTGATTGTAGAAACCTGTTCCCTGGAAACATGACTGTGGCCTGGTACTGGAAACCCATGGCCTAGGAATTTGACATTGGCTTGATTCTGGAACCCTGTGGCCTGGGAACAGGATTGAGGCGTGATTCTGGAAACCTGTGGCCTGGGAACATGACATCTGTTTAGATTGTGGCATACTGTGCCCTGGGAACCGGACTGAAGGCTTGGTTCTGGAATCCTGTGGACTGGGAACAAGACTGAGGTTTGATTCTGGAACCATGTGGCCTGGGAATATGACTGATGTTAGATCGTGGAATCCTGTGGCCTGGGAACATGACATCGGTTTGGATTCTGGTACCCTGTTGCCTGGGAACATGAAATCGGTTTGATTGTGGAAACCTGTGGTCTGGGAATATGACTGAGGTTTGATGGTGGTACCGTCTGGCCTGGCAACATGACTGAGGTTTGATTCTGGATCCCTGTGGCCTGGGAACATGACTGAGGCGTGATTCTGGAATCCTGTGGCCTGGGAACATGACGTCTGTTTAGATTGTGGAATACTGTGCCCTGGGAATCTGACTGAGGCTTGGTTCTGGAACCCTGTGGACTGGGAAAATGACTGAGATTTTATTCTGGAATCCTGTGGCCTGGAAACATGACATCAGTGGATTCTTGAACCCTGTGGCCTGGGAACATGAGAACAGTTGGATTCTGGAACCCTGTGGCCTGGGAACATGTCTGAGGTTTGATGGTGGAAACCTGTGGCTTGGCAACATGAATGAGGTTTGTTACTGGAACCCTGTTCCCTGGGAATATGACTGAGGTTTGATTCTGGACACCTTTGTCCTGGGAACATGACTGTGGTTTGATTGTGGAACCATGGGTCCTGCAAACATGACTGAGGTTTGATTCTGGAAATCTGTGGCCTGGGAACTTGACTGAGGTTTGATGGCAGAAACCTGTGGACTGGCAACATGACTGAGGTTTGATTGTAGAACCCTGTGCCCTGGAAACATGACTGTGGCCTGGTACTGGAAACCCATGGCCTAAGAATTTGACATTGGTTTGATTCTGGAACCCTGTGGCCTTGGAACATGACTGAGGCGTGATTCTGGAAAACTGTGGCCTGGGAATATGACTGAGGTTTCTTTCTGGAAATCTGTGGCCTGGGAACTTGACTGAGGTTTGATGGCAGAAACCTGTGGACTGGCAACATGACTGAGGTTTGATTGTAGAACCCTGTGCCCTGGAAACATGACTGTGGCCTGTTACTGGAAACCCATGGCCTAGGAATTTGACATTGGTTTGATTCTGGAACCCTGTGGCCTGGGAACATGACTGAGGCGTGATTCTGGAAAACTGTGGCCTGGGAATATGACTGAGGTTTGATTCTGGAAATCTGTGGCCTGGGAACTTGACTGAGGTTTGATGGCAGAAACCTGTGGACTGGCAACATGACTGAGGTTTGATTGTAGAACCCTGTGCCCTGGAATCATGACTGCGACCTGATACTTGAAACCCATGGCCTGGGAACTTGACATTGGTTTGATTCCGGAACCCTGTGGCCAGGAACAAGACTGAGGCGTGATTCTGGAATCCTGTGGCCTGGGAACATGACATCTGTTTAGATTGTGGCATACTGGGCCCTGGGAACCTGACTGAGGATTGGTTCTGGAATCCTGTGGACTGGGAACAAGACTGAGGTTTGATTCTGGAACCATGTGGCCTGGGAATATGACTGAGGTTTGATTCTGGAAATCTGTGGCCTGGGAACTTGACTGAGGTTTGATGGCCGAAACCTGTGGACTGGCAACATGACTGAGGTTTGATTGTAGAACCCTGTGCCCTGGAAACATGACTGTGGCCTGGTACTGGAAACCCATGGCCTAGGAATTTGACATTGGTTTGATTCTGGAACCCTGTGTCCTGGGAACATGACTGAGGTTTGATTCTGGTAAACTGTGGCCGGGGACTTGACTGAGGTTTGATGGCAGAAATCTGTGGACTGGAAACATTACTGAAGTTTGATTGTAGAACCCTGTGCCCTGGAAACATGACTGCGACCTGATACTTGAAACCCATGGCCTGGGAACTTGACATTGGTTTGATTCTGGAAGCCTTTGGTCTGGAAGAAGAGTGAGGCGTGATTCTGGAATCCTGTGGCCTGGGAATATGACATCTGTTTACATTGTGGAATACTGTGCCCTGGGAACCTGACTGAGGCTTGGTTCTGAAACCCTGTGGACTGGGAACATGACTGAGGTTTTATTCTGGAATCCTGTGGCCTGGGAACATGACATCAGTGGATTCTTGAAACCTGTGGCCTAGGAACATGAGAACGGTTGGATTCTGGAACCCTGTGGCCTGGGAACATGTCTGAGGTTTGATGGTGGAAACCTGTGGCTTGGCAACATGACTGAGGTTTGTTACTGGAACCCTGTTGCCTGGGAACATGACTGAGGTTTGATTCTGGACACCTTTGTCCTGGGAACATGACTGTGGTTTGATTGTGGAACCATGGGTCCTGCAAACATGACTGAGGTTTTATTCTGGAACCATGTGTCCTGGGAATATGACTGAGGTTTGATTCTGGAAATCTGTGGCCTGGGAACTTGACTGAGGTTTGATGGCAGAAACCTGTGGACTGGCAACATGACTGAGGTTTGATAGTAGAACCCTGTGCTCTGGAAACATGACTCTTGCCTGGTACTGGAAACCCATGGCCTGGGAATTTGACATTGGTTTGATTCTGGAACCCTGTGGCCTGGGAACATGATTGAGGCGTGATTCTGGAAACCTGTGGCCTGGGAACATGACATCAGTTTAGATTGTGGCATACTGTGCCCTGGGAACCGGATTGAAGGCTTGGTTCTGGAATCCTGTGGACTGGGAACAAGACTGAGGTTTGATTCTGGAACCATGTGGCCTGGGAATATGACTGATGTTAGATCGTGGAATCCTGTGGCCTGGGAACATGACATCGGTTTGGATTCTGGTACCCTGTTGCCTGGGAACATGAAATCGGTTTGATTGTGGAAACCTGTGGTCTGGGAATATGACTGAGGTTTGATGGTGGTACCCTCTGGCCTGGCAACATGACTGAGGTTTGATTCTGGATCCCTGTGGCCTGGGAACATGACTGAGGCGTGATTCTGGAATCCTGTGGCCTGGGAACATGACGTCTGTTTAGATTGTGGAATACTGTGCCCTGGGAATCTGACTGAGGCTTGGTTCTGGAACCCTGTGGACTGGGAACATGACTGAGGTTTGAATCTGGAATCCTGTAGCCTGCGAACATAACTGAGGATTGTTTCTGGAACCCTGTGGCCTGGGAACATGACATCAGTGGATTCTGGAACCCTGTGGCCTGGGAACATGAGAACGGTTTAATTCTGGAACCCTGTGACCTGGGAACATGTCTGAGGTTTGATGGTGGAAACCTGTGGCTTGGCAACATGACTGAGGTTTGTTTCTGTAACCCTGTTCTCTGCGAACATGACTGAGGTTTGATTCTGGACACCTTTGTGCTGGGAACATGACTGTGTTTTGATTGTGGAATCATGGGTCCTGCAAACATGACTGAGGTTTGATTCTGGAACCATGTGTCCTGGGAATATGACTGAGGTTTGATTCTGGAAATCTGTGGCCTGGGAACTTGACTGAGGTTTGATGGCAGAAACCTGTGGACTGGCAACATGACTGAGGTTTGATTGTAGAACCCTGTGCCCTGGAAACATGACTGTGGGCTGGTACTGGAAACCCATGGCCTAGGAATTTGACATTGGTTTGATTCTGGAACCCTGTGACCTGGGAACATGACTGAGGTATGATTCTGGAAAACTGTGGCCGGGGACTTGACTGAGTTTTGATGGCAGAAATCTGTGGACTGGAAACATTACTGAGGTTTGATTGTAGAACCCTGTGCCCTGGAAACATGAGTGCGACGTGATACTTGAAACCCATGGCCTGGGAACTTGACATTTGTTTGATTCTGGAACCCTGTGGCCAGGAACAAGACTGAGGCGTGATTCTGGAATCCTGTGGCCTGGGAACATGACATCTGTTTAGATTGTGGAATACTGTGCCCTGGGAACCTGACTGAGGCTTGGTTCTGGAACCCTGTGGACTGGGAACATGACTGAGGTTTTATTCTGGAATCCTGTGGCCTGGGAACATGACATCAGTGGATTCTGGAACCCTGTGGCCTGGGAACATGAGAACGGTTGGATTCTGGAAACCTGTGGCCTGGGAACATGTCTGAGGTTTGATGGTGGAAACCTGTGGCTTGGCAACATGACTGAGGTTTGTTACTGGAACCCTGTTCCCTGGGAACATGACTGAGGTTTGATTCTGGACACCTTTGTCCTGGGAACATGACTGTGGTTTGATTGTGGAACCATGGGTCCTGCAAACATGACTGAGGTTTGATTCTGGAACCATGTGTCCTGGGAATATGACTGAGGTTTGATTCTGGAAATCTGTGGCCTGGGAACATGACTGAGGTTTGATTCTGGAACCCTGTAGCCTGCGAACATAACTGAGGATTGTTTCTGGAGTCCTGTGGCCTGGGAACATGACATCAGTGGATTCTGGAACCCTGTGGCCTGGGAACATGAGAACGGTTTAATTCTGGAACCCTCTGACCTGGGAACATGTCTGAGGTTTGATGGTGGAAACCTGTGGCTTGGCAACATGACTGAGGTTTGTTTCTGGACACCTTTGTGCTGGGAACATGACTGTGTTTTGAATGTGGAATCATGGGTCATGCAAACATGACAGAGGTTTGATTCTGGAACCAGGTGTCCTGGGAATATGACTGAGGTTTGATTCTGGAAATCTGTGGCCTGGGAACTTGACTGAGGTTTGATGGCAGAAACCTGTGGACTGGCAACATGACTGAGGTTTGATTGTAGAACCCTGTGCCCGGGAAACATGACTGTGGGCTGGTACTGGAAACCCATGGCCTAGGAATTTGACATTGGTTTGATTCTGGAACCCTGTGGCCTGGGAACATGACTGAGGCGTGATTCTGGAAAACTGTGGCCTGGGAATATGACTGAGGTTTGATTCTGGAAATCTGTGGCCTGGGAACTTGACTGAGGTTTGATGGTAGAAATCTGTGGACTGGCAACATGACTGAGGTTTGATTGTAGAACCCTGTGCCCTGGAAACATGAATGCGACCTGATACTTGAAACCCATGGCCTGGGAACTTGACATTGGTTTGATTCCGGAACCCTGTGGCCAGGAACAAGACTGAGGCGTGATTCTGGAATCCTGTGGCCTGGGAACATGACATCTGTTTAGATTGTGGAATACTGGGCCCTGGGAACCTGACTGAGGCTTGGTTCTGGAACCCTGTGGACTGGGAACATGACTGAGGTTTTATTCTGGAATCCTGTGGCCTGGGAACATGACATCAGTGGATTCTGGAACCCTGTGGCCTGGGAACATGAGAACGGTTGGATTCTGGAACCCTGTGGCCTGGGAACATGTCTGAGGTTTGATGGTGGAAACCTATGGCTTGGCAACATGAATGAGGTTTGTTACTGGAACCCTCTTCCCTGGGAACATGACTGAGGTTTGATTCTGGACACCTTTGTCCTGGGAACATGACTGTGGTTTGATTGTGGAACCATGGGTCCTGCAAACATGACTGAGGTTTTATTCTGGAACCAGGTGTCCTGGGAATATGACTGACGTTTGATTCTGGAAATCTGTGGACTGGGAAATTGACTGAGGTTTGATGGCAGAAACCTGTGGACTGGCAACATGACAGAGGTTTGATTGTAGAAACCTGTGCCCTGGAAACATGACTGTGGCCTGGTACTGGAAACCCATGGCCTAGGAATTTGACATTGGCTTGATTCTGGAACCCTGTGGCCTGGGAACAGGATTGAGGCATGATTCTGGAAACCTGTGGCCTGGGAACATGACATCTGTTTAGATTGTGGCATACTGTGCCCTGGGAACCGGACTGAAGGCTTGGTTCTGGAATCCTGTGGACTGGGAACAAGACTGAGGTTTGATTCTGGAACCATGTGGCCTGGGAATATGACTGATGTTAGATCGTGGAATCCTGTGGCCTGGGAACATGACATCGGTTTGGATTCTGGTACCCTGTTGCCTGGGAACATGAAATCGGTTTGATTGTGGAAACCTGTGGTCTGGGAATATGACTGAGGTTTGATGGTGGTACCCTCTGGCCTGGCAACATGACTGAGGTTTGATTCTGGATCCCTGTGGCCTGGGAACATGACTGAGGCGTGATTCTGGAATCCTGTGGCCTGGGAACATGACGTCTGTTTAGATTGTGGAATACTGTGCCCTGGGAATCTGACTGAGGCTTG